>NC_136433.1:71594561-72167061 GCF_052849685.1 Lactuca virosa | reverse complement strand
GAAATGTGGGTTGGATTGCAATCATGTAAACCGACTTCTTTTAGGATTCGTTAAGCATAAGCTTCTTGACTAATTGTAATTCCAGTTTCTCCTTGCTTAACTTCTATGCCAAGGTAGTAAGTGAACTTTCCAAGATCTAATATATCGGAATTCTTTGACATTTCGATCTTGAATCTTCTAATCGTGCTTAAGCTTGTACCTGTAACAAACAAGTCATCAACATAAACTGCCAAAATTAGTATATTAGTCCCTTCATTTTTCCGGTACACTTATGGTTCTTTCTTACACCTTTGAAATTTCAAGTTCTTTAAAATTCCATCAAGCTTCATATTCCATGCTCTAGGTGCTTGTCTTAGACCATATAGTTCCCTCGTGAGTTGATATACCTTATGCTCATTTCCTTTCTTTACATATCCTTCTGGTTGTGTTACATAGCCGGTTTCTTTCAATTCTCCATATAAGAATGTCGTCTTGACATATAAATGATGTAATTCCCATCCGTTCATAGCAGCTATGGCTATAAGAAAATGAATTGTTTCAATTCGAGCCACAGGAGCAAATACTTTTTGAAAATCAACTCCCGGTTGTTGTACATAACCTTTAGCAACTAACCTTGCTTTGTACTTGTTAAATCGTGCCATCCGCATTCTTCTTTATTTTGAACACCCATCTAAGACCAATTGCTTTCACCCCCGTAGGCTTCTCCACAAGCTTCCATGTATTATTCTTATTTATTGAGTCAATTTCTGCATTCATGGCTTTAACCCACTCCGACTGCTTCTTTTCCTCTTCAACCGTTGTTGGTTCATCACTAGTTTCTAATATAAGTTCATCGACTTCATCAAGATCAAGTACATAATCTTGAAATTGTTTTGTAGGTACAATTGTTCTTGAAGGCCTTTGTAAACCGGTCACTATTTGTGTTTCTTGCTGCAATGTGTTTTGTTCATTATTGGATGAACTTGGTTGATCTTCATCTTCTTTCTCATTCGATTCAAACTCTGTTTCATTGTTTTGATCTATTGTATATGAGTCATCGTTAGCTTCGATATTTTGGTTGTCTCATGTTATCATGAATGAACCCGATTCTTCAAAATTGGTTCCTCAATTTTTACTCCAATCTCACCCTTTAGTTTCATCAAAAATAACGTCTCGACTTACAATTATTTTTTGAGTTGTTGGGTAAGTAGCCAATAGGCTTTCGTTCCCGATTCGGAACCAAGGTATACAAGTGGTCTTGATCTTGCATCCAACTTCTTTAGATTCACCAATTCTACTTTTGATGTTTTGCAAATGCGAGACACCAAAATATACAAACATTTTCTAAATTCAGCGTCTTTTTCTTGAATTTTTTGTATGGAGTTTCATCAAGGAGGAATCTTATGTACACGCGATTTATCAAATTTTTCGAGTGATTTACTTCTTCTCCCCACAACTAGTTTGGAGCTTTCATAGCCTTCATTATGCTTCTTGTCATATCCATAAGTGTTTGGTTTCTTCATTCCACCATCCCATTTTGTTGAGGTGTAAATGGTGCAGTAAGATGTCGTTTTATGCCATGTTGACCACAAAATTTGTGAAATTCGAGTGATGTGAATTCTCCACCTCGATCACTTCTAAAAGTCTTCAAAGTCTTTCCCATTTCATTCGCCACCAAAGCTTTGAATTTCTTGAAGTTAGCAAATGCTTCACTCTTTTCTTTCATTAGATAAATCCACATGTATCATGAGAAATCATCAATTAATGTGAAAATGTACCTGTTTCCTCCCATGGTAGCTGGAGTAATCGGTCCACATAGATCCACATGTACTAGATCTAATGGTCGATTTTATTTGTATTTTGTCATGGTGGGGAACGATTTCCTAGTTTGCTTGCCCACCAAGAAAGATTCATATAACTTATTCTCATGATTGAAGTGTGGTAACCCTTTGACTAAACCTTTCTTTGTCATTAATTTCATTGACTCGAAATTAATGTGCCTAAGTCTTGCATGCCACCTCCATGTACTCTAGCTTCGATTTGAGTGAAGACAAATAGGAATTCCAATTGTCAATTTTATCTTATAGAGACGATTTTGAGTTCTTTGAACCTTCATAAGCAAGCAATTTTTTTCATCGTGCATCGTTAGATAATTGTCTTTGATCCAAATTTTGCATCCGACTTTCGTTGCTTGTCTAAGGCTAATGATGTCAGTCTTGAGATCCGGTATGTAATAGATCTCCTCCATCAATCGTTGTTGCCCCGACTTTCCTTGAAAGAGAATTGCACCTTTTCCTTTAATCTTCACACAAGAGTTATCTCCTAATTTTACCCGCACAGTTATCCCTTCATAGAGCCCGGAAAAGAACGAACGATTTCCCATCATATGATTACTTGCCCCGTTGTTAAGGTACCACACATCGTGTTCTTGTGAGTTGTATCGAGACGGTGCTACTTTTTCTTCATTTAGGAACACAGTTTCGTGAAGGAATATCGTTGCATCATTATCATTGTTCTCGGTAAGATTTGTCTCTTGTAGCTTTTGGAGTTGTTCGGGACATTGAGATGCAAAGTGACCCGGTTTGTCACATCTATAGAAAATAATTTTAGAATGATCTTTCTTTTGTTTATCTTTTCACACCGTATCATTAGTTGAATGAGTATTTTTTACATTAGATGACCCTCCACTTCCTCCATTTTGATTGCCCTTTTCCTTTGCCATTTGAACCCTTCCATCGTCCCTTATTGTTATCTTGATTCTACCAATTTTGTTGGCCCTTTTTAGTGAACAACAATTTTGATTGATTTCTATCTCCGGAATCATCATCATTCACTCGTTCTTCATAGGCTTTTAGTCTTCAAACCAAATCTTCAAATCTTGTGGCATTGAGATTTAATACTTGTTCAAGTGATGCAACAATATGTATGAACTTGGATCAAGGTAAGGTTTTAATAAATTTCTTTACAAGCTTGGATTCTTCTATTGTTTATCCTAGTGATGTTGCTTTTGATGCTATTTCGGACAACTTTTGTAACGCCCTGTTTCGAATGGTTTCCTAGTGTAGGGCGGTGACCCGAAGATCGGGTATCATAAGGCTTAGGGCATTTGGGAAAGAGGGATTTAGACCCATTGGGTGTGGGTACGGTAAGTTAGATGATCTGGGAGTTTGGTTTGTGTTTTGAGGCCAAGGGGTATATCGGTAAAGTATGAGTTCAGGCTTTTTATGAATTTTGGATTTTATTTCGGGAAGTTTTAAAGCAAGGATAAGTTGATAAAAGTGTAGAGCTTCTTGTTACCTTTCTGTGGATATAAGGATCGTAGAAATCGGACTCGGAACGAAGAAGTTGGCGGTTTAAAGGGCTAAGCCTTGTACACAGGGCGTACTAATCTAAAAGGATCACAGACCTTCATGGAGTACGTTGGGCGTACTGGGAGTACACGGGGCGTACTCCAGCCAAATGAAAACCCTAATTTTTAGGGTTTACACCGTATTTAAGCATCTTAAACTCACCTCCTGGACATTTTAAACCAACCTCCATATCTTCTAAACCTTAATTTCGCCCCTAGCCATTGTTTTGGTGCTTTTGAGCTCTTGTGAAGAATTTTGGTGTGTTCTTGTGCATTTTGAAGTGGTAGAAGAAGATTGAAGGCTCATTCCTTGGAGTGGAGCTTAGAGATCCAAAGTTAGCATCATCATTTCGTGTCATTTGAGGTATAAAGCTATTAGCTTGACAAGTCCATGCGTAGATCTAGTTTGGGTTTGTTTATGGCATATTTTGGTCCCTTTTGGCTAGTCCTTGTGAGTAAAGGTTGTTTTGGAAGCTCAATCCTTAGATCTGGACGTTTTAGGGGTCCCCTATGCATAAAAATGCAAATTTTATGTTGTATCTTGACCCATGCATGTATTAAGACCATTGTTAAGCTCTTTTTGAGCTCTTGATCCCCATTACGCCATGCATGCATGTAAAGTTGCCAACTTTACGTGATAAGTAGCCTTAGAGAATCATATCTGGGAGTTTGGCACTTTGTCTTAGTCGATTAAGTGCTTATTAGAGTGAAAAGGTGGTCTGGGGAGTACGTTGGGCATACCCAGCCGGTACGCTGCGCGTACTGATCCCAGAAGGAGTACGCTTAGCGTACGAGCTGAGTACACCCCACGTACTCAGCAGATGGAAGTTTGGGCTTGGTGTTCTCGGTTTGGGCCATTGGTTGGGTTTTCTTAGTTTGGATCTTGTTGGGCCATTAGACTTCTATCTTGGACTTATGGTTTGTATTTTTGGGCTCCTTTGGATTTAGGCCCATGGTGGGTTTTGAGCCCAATTTGGAAGATTGGGTCATATTAGGCTTTGGCATATCATTTATGATTTGGGCCTTGGAAGTAATTGAGTTGGGCCTTGGCTTTGGGCCAAGTGAGATGTAGTGTAGAATGGTATTTTACCCTGGTTATGGGCTAAGTAGCTTACACTCTTGGTTATGGGTCAGAATCCAATTAATAATGGGATGCATTTGATCATTGGTAGCGCGAGAATTCTCCGGTCCAATAGTCAGAGATTTATTCAAGTGTTTCAGCAGCTAGAGGTGAGTCTCCTTACTGTACTCGTCGGTCGAAGGCACCGATGTTGTCCCACTAGATTTTGTTATGTTAGATGTCTTTGTGACTCTTGCATGGTATGTTGGGCTAGGCTCATTTGTATATTGTGCTAGGACCATTGTTTGATGGGCTAGGCCCATTTGTATGTTGGGCTAGGCCTATGGAACAGAAAGGGTTATGCCCATTGTATGTTATGTAGGTGCTAACTATCTTTGTGACTTTTGCATTTGTATGATCGGGCTAGGCCTATTATTGTGGTTTGGGCCCAATATGCAGGTTGGGCCCAATGTGAGGGCTAGGCCCAATGGTATGTATGATATGTGGTATTTTTGGGGGCCCACTAAGCTTTATGCTTATGATTTTTATGGTTATGGTTTCAGGTACTTCCGGTTCGAAGGGGAAGGGCCCGACTTGATCGCAGCGCATCCACCCATATTCCGCATTATGATGATTTTGGGATTGTACTCTGATAACTGTTTTCTTATAAAGTACTTTTGAATATTTAGAGAAAAGATAATGTGTGTTTAATTTAAAGTTAATTAATGTTTTGGTTGAATTAAAACTGAAATTTTTACCTCATAATTTTTGGGACATTACAAGTTGGTATCAGAGCCTTGGTTTGAGCGATTCAGGCACACTCTTAGGTATGTCTGAACTCAAATAGAGGAATTGATAATATTTTGGAAGAAAATGAGTTTCTAAAAAGATTTTGTAAAAGGGAATAAATTTCTAAAAGGATTTTATAAAGACAGGAGGGGTGGTGCGTGCAATCAGCTGAGCTCAAGTAAGAGTTTCCCAGAATACCCATACATGTTTGTTATGATTATATGTTATGAGAATTGCATGCTAGGATAAGGCTAGGGATAATTTCAGGAATTGCATGATAGATTGGCCTGATATGTGATGCCTTGTAGCCTAGGGAGCATTGGATGCTATGCAACATTGGGAATATGTATTGGTGTCAGTAGTTGCTAAGTGCATGCTTTAAAAATTGTATACGGTTAGGATCATATAGCCCTAGAATGATTGACTTGGTCTTATTTCCTGTTCCTCGTTTGGTTGTGGTCCTAGGGTAGATTATTTTATTCGACAATTTATTTGATCATGTATTGTGTATAATTTGCATGCATAAGGCAACCGACAGTAAGAGTGGAAGTTCCTAGTATGAGTTTGAATATTCTTTGGTTATTCTATGGATTGGAGTGCTACTGCACAAATGCTGCTTGATTTGTGCTTTCTGGAACTCTTAAGTGATGTGAGTTAGCTATTAAGTGAATATGTTAAGTCACATGTGACAAAGGTTGAATAATCTCAGAGTGATGGATTTGACCCTATTGTACAGATCTCGTTTGAATCTAACCGTTGTTGGGACGAGTCTTTTACTCAAAGGATTATCTAAACTTTGTTGCATGTGATTGTATTCATGAGGTGGTTAACTGACATTATAGGGAGTTCTTTAGCAGCTGATGGCAGGGTGACGTCGGAAACCTAGGAAAGCCTAGGAAGTGCTTCAATGGGTTTAGTTACGCTGTTTAGCCAGTATTTGGAGTATCACTTTGAGAAGATGACATAGAGGATTCGGGATGATTCTTGAGTAAAGTATGGATAGGTGTGGAAGGTAGTATTGGGCCCGTAGTACTGAAAGCATAGGATCCATACTTGAATCAGGGAGAGTCTTCGAGAATCTAGGAAGCCTGTGGGATGATGATTATTAAGTATGTTCTGATCATTTGCATGTTGTTTTTCAGTATGATGATGAGAACTTAGGAAGGAGGTTCGGGTTCGGGTTCAAGATCAGGTGCAGGTACCGAGCCAATTGATGAGCGGATGCAGGAGTTCATCTCGGTGGAGATTACCCGTGGTATCTTGGAGTAGACTCCTGTGATCTTTGGTACGGCCAAGGAGGGGATTTTGGAGATTTTGGATGAGCGTCTGGGCGCATTCCGTACTGAGGTTATGGCTATTGTTCGAGCTCGTACTCTTTCTTTCCGTGAGTTTCGTGCTTGTGGAGATCCCGATTTCTTTGGGGAGAAGGACCCCGTTGCCAGTAAGAGATGGTTAGGGAATATGGCTAACACTTTCAAGACGAGTTTCTGCTCCGAGGGGTCGAAGGTCAGGTTTGCCTCCTGTCTTCTTAAGGACAGAGCCCGAGATTGATGAGAGGATGTAGACTTCTCTTTGGGAGGTGAAGCCCTGGAGACGATGACTTAGGATGAGTTTGTGACCCGATTTAGAGGCGAGTTTACACCAGCTATTTAGGGACCTTCGCTAGATGACTAAGATTGTGGCAGAGATCAATGCCAAGTTTCGGGAGAGGGCTTTATTGGTCGGCAATATGCTGCGGACGAGGAGATGAAGAAGGTAAGGTATCATGACATGCTGAGGAATGATATCAGGGAGTTTGTGAGTTTGTTAGGGTACGAGACCCTGAATGATATGATTGCTAGAGCCCGAGAGCATGAGATTGATTTGGAGCACCTCGGGAAGAGGAAGCCAGAGCAGACTCAAATTTCAGTGGGCCAGGTGAAGAGGCCCAAGACTCAGGATTCACGTTCGAGAGGCCATCAGGTTTGTGGCTGTTGTGCCAAGTGCGGAAGGACCCACGAGGGTGGATGTCGGGAGACAAGTCGAGGATGTTTTAGTTGTGGTCATATGGGCCATTTTAGAAGGGATTGCCCCCATGGGTTGGATCTAATGTGTTTTCAATGCAACTAGGTGGGCCACAAGAAGGTCGACTGTCTGATGTTGAGGGTGGAGCAGTGAGTGCACCTGCTCCAGTTACTTTGAGGATCACTGACGGTCATGAGGGTAGGGCAGGAACCCCAGCAACGAGGAGCCGAGCATTGCAGTGTCAGTAAGGGGAGGCCAGAGTTTCATCAGATGCTATTGTGGGTATGTTATATTTTGCTTTCTTCTTGATTATTATCAGTGTTTATATTGCTTTGGAATCTTGTTTGAGTATGGGTAAGCATTATCGTTGGTTTAGTTCTCTATTATTGCATGGGTTATATCATCAAGAATTGTTATATGCCATTTTACATGCCAAGAGTCATTAGTGGGTTGTATCTTGTTGAGCGGGATTCAGTTTGTTCGATTGTTGTTACGGATCTTTGATGGGGTCAATTCAGGGGTATCATTTGGAAGGTCTACGGTCGGATTATCTGGTTAGTTCTCTAATGAAGTCAGAGTTTAGTTGCGTTAGCATTTTTTCCAATGGGATCGGCAGTCGTCTATGGAAGGACCTTTGGTTCCAATCACCACTGTTGCAAAGGAAGGAGCGGTAGCAAGAAGATGGTGATGGCAGTCGCAAGATTTTTTTTGTTCATTGGAAGTGCTAGGGGAATTTTATAATTTCAAGGGTTGAAGATGGTTAGAATTCAGAGATCCTTCTAAGGATAGGAAGTTGGAGTGAAGATTCGTCAGTTCAGAGCAAGGGTTAAGGTCTTTGTCACCAGCATAAAGGACTCAAGGATTTGGTGCTATGTAATGGGAATCGATTGGGATTATCAGACTTGCTGAGATTTCGGGGAGTATTCATCTGGATTTCAAGAGTTGTGCGATCATCGAGATTGGCTAGTAATGGAACGCTAGTATTGGTAAGCCCAGGTCGTCGACGGTTTGAGTTATAAGTGATTGGTTTTAAGCACTATAACACTCCTATGGTGCACATGCAACCCTAGATGCTTTGGATCTAAGTTTTCTCTAATTATACATGCAATTTCAATTTTCCAAAGCATACATCCTAACTAGCATATAATTGAGGATATACAACATAAATCCAAGTTAGATGAATACCTCTTGATGCAGCTTGTACTTCTTGGCCTTTGAAAACTTTAGCACCTCAAGTGTGATGCCTCTAATGTGTCACAAACACCAAATGCAAGAGGAGGCTTATGAGAAGAGGCTGGATAGCTCAAAATCGGTTATACTTATAATATATTAATAAATCACAAAGAACCTCTTGCTCAAAAGTCCATCCTATCAAATTGCTCTGGTGAAGGCAACCCAAAAGGACAATGCTACTATCGGGTCAAGTACATACTAGTTATAGTTATGGGCTTAGATACCTAATCCAACAGACTCCTACTTGGATAAGTCTAATAACTATAACTGCCAATACAACTTCAAAATCCAATTAGCAATCGTAGCTCTCAAAAGGGGCTGTCAAACTCTGACCTAGTCAGTGACGTGTCATTTAGATAAGGGATCATATAATCCTCTGTTCTTCAAGATATCATGTGGACAAATACATGGAACATAGTCATACTAATTGTCCTGCAGTTTGTTTCCCAATTTCTGATTTGTTTGACATAGAACATAACTGAACACATCAATTGAGTCCTGACCGGGCACGACACATAAGCCAAAACAAAATCATCGAGGGGCCCAAGATATCGCTTTTAATCCTCTTAGGATAAATGGAACAGATAAACTTCGACTTATATGCTTGTACTAACTACTCGTTAAATCATGCACAACGATACGTTTTATAACATCAAGTTACTGATGCGATTTCATACCATCAATGTACAACCAAATCGTAGTCAACAACTCATATATCTTGGTTTGAAGACTATATGATATTATCGTCTCACAATCACTCGTGATAAATTCCATGAAGTGATTCATGTGAGCATGGGCTTAATCCAATACTCAAATCTTATTTCAAGAGCACTCATGAATGTTGTAGCAAACTTTTGCTATGTCTAACACCTTAGACAATCTAGAAGACAATTCATGACAATTTAACCTCATAACCTATTTCCAAAGTATGATCGACTGTGGATAGTTTGAATAATCTTATTATTCCGGAAGTCAAAACATGCAAAAGTGAAACAATAGTAAACAATTGACACAAGATAGTAACTTTACTTATAAATAAAACTCCTTTTATTCAATCATCAAATGTCAATTACATTTTAGCTATTACAAGATTCTAGATATTTATCTAATCACTAAAACTAATATCGTCCTTCAGCCCGATACTCTTAGCATGCTGCAAGTGCTTAACCCTACTCAGTCCCTTCTTAAGGGGATCTGCTGGGTTATCCTCAGATGATACCCTCCTAACTATAAGGAGTCCTTCTTCTACTCGATGTCTTATGAAGTGGTACTTTCTGTCAATATGCCTGGATCTTCCATGATCTCTCGGTTCCTTGGTTAAGGCGACCGCCCCTTCATTATCACAGAAAATCTCCACAGGCTCCTGTATGGATGGTACAACTCCAAGGTCTTCGATGAAGTTTTTCAACCATATCGCCTCTTTCGATTCTTCGCTCGCTGCTATGTACTCTGATTCACACGTTGAATCAGCTACAGTCTCCTGCTTGGAACTTTTCCATGTTACTGCTCCTCCATTTAGGGTAAACACCCTGCCCGACTGAGAGCGTAAATTATCTATGTCGGTCTGAAAACCGGCGTCACAATACCCTATCACTCTCAAGTCATCACTCCCACCGAGGGTAAGGACCCAATCCTTAGTCCTCCGCAATTACTTAAGAATGTTCTTTACCGCAATCCAATGAGCTCTACCAGGGTTCCCTTAATATCGACTAAGCATGCTCAAATCAAAATCCACATCAGGGCGAGTACACGTCATAGCGTACATGATTGAGCCAACATCAGAGGCATATGGTACTTGACTCATATCCGCTATCTTCTCATCAGTTCTCGGACTCTGAGCCTTGCTCAGTTTGGTATTGCTCTGGATAGGTAAGTCACCTTTCTTGGAATTCTCCATGTTGAAACGCTTCAACACCTTGTCCAAGTAGGTACTTTGACTAAGTCCTATTAGTATTTTACTCCTATTTCTAAATATCCTTGTTCCTAGAATATAGGCAGTTTCTCCAAGGTCCTTCATAGTGAAACACTTCCCAAGCCAGGACTTAACCTCTTGCAAGGTTGGGATGTCATTTCCTATGAGAAGTATGTCATCCACATACAACACCAGAAAGCTAACTATACTCCCACTAGCTTTGACATATACACATGACTCATCCTCGCTTCTCGAAAATCTAAATTCTTTGACTTTCTCATTGAAACAAAGATTCCATCTACGAGATGCTTGTTTTAATCCATAAATGGATTTCTCAAGCTTACACACTCTATTAGGCTACTTAGCACTGGCAAAACCCTCTGGCTGACTCATGTAAACATCTTCAGCCAACTTCCCATTAAGGAAAGCGGTTTCGATATCTATTTTCCATATTTCATAATCATGAAATGCAGCTATAGCAAGCATAACCCTTATAGATTTAATTTTCGCTACTGGTGAGAAGGTCTCATCATAGTCAACTCAAGTAGTTTGAGTAAAGCCCTTTGCAACCAATCGCGCCTTATATGTGTGTACTTTCCCATCCATGTCGGTCTTCTTCTTGAAGATCCATTTGCACCCAACTGTCTTACTACCTGGTACATTGTCAACCAAGTTCCAAACTTGATTGTCATACATGGACCGAATCTCGTTGTCCATCGCCTCTTTCCATTTAGCGGACTCGGGGCCTGCCATGGCTTCCTTGTAGTTAGATGGCTCATCCAAATTTACCAGTGTGCTATCACTGATAAACGTATCACCTTCAGTAGTAATATGGAAACCATAAAACTCAGGTGCCATCCTAACTCGAGAGGAACGTCGAAGAGGTAATGACTCGTCAATAGGTTCAACAGGAGTTTCCTCCTCAGGTTGAGTGCTAGTGTTTGAGGTTCCTTCATCACTTAACTCTTGAAGCTCTTCAAGGTCATTTTGCCTCCTATTGTCCACTTTGCATATGAGTTCTCTTTCTCGGAAAACCCCTCTCCTCGCAACAAAGACAACATTGTCACTCAGTCTGTAAAAGAGATACCCAAAGGACTTCTACGGGTAGCCGATGAAAATACATCGCTCACTACGAGGTTCGAGCTTGTCGTCAGTCTCTCGTCTTACGAAAGGTTCGCAACCCCAAACCTTGATATGTGCTAACGAGGGAACCTTTCATGTCCACATTTCGTGAGGTGTTTTGGCAATCTTCTTACTTGGGACTAGATTAAGGATGTGGGCGGCAGTCTCTAAGGCATACCCCCAGAATGAGATAGATAACGAAGCTCGACTCATCATGGAACAAACCATGTCCAACAAGGTTCGATTGTGCCTCTCAGCCACACCATTAAGCTGTGGTGTCCTGGGTAACGTCTATTGTGAAATAATTCCACATTCCTTAAGATAGTATAGGAACTCGATACTAAGATACTCACCAACTCGATCGGATCAGAGCATCTTTATCTTCCCGCCCAGCTGATTCTCCATTTCTTGTTTAAACTCTTTGAACTTTTCAAAGGTTTCTGACTTATGCTTGATTAAATAGATATAGCCATATCTGATGTAATCATCAGTAAAAGTCACATAGAAGCGGTTAGCATCCCTTGTAGTGGTTCAAAAGGGTCCACACACATCGGTGTGTACGAGATCCAACAAACCCTCACCCATTTCACAAGTACCAGTGAAGGGTGACTTCGTCATCTTTCCAAGCAAACAAGATTTGCAAGTGTCATTCGACTTTAAGTCGAATGACTCCAACACACCAGCCTTTTGGAGTTGGCCTATGCGCTTCTTGTTGACATGTCCAAGACGACAATGCCACAAGGACGCCTTGTCTAAACCATTGGACGAATCAATATTCAACACATTATTTCCTACGTTATCTACAACCATCACAGTTTCATATATACCTTTACAAGGTTTTGCTTTAAAATAAAATACACCGTTATAGAAATCATTTATAGAACCAATTTCATTAACAAATGAAAATCTAAAACCTTTTTTATACAAACCATGAAAAGAAATAATGTTTCTCGCCATATCTGACGAGTAACAACAATTATTCAACTCTATATGTAACCCACTACTAAGCAATAAAGAATAAACTCCAATATTGGTTACAGGAGACACTTTCCTATTCCCCATGATTAAGTTTATCTTCCCGTGCCACACATCCCTACTTCCTTTTAGTCCCTGCAAATCAGAACAAAGGTGAAATCCACAACCTGTATCAAGGACCCAAGAATTAGCATGTGATGAGCTATTAGATAGAATAGTGTAAATACCTACGAAGGTGGGATTTATCTTCCCATCCTTAATGTCCTGCAAGTATTTGGGGCAGCTTCGTTTCCAGTGCCCTTTTTCATGACAATGGAAGCACTCTGCTTCCTTTGGATTGGAAGAGGGTTTAGCAGGACCACCTTTGGTTCCACTAGAAGAGTATCCATGATGGGACTTTCCCTTGTGGCTCTTAGAAGGAGCCTTCCTCTTCTTTCCTTCCCCATGTCCAATTTCCAGAATAGGGGCAGCAGCAGTAGGAGTAGGTACAACAGCCTTGCCTTTCAAATTTCTTTCTGCAGTTCTTAGTAGGCCTTGAAGCTTGCTCAGAGTGACTTCCTCCTTGTTCATATGATAAGTCATTCTGAACTGATTATAACAAGGAGGCAAAGAATGTAGGATGATGTCAATAGCTAACTCTTCATCGAAGTTCACATTTAACTTCAGCAAGCGGTCCACAAACCTCTGCATCTTTTGCAAGTGCGCCGTGATGGACTCTCCATCCTTCATTTTGGTTGTGATCATGGAGGAAATGATCTCATACCTTTCCTTCCGAGCACTTTGATGGTACCTTTCCATCAAATCTTGGTGCATATCGAAGGGCCAGATGTTCTCATAGGACTTTTGAAGCTCATCAGTCATGGTAGCAATCATAATGCACGTCACATTAGTCGCGTCTGTTACATGCATTTCATGCATTCATTTTGTAGTTTTAATCCATAAAAGTACATTGCATTTAGGTTTAAACTCATGCATTTTGCATATTTTCGGGATTTTTCATGATGCAATTCCATTCACACACTTTTGTAATATTTCAGGGACTTTTGGAGGTTGGATCTTGCTTTAGGAGGTTAAAAAGAGTTGAGGGCAAAATTTCGGGACTTGCGGATCATTGAGGAGAGAGATAATAGGAAAATGAAGATTTTAGCCTTTCAGACATTTACACGGACGTGTAAATGAAAGCCTTGAGTTTACACCGGCCGTGTAAACGTATATTCAACAACAATATACTTCGAAGGCCTGGCAGTTTTGAGCATTTTAGTTTTGGAGTTTACACAGCCGTGTAAACGTGTCGCCAGTTTTAAAATAGTTTTATCATTTGTAAAAAGGAGACAGCCAGTTGGAGAAGAAGTTAAGTCGTATTTTGAAAGAGGAGAAGACGATTTTGGGAGATTTTGGAAGTGGATTAACACTTGGAAACACTTTAATTTGCATTTCGTAAGTCAATTTGAAGATTAAACTTGTTAAAATTGTAGTTTAACTTAAACATGTGTGGCTGATTTCTTTATCATTTCTGATTCTGGATTCCTAAGTATTTGTTGTTAGGTTGTAATTTGCACTTGACTTATGTTTAATATCTAGTAATCTTTGATTTGATCTTAATAATGTGTTTGATTGGTTCTCTTTTTCACTTGATCAATGAATTAGGGTTCTTATCAATCTAGTTAATCAAATTATGAAATTCGTACATGTTTTATGATTTGATGTTAGTAACACACACTTACTTAGTTGTAATTAGATCAAAATTAGTGCAATAAAAGATTAAATTTTTATATTCCCAAGCTTAAGAGGAATGTTAAACATTGTTGGTAATTAGTGCAAGAACTTAATGTCATTTAATGATTTGATGCAAGAACTTATTTGAATTGAATCAATTAAATGAAGTTTTATTTGAAGAACTTGTTTTGAATAAAATACATTTGCCAATTTGGATATTAGAGTTTATTAATATCTAACTTACCAACCTAGATTGAACATGAGTTATAATCATATTACATCTTTCAACATAGTACATGTATAGGAATCAGAATCGGAAATGTACTTCTTTTACTGCGTTTTGTTATCAATCTTGCTTATTTATGAAGTTTAATTCGAGTTCAAACACAATCCCCCATTTTAATTTTTGTTTGTATGATGTGTGAGAATATGGCTAAATAAGAAGTCCCGTATTCCTGTGGACCGACCCTGCTTACTCTATACTCTCTCTAGTGTATGAAGTAACAGTAACTTGAATTTTATTGTTATTATTTTATCCCATTATTTGTTGGTTTGACAATCAAACAAATTGGCGCCGTTGCCGGGGATACAGTAGTACTAATTGTTTATGCCAAGATCTTTTCGCACAGGTACACCTTTACCAGTTGATTTGGAGATAGAGAAATCTGCAAAACAAAGAAGGAAGCAAGCTAAACTTGTAAAGAAACAACAATCCGGAGCTTCTTCATCAAATCCATCAACCACATCTTCACCAACATCCAAAAGTACCACCCCACCATCTTCACCTACTCCTACCATGGCAGACAATCATGGAGGAAACCAAAATCCTCCAAACCCACCACCTGAACAAACCTTTAGACAGTGGGCCACTCAAGATGTCACCCAACAACCTTTATGCATTAATTACCCTGCAGTAATCAACTTTGAACTCAAGTCTGGACTCATCCATTTGTTACCTTCATTCCGTGGTCTTGAGAATGAGGACCCACATAAATTCCTTAAGGAATTTCATGTTGTCTGTGTGGGTATGAAGCTACATGAAGTTACAGAAGATCAAATCAAGTTAAGGGCATTCCCCTTTGCTTTACAAAATTCAGCCAAGGAGTGGTTATATGTGTTGGATTAATGTCTAAGTCCATAACTGTATTTGGTATGTACTTGACCCGACCCGACATGGTCCATTTGGGTTGCACTTCACCGTCACAATTTATATGGATAGTCTTTTGAAAATAGTATATTTATGATTTATATTAATATATTATAAGTTCTAATATATTAATATGGAATCATATTATTTAATTAGTATTGATCAAGAATTAATTTAGAATTAATTAAGTGATAAACAAGAACTAATTAAATATGGACTCTTATATATATGGAATGGGCCAAGTTCATTTAGGTTGGGCTAAGCTTTCATGGATGGTCCATGGAGCTTTTAACCCATGGATCCTATGTAAATGAAAGGTCATGGGTATTAGGGTTTACATGGATGTAACCCTAATCCTCCATAATATATAAAGGGGTCCTTGGCTCACAAAATTGGCACAAGTGTGTGAAAATAAGAGTGGGCCGATTTTAGTGTGCATACATATTCTCTCAAGTTCTTCCAAGGTGTTTTGGTGATTTGTGATTCCATTTGAGGCTTCCACACTATTGGGGCTAAGCTATTAAAGCTTGAAGACATCAAGCTACATCAAAATGTATGCCATCTAACTACAACTTTGTAGTATAGGTGCTTCATAATAAGCTAGTTAGGATGAAACCTTGGAATAGTTAATATTTACATGTATAATAGAGAAAACATAGATCCAAGGTTTATAGGGTTGCATGTACACCATAGGAGTGTTAGAATGCTGAAAACCCAACAGTGGTATCAGAGCCATGGGTTGTTTTCTGTTATACACTTTGCACTTTGTTTAAGCTGTTAGTGGAGCGTGTGTGGTTAACCGACACACTAACCTGGACTTAACAAGGTAGGCAAAGGGTAACTTAATGTTTATCATAGTATCGTTGGAGCGTGTGTGGTTAACCGGCACATCGATTGAGGGGTAAATATTAAGGGTACCAAGTATATTTGCATGGTTACTTCACACCTTGTTTTGTGATCCTCGGCATCCCAGTCACAAAACCTGAAGGGCACACTCGAGATTGAAACATGTCATTGAAAAGTTCAATGAATCTCAAAAGAATCTAGGAGTTTCAAAACCAATTAAAACCTAATAATACATTTCGTTTATCTTGGTGGAAATTGGTGAATCGTCATTCACCTACCTTCAAATATTTTATAGCTTGGATTACGACATCCCTCTTCCAAGTTATAAAATAGTTTGTTGGGTCCTAGCCTTAATATATCATATTGAGTGCTATAGTAAGGACTTAAATCAACTTTACGTGAATTTCTCCCATTGTTGATGTCTGGTTTAGACAACAATGATCTTCCCAAACCAAGCTTTCCTAATGAATATGACTTCCCGAGTTTGGCTCATGGAAGTCATACTTCTCTTCCTCCACCTCCTCCAATTATTCTCCCTAACCCACAAGTTCAAGGTCACTCAAGCCCTAATGGCAAGCAAGGTCTATTTGTGATCACATCTTAAAGATGAAGTCACATATTGACAAGCCGGGAGAGTTGGGTGTCAAAGTCTTGAGAAAGTTGGATGTTCAATCACTTTCTAAGTCACATAGTGAGTTCCTTTGGGACTACTATGAAACAGACTATGACATGAACCTTAATGATCATATCTATTTGCTTGGTGCTGCTGACTCAGCAATGATTTGGAACGATAGTAAAGCAAATTTGATTAGAAGATCAACTTCCCAAAAACTTTATGGACAGTGACAATGGTGACACTGGAAATCCAGAAAAAGCATTCTCTTCCCAATGGAAAGGGATTGGCCATAGTCAACCCGGTTGACCAAATGGTAAAGAGAAAGGCTAAGTCTAAGATAGTCCCATTACCAAAGGGTCCATATGTTTATTTTGCCAAAGGAAGGGGCGTTGATTGCAAAGCTGCCAAATTTACCTAAGGATGTTAAAGTCAATAAGTTTGACTCTACATCGGGTAGAGCCCATTATCTAACTCTGTTAAGTTCTATTCTGAGATCCTCATTACATGATGTGACTGGGTCACATGTTGATGTTTTAAGAATCAAATAATAGAGAGAAATCTTAAAGGAAGTATATGTTGATTCTGATCGCGAAGGTGGATTTCGATCGCATCAGAATTTTGAGCAGTTGCTTAAGAATGTTATGATATATTGCTAAGGAATAGATAACAACAATTTTCCATGTGGATTGTAAGGATAAGTTTTTCCGCAAAGTTTTAAAATAAAAGAAAATTGTTTAATTTTATTTATTTGAAGTATCCTTACAATGGCATTTGTGGAAAATTGTTGCTTATATGATTCCACTGACAGCAATATTGGAAAATGGATTTGATTCTTTCATTTGTGGTAGTGTCTAAATTTACCAAATCAGGAAAGTTCCTCATCACCCAAGTTTCAATTGGACCGAAACTTGGAATCATGCAAGTTGAATACTATGATGAATGAGAACTTTCAAGCATTGGAAAATCAAGACTAATTACTTGTTCACATGGATGTGTGAGTCAAGTGAAGGACTAAAGGGATCGAGTATACATTCTTGTGCACTGGTCATGTCCACCACAAAGCTCGTTAAGACTATTTGATTTAGTAAAGTTTAGTAAATATGGTTATACTTACAAGTTTAAGTATAATTCTGAAACATTGGAAAAGTCTCAATGTATGGCAGAACGAATGGGAAGAATCAAATTAGGCAGAAAGATAAAAGTTTCTCAAATCTGAAAAGATGGGAGAGTACTTTAGTATCATGTTTGTGATCATCTTAATGATTTAGAAATCATATCACAATTAGTCCTCTAAAGGTCATCTTAGTGCATTCTTATGACTAAGAAGAGGAGTCATGAATTGTTGAAATGGTTAGATCAGGAAGATGAGTCATACTTCGATCCAAAACAATTCTTAGAGTCATACTCCAAGATTGTAACTTGAGTGACATATCTTAAAGAAAGGTTTAAAACACTTGTCAAATGTAAGAGTAAAAGTGTCCTACTCTTGTACATTTGAAATTGGTAAGTTGTGATGTTTTGGATAAAACAAAGACCAACTAAGGCCAATTGGGTGAAGTGTTTGTCTTGATAAAGAATCTGCACTGTCTCTTGAATATTTGGCAAGATAGTCTTATATGTCAAGAGGATAGTGGGAGTCTTAAAGATCCTAAAAAGAATTTCAAGAACTAATCAAGAATAAAACCTGAGGTTCTTCACTAGCACACGACTTGAGGTTTATAACCTATCGTGTTGACATATTCTGTGCCCATTCCAGTTAAAGTTGGCTTTGCATAGGAGTTCTGAAAGTTCTCAATTGGTTGCACAACAACTTGGAAGCAATGGCAGGCCCTGTACTGCCAGGTGGCAAGAAGTTAAGATTGCATAAGTTCAGTCCATATGAGTTTGGATTTGTCATTATCCTTGTCTTGTGACTATGGTTTTGACGATTCACATGGATAAGAACACATACACCATAAAATCTAAGGGTCATAAGGTTTCTCTCCGATACATGAAAATGATGGTGATGAAACACTTCCACCAAGTAGATTTGAAGCAGATGGCAAAAGGTCTAAACAATTGAGACTATGATTACGGCATCCCTTTTCATAGTTCTGAAATTGTTTAGACACACATGCATGCTATCTAAGGAAAGGTGTATGATTTTGATAAAGTTTTATCAAAGCATCTCGTATTAGAAATCTGAACTTTGGTAAGAAAGTCAATAAAGTATTGATTTCTAGAAGTCCAGCTGATTTCTGAGTACATGTCAAAGCTAGTGGGAGCATAAGTGTTATGCTAATAATCATCATGTTAGTGGGAGCATGATAATTATTGTTAGTGTTGCAAGTTAGCAATGTTAATTATAGAAAACAAAAGTTTCAATTCGTGAGGCTGCAGGGATTGAAAAAGTTGTTTTGCTATAATTAAGGGAGAGGATATACTTCATTTCAGTTCTAAAGGCGTAGATTGAGACCTTAATCATCTTTAGTCAAGAATATATATATATATATATATATATATATATATATATATATATATATATATATATATATATATACATATATACATATATATATATATATATATATATATATATATATATATATATATATGAATTTCATGTTGGATTGGTTCAACTTAAGGAAATTCTATATATTGCGTTCTCAAAATTCGATTATGATTACGGCATCCCTCTTCATAGTCAAATTTTGAAAACATGGCAAATAAAAATATTGTAGCAAAAGACTGGTCTAGAATCATGTCTTTATGTGAGATATCATGAATCGTGTACCATTTGCTTTGGGTACAGGATCGATTGCATGTGCTATAATATTTGTCATTTCTAAATTTTTCCAAATGCCCAGAGGCATTAAGAAGGGAAAAGGTCTAGAATTGGATATGACTAAAATGATTAAGAAATTGTCGAGGACAATCTGAGGTTTACCAAAGATTGGTTGCTCAGGGACAGTTGGAAGTATAGTGCTAATTTTGGAAGGTCCATATTGACATATTCTGAAAAGAGGCATCTCTTATTCAGAAGTGATAGTCAAAATGAGAATATGGAGTTGTCTCCATAGGTGGAAGTTATCTGTGTAAGATTAGAAAACTTAATGCAAGAAGCATGTCCAAAGCAATGTAATTTGAATATGAGACTTAGTTTCCATGGAGTTGATCTCCATTGGAATACCTTATAATGACTATTGACAAGTCTTTGTGACTTTGTACATATTCATTACAGGAGGGTCAGTGCATATAAGTTTAAAATCTAAACAGATTTCGATAAATGATAGGAATTTGAAATTCTCACATTTTTCGATAAGGATTTGGGAGTGTGAAATTAGAATCATTGAAATTATGTTCAATTGGTTTATTTCACAAAGTAAGGATCATAGACAAACATAGAGTGCATATTTGGTGTATGGCAAAGTTATTGTTTAAGAAAAACATAGTGTACATGCTTGGAGCATGGGACAACTGTTGTTTTGGTGATTTGTGATTCCATTTGAGGCTTCCACACTATTGGGGCTAAGCTCTTAAAGCTTGAAGACATCAAGCTACATCAAAAGGTATGTCATCTAACTAGAACTTTGTAGTATAGGTGCTTCATAATATGCTAGTTAGGATGAAACCTTGGAATAGTTAATATTTGCATGTATAATAGAGAAAACATAGATCCAAGGTTTATAGGGTTGCATGTACACCATAGGAGTGTTAGAATGCTGAAAACCCAACAATATGACTTACCACCGGGGTCAGTCACAACATGGAATGAACTTGCAAGGATGTTCTTGGATAAGTATTTTCCAGAAATGAGAGCTTCAGCTTTACGTAGAGAAATTATTGGTATCAAGCAACAAAAGAGAGAAGCTTTGCATACTTACTGGGAACGGTTCAAGAAGTTGTGTTCAAGATGTCCAAAACATGGGATTTCAGAGTATTAATTATTGCAATATTTTTGTGAGGGAATGTCATCTTGGGATAGGAGATTACTCAATGCATCAAGTGGTGGATCAATAGCTGATAAGACTCCAACAGAAATCAGAGCTCTTATCAAGAACATGGTAGAAGAATCCAGGCATACAATTCAAGAAGAAGAATGGTATAGCGATGCACCAAGAGGAGTGAAAGAAATCTCTACCCCAAAAATTGAGAGTCAACTTTCTGAGTTGACTAAAGTAGTGATGATGCTTGCAAAGGACAAGGGTGTGTCATCACCAGCTGTTAGACCTTGTGGTATTTGTACACAAGTTGGACACCCCACTGATATGTGCCCAATGTTACAAGAAGATGTAGAGCCGGTTCAAGCTATGGGATTTTCAAGTCAACAACAAGGAAACTTTCAGCCAAGAAACAATCCAAATTGGCATCAACCTAATGCCAATTTTCAGCCAAGGCCATCACCTTATCAACCAAGACCTCCATTTCAAAATCAAATGCTTCATCAACAAAATTATCAACCACATTTCCAGTCAAATCAATCTCCTCATCAATCTTAATTCCAACCTCATAACATACAACAAGGAAGCAGTTCAAGCGGATCGGGAATGTCTTTGGAAGACATTGTCAAGAGTTTAGCCACAAGTACTCAAACATTCCAAAATGAGACCAAGGCGAGTATCAAGACTTTGGAACAACAAATGACTCAACTCGCCACTTCTATGAGTAAATTGGAGTCACAAGGCAAACTACCGGCACAAACCGAAAAGAATCCAAAGCATAGTGCATGTGCCATCACTTTGAGAAATGGAAAAGAATATGAAGGTCCTAAGATGATTGAAGAAGAAGAAGATATGGAGCTAGAGAAAGAAGAAGAGAAGTCAAAAACACCTTCAAAGCAAGTTCCTATTGAAGCAAAAGTCACTCCTCCTCCATTTCCCTCAAGATTAAGCAAGTCAAAGCGTGAAAGGGAAGACAATGAAATCATGGAGATGTTCAGAAAAGTTGAGGTAAATATTCCTCTTATTGATGCCATCAAACAAGTCCCTAGGTATGCTAAATTCCTTAAGGAATTATGCACATCTAAGAAAAGACTGAAAGGGAATGAAACTGTCAAAGTGGGTGAAAATTGTTGGATTAATGTCTAAGTCCATAACTATATTTGGTATGTACTTTACCCGACCCGGCATGGTCCATTTGGGTTGCACTTCACCGGCACAATTTATATGGATAGTCTTTTGAGAATAGTATACTTATGATTTATATTAATATATTATAAGTTCTAATATATTAATATGGAATCATATTATTTAATTAGTATTGATCAAGAATTAATTTAGAATTAATTAAGTGATCAAAAAGAACTAATTAAATATGGACTCTTATATATATGGAATGGGCCAAGTTCATTTAGGTTGGGCTAAGCTTTCATGGATGGTCCATGGAGCTTTTAACCCATAGATCCTATGTAAATGAAAGGTCATGGATATTAGGGTTTACATGGATGTAACCCTAATCCTCCATAATATATAAAGGGGACCTTGGCTCACAAAATTGGCACAAGTGTGTGAAAAAAAGTGTGGGCCGATTTTAGTGTGCATACATATTCTCTCAAGTTCTTCCAAGGTGTTTTGGTGATTTGTGATTCCATTTGAGGCTTCCACACTATTGGGGCTAAGCTCTTAAAGCTTGAAGACATCAAGCTACATCAAAATGTATGTCATCTAACTAGAACTTTGTAGTATAGGTGCTTCATAATATGCTAGTTAGGATGAAACCTTGGAATAGTTAATATTTGCATGTATAATAGAGAAAACATAGATCCAAGGTTTATAGGGTTGCATGTACACCATAGGAGTGTTAGAATGCTCAAAACTCAACAGTGGTATCAGAGCCAGGTTGTTTTCTGTTATATTGATGCAAATGTTTTATTTTCAAAGTTAGAAAAAAAAACATGACGTTTGTCAAATTTTAAGATAATTACTTGTTTTTGTGAAAAACTAATTATTTGTAAAATTTGAATCATTTGCTATATGAGTTGAATTAGGTCAAATTTAGCAAAAGATAAAATGATATGATTATTTTATTAGTTTTAAAAGTTTGATCTAAAGAGTTTTTTGAAACCTCCATTAGTTATGGATATGAAAAGGTTTTTAAAAAAAAATTGATTCAAAGTTTTTTATGGAGTTACAAAACTTGGTCTTAATGTTTTCAAGAATTCCATAACTTGTTCTTAAGTTATGGAACATGAAAAGTTTCATCATAAAACAAGTAATTAACTCCATAAGTTATGGAATCCAAAAGTTTTCAAGAGTTACAAAACTTGCCCTCAAGTTTTGGAATTTGGAAAAAGTTTTTTTATGATAAAAAAAAAAGAATTGAATTCTAAAACTCTTGGGTTCATAACTTAAACAATTAATTAAATGGTTTTAATTTTGAATTTAATAATTGGAATTATGATGTTTTTATTGAATAATTCAATTAACTCTTATGGACTTTATTAATAGATAATTAAAGTGTTTAATTAAAAGAGAATTAATAATTCCATAATGACATGGTTTAAATTTAATTAAATTAAGAGTATATTTTAATTAATAGATTAAACCACCAAGTATTTTAAATGTCTAAAATACACCCTTATACTATTATAATATTGAAAGTTTAATATATTATATGTATAAGAGCAAGTCGTCTTACCATTAGTAGGCCTCATTCACGAGCCGGTCTATAAGGGGGGTATAAGGTTACTGCCTATAAAATGGCAGTTTAATGGGTGTCCACTCTCACCCACCGCTTCCTTGACTGGTGGAGGGTCGTTAGCCGAACAGGTAGGACAATGACTATAATTCTCCCTTCATTAAAAGTATTAATGATAAATACTAAGTAACTAAACTTTTTATAAATTCTCAATCTTAGTTACTTAGGAAAATGTGAATAAGGTGCTAATCCATGAAATTACACTTTGCACTTTGTTTAAGCTGTTAGTGGAGCGTGTGTGGTTAACCGGCACACTAACCTGGACTTAACAAGGTAGGCAAAGGGTAACTTAATGTTTATCATAGTATCGTTGGAGCGTGTGTGGTTAACCGGCACATCGATTGAGGGGTAAATATTAAGGGTACCAAGTATATTTGCATGGTTACTTCACACCTTGTTTTGTGATCCTCGGCATCCCAGTCACAAAACCTGAAGGGCACACTCGAGATTGAAACATGCCATTGAAAAGTTCAATGAATCTCAAAAGAATCTAGGAGTTTCAAAACCAATTAAAACCTAATAATACATTTCGTTTATCTTGGTGGAAATTGGTGAATCGTCATTCACCTACCTTCAAATATTTTATAGCTTGGATTACGACATCCTTCTTCCAAGTTATAAAATAGTTTGTTGGGTCCTAGCATTAATATATCATATTGGGTGCTATAGTAAGGACTTAAATCAACTTTACGTGAATTTCTCCCATTGTTGATGTCTGGTTTAGACAACAATGATCTTCCCAAACCAAGCTTTCCTAATGAATATGACTTCCCGAGTTTGGCTCATGGAAGTCATACTTCTCTTCCTCCACCTCCTCCAATTATTCTCCCTAACCCACAAGTTCAAGGTCACTCAAGCCCTAATGGCAAGCAAGGTCTATCTGTGATCACATCTTAAAGATGAAGTCACATATTGACAAGCCGGGAGAGTTGGGTGTCAAAGTCTTGAGAAAGTTGGATGTTCAATCACTTTCTAAGTCACATAGTGAGTTCCTTTGGGACTACTATGAAACAGACTATGACATGAACCTTAATGATCATATCTATTTGCTTGGTGCTGCTGACTCAGCAATGATTTGGAACGATAGTAAAGCAAATTTGATTAGAAGATCAACTTCCCAAAAACTTTATGGACAGTGACAATGGTGACACTGGAAATCCAGAAAAAGCATTCTCTTCCAAATGGAAAGGGATTGGCCATAGTCAACCCGGTTGACCAAATGGTAAAGAGAAAGGCTAAGTCTGAGATAGTCCCATTACCAAAGGGTCCATATGTTTATTTTGCCAAAGGAAGGGGCGTTGATTGCAAAGCTGCCAAATTTACCTAAGGATGTTAAAGTCAATAAGTTTGACTCTACATCAGGTAGAGCCCATTATCTAACTCTGTTAAGTTCTATTCTGAGATCCTCATTACATGATGTGACTGGGTCACATGTTGATGTTTTAAGAATCAAAGAATAGAGAAAAATCTTAAAGGAAGTATATGTTGATTCTGATCGCGAAGGTGGATTTCGATCGCATCAGAATTTTGAGCAGTTGCTTAAGAATGTTATGATATATTGCTAAGGAATAGATAACAACAATTTTCTATGTGGATTGTAAGGATAAGTTTTTCCGCAAAGTTTTAAAATAAAAGAAAATTGTTTAATTTTATTTATTTGAAGTATCCTTACAATGGCATTTGTGGAAAATTGTTGCTTATATGATTCCACTGACAGCAATATTGGAAAATGGATTTGATTCTTTCATTTGTGGTAGTGTCTAAATTTACCAAATCAGGAAAGTTCCTCATCACCCAAGTTTCAATTGGACCGAAACTTGGAATCATGTAAGTTGAATACTATGATGAATGAGAACTTTCAAGCATTGGAAAATCAAGACTAATTACTTGTTCACATGGATGTGTGAGTCAAGTGAAGGACTAAAGGGATCGAGTATACATTCTTGTGCACTGGTCATGTCCACCACAAAGCTCGTTAAGACTATTTGATTTAGTAAAGTTTAGTAAATATGGTTATACTTACAAGTTTAAGTATAATTCTAAAACATTGGAAAAGTCTCAATGTATGGCAGAACGAATGGGAAGAATCAAATTAGGCAGAAAGATAAAAGTTTCTCAAATCTGAAAAGATGGGAGAGTACTTTAGTATCATGTTTGTGATCATCTTAATGATTTAGAAATCATATCACAATTAGTCCTCTAAAGGTCATCTTAGTGCATTCTTATGACTAAGAAGAGGAGTCATGAATTGTTGAAATGGTTAGATCAGGAAGATGAGTCATACTTCGATCCAAAACAATTCTTAGAGTCATACTCCAAGATTGTAACTTGAGTGACATATATTAAAGAAAGGTTTAAAACACTTGTCAAATGTAAGAGTAAAAGTGTCCTACTCTTGTACATTTGAAATTGGTAAGTTGTGATGTTTTGGATAAAACAAAGACCAACTAAGGCCAATTGCGTGAAGTGTTTGTCTTGATAAAGAATCCGCACTGTCTCTTGAATATTTGGCAAGATAGTCTTATATGTCAAGAGGATAGTGGGAGTCTTAAAGATCCTAAAAAGAATTTCAAGAACTAATCAAGAATAAAACCTGAGGTTCTTCACTAGCACACGACTTGAGGTTTATAACCTATCGTGTTGACATATTCTGTGCCCATTCCAGTTAAAGTTGGCTTTGCATAGGAGTTCTGAAAGTTCTCAATTGGTTGCACAACAACTTGGAAGCAATGGAAGGCCCTGTACTGCCAGGTGGCAAGAAGTTAAGATTGCATAAGTTCAGTCCATATGAGTTTGGATTTGTCATTATCCTTGTCTTGTGACTATGGTTTTGACGATTCACATGGATAAGAACACATACACCATAAAATCTAAGGGTCATAAGGTTTCTCTCCGATTCATGAAAATGATGGTGAGGAAACACTTCCACCAAGTAGATTTGAAGCAGATGGCAAAAGGTCTAAACAATTGAGACTATGATTACGGCATCCCTTTTCATAGTTCTAAAATTGTTTAGACACACATGCATGCTATCTAAGGAAAGGTGTATGATTTTGATAAAGTTTTATCAAAGCATCTCGTATCATAAATCTGAACTTTGGTAAGAAAGTCAATAAAGTATTGATTTATAGAAGTCCAGCTGATTTCTGAGTACATGTCAAAGCTAGTGGGAGCATAAGTGTTATGCTAATAATCATCATGTTAGTGGGAGCATGATAATTATTGTTAGTGTTGCAAGTTAGCAATGTTAATTATAGAAAACAAAAGTTTCAATTCGTGAGGCTGCAGGGATTGAAAAAGTTGTTTTGCTATAATTAAGGGAGAGGATATACTTCATTTCAGTTCTAAAGGCGTAGATTGAGACCTTAATCATCTTTAGTCAAGAATATATATATGAATTTCATGTTGGATTGGTTCAACTTAAGGAAATTCTATATATTGCGTTCTCAAAATTCGATTATGATTACGACATCCCTCTTCATAGTGAAATTTTTGAAAACATGGCAAATAAAAATATTGTAGCAAAAGACTGGTCTAGAATCATGTCTTTATGTGAGACATCATGAATCGTGTACCATTTGCTTTGGGTACAGGATCGATTGCATGTGCTATAATATTTGTCATTTCTAAATTTTTCCAAATGCCCAGAGGCATTAAGAAGGGAAGAGGTCTAGAATTGGATATGACTAAAATGATTAAGAAATTGTCGAGGACAATCTGAGGTTTACCAAAGATTGGTTGCTCAGGGACAGTTGGAAGTATAGTGCTAATTTTGGAAGGACCATATTGACATATTCTGAAAAGAGGCATCTCTTATTCAGAAGTGATAGTCAAAATGAGAATATGGAGTTGTCTCCATAGGTGGAGGTTATCTGTGTAAGATTAGAAAACTTAATGCAAGAAGCATGTCCAAAGCAATGTACTTTGAATATGAGACTTAGTTTCCATGGAGTTGATCTCCATTGGAATACCTTATAATGACTGTTGACAAGTCTTTGTGACTTTGTACATATTCATTATAGGAGGGTCAATGCATATAAGTTTAAAATCTAAACAGATTTCGATAAATGATAGGAATTTGAAATTCTCACATTTTTCGATAAGGATTTGGGAGTGTGAAATTAGAATCATTGAAATTATGTTCAATTGGTTTATTTCACAAAGTAAGGATCATAGACAAACATAGAGTGCATACTTGGTGTATGGCAAAGCTATTGTTTAAGAAAAACATAGTGTACATGCTTGGAGCATGGGACAACTAGTGTTTTTAATTCAAGTATAAAGGTGATAAAACCGAAACAATGAATAATGAGTAATCAGCATGGTGATAAATAAAAGTGTTTATTTATATTCATAGGGTTTGATACCATAATTGATTCATTTATTCTTGTGTTTCACTTTGCATGTTTTGACTACAGAATAACTAAGTCGCTCTTCCTGAATGATTAAGTTATTCAAACCATCCACAGTCGGTCATATGTTGGAAGTAGATATGAATCAAGATTGTCATGGGTTGGTTTGTAGAGGTCCAAGTTGGTGGACAAAGTGATGCTACAACACTCATGAGTGCTCATAAGTTTTGAGTATTGGATTCAACCCACGCTCATTTGAATCACTTCATGGATTTTATCACGAGTAATCATGAGACGAAAATATCTTATATTCTTAAAACCTAGAGATATGAGTTGTTACTATGAGTTAGTTATACATTGATTGCACGAAAACGCATTGGTAACTCGATGTTATAAAACGTGCCTTTATGTATGATTCAACAAGTAGTAGAACAAGCCATATGAGTCGAAGTTTATCCATTCCTTTTACCTTCGGGATAAAAGCGATATCTGTGGGCCCCTCGATGATTTAGCAATGACACATGTGAGTGCTTGGCCAAGCCAGGACTGATTTGATTTGTTCAATCAGTCAGTCATCATAAATCGGAAATCGGGAAACAACAAATGGACAGAGAGAATGATTATAATCCATGTCTCAGTCCATATGATATCTAGAATGGAGGAATATATGATCCCTTATCTAATGGACAAGTCATTGACAAGGTCAGAGTTCGACAACGGCTTTAAGAGCTACGATTGCCAGTTAGGTTTTGAAGTCATACTCAATAATAGTTTTAGACTTATCCAAGTGGGAGACTGTTGGATTAATGTCTAGGTCCATAACTATATTTGGTATGTACTTGACCCGACCCGGCATGGTCCATTTGGGTTGCACTTCACCGGCACAATTTATATGGATAGTCTTTTGAGAATAGTATATTTATGATTTATATTAATATATTATAAGTTCTAATATATTAATATGGAATCATATTATTTAATTAGTATTGATCAAGAATTAATTTAGAATTAATTAAGTGATCAAAAAGAACTAATTAAATATGGACTCTTATATATATGGAATGGGCCAAGTTCATTTAGGTTGGGCTAAGCTTTCATGGATGGTCCATGGAGCTTTTAACCCATGGATCCTATGTAAATGAAAGGTCATGAGTATTAGGGTTTACATGGATGTAACCCTAATCCTCCATAATATATAAAGGGGTCCTTGGCTCACAAAATTGGCACAAGTGTGTGAAAAAAGTGTGGGCCGATTTTAGTGTGCATACATATTCTCTCAAGTTCTTCCAAGGTGTTTTGGTGATTTGTGATTCCATTTGAGGCTTCCACACTATTGGGGCTAAGCTCTTAAAGCTTGAGGACATCAAGCTACATCAAAAGGTATGTCATCTAACTAGAACTTTGTAGTATAGGTGCTTCATAATATGCTAGTTAGGATGAAACCTTGGAATAGTTAATATTTGCATGTATAATAGAGAAAACATAGATCCAAGGTTTATAGGGTTGCATGTACACCATAGGAGTGTTAGAATGCTCAAAACTCAACAAAAATGTGTCTGCAGTGTTACAGAAAAGACTACCTCAAAAATGTAAGGATCCGGGTGTTTTCACGGTTCCTTGCAAGTTAGGTAATCTTCATGTTCCACGAGCTATGCTAGACCTTGGAGCTTCTATCAATGTTTTGCCATATTCTATTTTAAAAACCTTAAATATTGGCACATTGAAGAAGACCGGGGTAATCATTCAATTGGCTAATAGATCTTTGGTACATCCAAAAGGTGTGCTAGAAGATGTGTTAGTCCAAGTGAATGAGTTAGTATTTCCAGTAGATTTTTATGTCCTTGACATGGATGATGACGACTCACCAAATTTAAGCTCAATTCTTCTAGGAAGGCCCTTTTTGAAAACAGCCAGGACAAAAATTGATGTTTATGATGGTACATTATCCATGGAATTTGATGGAGAGGTGATAAATTTCAATATCTATGATGCTATGAGATATCCAAGTGATATTTCATCTTTGAATTTTGTGGATGTTATTGAACCATTAACAGAGGAGTGTTTTGATTTGTCTAATCTTGATGTGTTAGCTCTCATTTTCGACAGGAATCTTCAAAAGGAAAGGGTGGAAAAACTTGCCAAGCAATTTAAAATTGATGAAGAGATTTTGGAAGTTGTATCTTGCATGGATGAAAAGAAGAAAATGAGGTTTGATGTTCCAAAGCTGAAATTACCAATGTCTAATGAAAAACTTGTTCCTTCTATTGTGCAGGCACCAGAATTGGAACTCAAAACTTTACCCGAGCATCTCAAGTACGCGTATCTTGGAGAGAAAGAGACTTTACCAGTGATCATCTCCACAAAGTTGTCAACAAAAGAAGAAGAAGAGCTTGTCACCACTTTGAAGGAGTATAAGGAAGCTATTGGGTGGACTATAGCCGACATCAAAGGGCTAAGTCCTTCGCTTTGCATGCACAAGATCCTTATGGAAGAAGATTACAAGCCTTCCCGAGAAGCTCAAAGGCGTTTGAATCCTCCAATGATGGAGGTTGTGAAAAAGGAGATTTTAAAGTTGTTGAATGCGGGGATGATCTATCCTATATCGGATAGCAAGTGGGTAAGTCCAGTCCAAGTTGTACCCAAGAAGACAGGTATTACTGTTATAAAGAATGACCAAGGTGAATTAGTCCCCACCCGTGTGCGAAACGGGTGGAGAGTTTGCATAGATTATAGAAGACTCAATTCCTCAACTCGGAAAGACCATTTCCCACTTCCCTTCATTGATCAAATGTTGGAAAGATTAGCGGTAAAAACACACTATTGTTGCTTGGATGGGTATTCCAGTTTTCATCAAATACCCGTTGCACCCGAGGATCAAGAAAAAACCACTTTCACATGTCCATTCGGAACATTTGCATATAGGCGGATGCCTTTTGGACTTTGCAATGCTCCCGCCACTTTTCAAAGGTGCATGGTAAGTATTTTTTCAGAGTATGTTGAGGAGATCATTGAAGTTTTTACGGACGATTTCACAGTTTATGGTAATTCTTTTCATGAGTGTTTGAGCAATTTGAAAAAGATTTTACAAAGATGTATTGAGACCAACCTTGTTTTGAATTATGAAAAGTGTCATTTTATGGTTGATAAGGGTCTCATACTTGGTCATGTTGTATCTTCTAAGGGGTTAGAGGTAGACAAAGCAAAAATTGATGTCATTAAGTCTTTACCTTATCCCACTTGTGTTCGTGAGGTACGCTCATTTCTTGGCCATGTAGGTTTTTATAGAAGATTCATCAAAGATTTTTCCAAGATATCCCGTCCCATGTGTGGGCTTCTACAAAAGGATGCAGAGTTCAAATTTTCCAAAGAGTGCAAGCAAGTTTTTGATCAGTTGAAGGAGTTGTTAATCTCAGCACCAATACTTCAATCACCGGATTGGAGTTTGCCCTTTGAAATCATGTGTGATGCCAGTAATCACGCAGTTGGTGCAGTGTTGGGGCAAAGAAAAGACCGAGTCCCTCATGTCATTTAGTATGCCTCAAAAACACTTGATAATGCACAAGCCAATTACTCAACAACTGAAAAAGAATTGCTTTCTATTGTCTTTGCTTTAGATAAATTTCGTCAATATCTACTAGGTTCTAAAGTCATTGTTTATTCTGATCATGCAGCAATTAGATATCTACTTGCAAAGAAGGATTCGAAGCCTAGACTCATTCGATGCGTATTACTCTTACAAGAGTTTGATATTGAAATCAAGGACAAGAGCGGAAAGTCAAATCTTGTAGCTGATCATCTTAGCAGGATTGTTTCTCCCGATGACTCGACTCCCATTCATGATGCATTTCCCGATGAGAACTTATTTTCAGCAAAAGTTGCCCCATGGTATGCTGATATTGTGAACTACATCGTCACGAATCAATTTCCACCAGATTTGACTCGATGGCAAAAAGACAAGATCAAGAAAGAAGCCAAGAGGTATGTTTGGGATGAGCCATATTTGTGGAAATATTATGCTGACCAAATGATTAGACGATGTGTGGATCAACATGAGGTACCTTCTATCTTAACATTTTGTCACTCTTATGCTTGTGGAGGGCATTTTGGTCCTCAAAGAACTGCAAGAAAAGTTTTAGAGAGTGGATTTTACTAGCCAAGTATTTTCCATGACTCTTATGTCTTTTGTTCAAGCTGTGATAAATGTCAACGGATGGGCTCTTTAAGCTCAAAGAATCAAATGCCCCTAAATCCCATTTTAGTTTGTGAAATTTTTGATGTTTGGGGCATTGATTTCATGGGACCTTTTCCATCATCTTCGGGTTTTATTTATATTCTTTTGGCTGTAGATTATGTTTCCAAGTGGGTGGAAGCAAAGGCTACCCGTACTAACGATTCAAAAGTTGTGATAGATTTCTTGAAGGCTCACATCTTTTCCAGATTTGGTGTTCTAAAGGCCTTGATCAGTGATCGTGGTACACATTTTTGCAATCGTATGCTCGGGAGTGTTTTGAAGAAATATGGTGTTACTCATAAAGTTTCCACAGCATACGACCCACAAAAAAATGGACAAGCCGAAGTGAGCAATCGACAAATCAAGGGTATTTTGGAGAAAACAGTGAATACAACAAGGAAAGATTGGAGTACACGCCTTGATGATGCTTTGTGGGCATACTGAACTGCATACAAAACTCCAATTGGAATGTCTCCATACCGCATTGTTTTTGGAAAGCCATGTAGATTACCCGTTGAGTTGGAGCATAGAGCCTATTGGGCGATCAAGCAGTTCAACATGGATCTAAGTGAATCCAGAAAGAAGAGGAAGCTGGACATACAAGAACTTGAGCAGATCCGTAATGAAGCCTATGAGAATGAAGTTCTTTACAAAGAAAAGACCAAAGCATACCATGACAAGATGATTACACGCAAGGTATTTCAAAAAGGTCAAAAGGTACTACTTTACCATTCTCATTTTAAATTGATTCCTGGTAAATTAAGGTCCCGTTTGGTGGGACCATTTGTTGTAACTAATGTTTTTGAGCATGGTGCAATAGAAATCACAAGTGAAAAAACCGGGAAGATCTTTAAGGTAAATGGTCACCGTTTGAAGCCTTATTATGAAGGATTTCAAGTCAAAAATGAAGAAGTGGAGGAAGTAGTGGACCCAAAGTACCAAGATTGACAAATAGATGGGGTCCAAGTCGAGCCAACGACATTAAAAAGGGGCGGCTAACCGGGAGGCAACCCGGGGGTATTTTTGTCATTTCTTAAATTTTCATCGTATATTCTTCCTTTTCAAGTTTCCAAATTGTTTTTCATGCTTAAAGAGGGTAAAAAATCATTTTCTGGGCAATAGTGGAGTAGCGGGTTGCAATTTCAAAAAGAGAAAAAATCAAAAAAATTTGCCTTTACAGACATTTACACGGCCGTGTAAACTTATGCTTATGGTTTACACGGGCCGTGTAAACGACCAGCCACCGCAGTCAAAATTCAGCATTTACACGGCCGTGTAAATTTTGCCCTTCTGTTTACACGGGCCGTGTAAACGTAAAAACAGAGCTGGACGTTTTTTAAGGCTAAAATCGATTTCTTTTGTTCATTCTTTTCACAATACCTGTGGTTTTTCTCCTCCCTTCTACCCTCTTCCGAAAAACCCTTAAAAACACTCCATCTTCCTCAATTTTGTTCAAAAAATCAAGCTCCAAGGTATGAAATTCTTCTCTTTTCTTCATCTTCTTTGTCTTGCATCTCAATTTCACCCTCTCATGGCCGATTTTGGGGGTTTTGAGCAAACCCTAGAATTTTTGGGTATTCAGCGTCCCTCTCATGAACCCTGTATTCCTCGATTTGCTCGGGGGTAGCAGTTTATTCATCAATCTCTTTTAGCTCTTTATCGAGGACATATTCCTTGTCCTCATACCGAAGGGCCATACTAATGTTTCGAATCCAATCGTTAAAGTTTGACCCATCGCAGATAGTTCTCCCAACCAAGTTCATGAGGGAGAATGAGCTAGAAGGGTTGGAGCCCGAAGCATTGTTTGGGATAGACATCTGAAAAGGAAAAAAGAACAAGTTTAGATTAGATAAGAGTCCATACTATAACACCCAAATGAAATATTAAGGCTAGGACCCAACACAATATTTTACAATTCGGAAGAGGGATGCCGTAATCCAATTGCAAAATATTTGAAGGTAGGTAAATGACGATTTACCAATTTCCACCATGAAAAACAAAATTGATTATTAAGCTTTAAATGAATTGAAATTCCTAGGTTCTTTGAGACTCATTGAAATTTTCAATGGCATGTTTAAATCTCGATTATGTCCTTCAAGTTTGTGACTGGGATACCGAGGATCACAAACAAGGTGTGAATAACCATGCAAATTGCTTGGTCCTCTTGGTGTCACTTATCACCTAATCAGCATGCCGATTAACCACACACGCTCCATTGATCTATGAAAAACATCAAGCTACCCTTTGCCACCCTTGTTAGTCCCAAATTAGTGTTCCGGTTAACCACACACGCTTCACTAACGACTTGGCAATGTGCAAAGTGCAATTTCATGGAATAGCACCATTTTCACATTTTTCCTAAAGTAACTAAGATTAGGAATTTATAAAAGTTTAGTTACTTTATAATATCATTATACTTATTAATGAGGATTAATGTCTTATCCTACCCATTCGGCTAACAACCCTCCACCAGTCAAGGAAGCGGTGGGTGAAAGTGGACACCCATTAAACCACCATTTTATAGGCACTAACCTTATACCCCTCTTATAGACCGGTTTCGTGAATGAGGCCTACTAACGGTAAGACTGACTTCTCGTATACATATATATAATTATTAAAGTTATAATATTATAATAGTATAAGGGTTGAATTTTAAACTTTTAAAATTCTAAGGTTTGGAATTAAATGTTTCATAAGTGAGACTTTACAAATTCCAAAACTTGAGGGCAAGTTTTGAAACTATTCAAAACTCATGGGTTTCCATAACTTATGAGTTAATGTATTTTAATGAATGAGACTCTTGATGTTCCATAACTCGAGGACAAGTTATGGAGTTCTTTAAAAACATTTAGATCAATTTTTTAATTAATAACATTATCATATAATTTACCATTGATCTAATCTAACTCATAAGGCAAGGCAATTCAAATCAAATAATACAAATAATCAACTTATTATCTTAAAATTTGACAATTGTCCTTTAATTGAATGAGGATAATCATTACCATATCAGAAAACACGAATTTTATGATACAAAATAGTTTGTGGTAATGATCCTAATCCAATCTTGGCCAAAAGGCTTGAAAATCTGCAAACAGAATGTTCTACTCGATGAGTGCATGAACTGGACTCGTCAAGTTGCCAGTTTGTGAGTGAACTCGTCGAGTCAGATCATTGGACTCAGCGATTTCATCAGTCAGAGGCCAGAAATTTGATTTTTTTCAGCTTTGAAAAATAACCAAGCATCAATATAACAGAAAACAATCCTAGGCTCTGATACCACTGATGGGTTTTAAGCACTATAACACTCCTATGGTGCACATGCAACCCTAGATGCTTTGGATCTAAGTTTTCTCTAATTATACATGCAATTTCAATTTTCCAAAGCATACATCCTAACGAGCATATAATTGAGGATATACAACATAAAATCCAAGTTAGATGAATACCTCTTGATGTAGCTTGTAGTTCTTGGCCTTTGAAAGCTTTAGCACCTCAAGTGTGATGCCTCTAATGTGTCACAAACACCAAATGCAATAGGACGCTTATGAGAAGAGGCTAGATAGCTTAAAATCGGTTATGATTCTTCTTAGAATGCATGGGGGCCGATTTTAGGGGTTAAGGGGTTGATTTTATAGTGTGGCAAAGACTAGGGTTTCATCCATGCAAACCCTAATACACCATGACCCTTCATATTTCTTAGGCCCCGTGGGTTAAACCTTCATGGACTATCATATAGGTTTAGCCCATCCTAATCAACCATGGATCATTAGCCGATACTATAAGTATCACTGATTTACTTAATCAGTCCCCGTAAATTTAATCAGTCTCTTTTTATCACTAAATTAATTCCAAATTAATTCTTGATCAATACTAATTAAATAATATTATTTCTCAATTAAAATATTATACTTATAATATATTAATAAATCACAAAGAACCTCTTGCTCAAAAGTCCATCCTATCAAATTGCTCTGGTGAAGGCAACCCAAAAGGACCATGCTACTATCGGGTCAAGTACATACCAGTTATAGTTATGGGCTTAGACACCTAATCCAACAATAAGGAGGTAAGATGGGTTGGAATCCATCAAATTTTGTGGGTTGAGAGAGCTCCGACGAACCCAAGTGGGGGAGAATCGTTCAGAATTCCAGGAGCTGAATCAGGTGTGAAACTAGGTGAGTTTCATATCCCAGTCAGGAGGAAAGAAGACTCAATTGGCCGTCTGGATTGAAGTTGTGTAAGCTGGGAGTTTAGGAAACTTCCAACAGTTGGTTGGTGTATACTTTGTGATGTAGAGTAGACATGTGGATGGATCCAGGTTGAGGGTTGTGTTAAAGCTTCGCTGATTGGGATTCAGTCGGATGTAGGTTCGACTCAGGATGATTGAGGTTGATATGGTAAAGGTGTGGTAAGACCATGGGCAGTGACCATGGTGCGTTAGATGTGTCGTAAGGCTGCGGGGTGGCCGTAGCATTCACCAGGATATCAGGTTGTTGTGGAAGTTGTTGTAGATCTGCGATGGGATCGTAGCAGTCACCAGATTGAGGTAGACCACCGTTGGGGTGGTCATGAGTATAAAGGAGGATCAACTTGTGCCTTGGGGAAGGCGGACAGTGGGGTCAGAGAGCATCTCTCTGTTATGGGAGGAGGACCATTGGGGTCTGAGGCGAGGTTGGGCCTGTGTAGTTCTTGATAGGGGAGACCTGTGGGCATGGCCCATTCGTTGGTATAGACTGGGTGAGACCCATGAGCCAAGGCTCATATGATTATGGCAGCGCAGGTGAGACCTGGTAGGGACTGGTTAGGTCAAGGAATTGGATCATGGTTTTTGTGGGATGATTATGTGGTCAGTTAGTGGCATAGAGTGATGCTTAGGCTAAGGTAGCTGATAACGTATCCCACCAGGAATACATCAAACATAACGGAAACCGTCAGTCTGATAGACGGTTTGGGCAAAGGATGGCGTATTCCTAATGTCGCGTCCTCGCCCTCCCCCTCGTGATCTCGTATTTGATCCTTGTCACCCAAGTGCCAAGGTCAGCATCAAGATAAAATAATACTAATCGCCTCCCAGAGCGACAGGTGTAGTGCTCAGGACTCCGCTCCTGGCAAACCTGCACCAATAGCAAACAGCCACTCGCAGAGCACGATCTACCAATCGAAGGCCATCTATCCATGCCAAACCTAAAAAGGTAGAAGGTACTGTCGGGGATCTGTGCCTCTGACCACAAGTATAAAAAGGTCCCTTCTCCTCCAAGAGAAGGGACCGAAAAAACAGCACCCTTAAACTCCTACCTATCACTTGTTCACCTTCTCTCTAAGAGACCAACTGAATTGATTGTCGGAGCCTTGTTCCGGGACTACCTCCCGGATGACGACTGACGATCTTGTTTTCTTTGCTGTGATTCTCAGGCCCTTCATGTCCATCCCTCAAAGAGACGGAGTTAAGCCGAAGACATATCACTACAAGAGCATTATCATTTGGACTCTCAGGAACCTAGTGGCTAGACTAGGTGCGAGACTGACAGTCTCAGCGGTGGTTTGTGGATTTTATATCTCGGTTTAGTGAATGGTTATCGTGAAATAGAAGATTTTGGATGAAATGCAAGTGTAAATTATCGGATATCTGGTTAAGAGTTATGTACCGAGTTGGGTTTTGGTTGAGACTAGCGTTGGGAATCATTAGTGTATAAGTGCAAGGTCTTTATTTCAGCAAGTTATGGATTAAGGAATCTGTATGCCAAGGGCATCAGTAGAAAGGGTTCAGGGTCAAAAGAATGTTTTCAGATCTGATGGTAGAAAAAGGCTCTTGAGATTGTGTTTTGGATTGGTTCAACTTGTGTGGAGGTCAGGCAATTTATGGGATTTCGGAATTTTAGCAATAACATATTGGTTCGTCAATTAAAGGAGCAGTGATTGTTCAGCACTAGAAGGTTTTGTTCGGAACATTGGTTCCCAAGATGGTGGTAAGGAGTGATTTCGAGGACGAAATATAATTTAAGTGGGGGAGAGTTGTAACGCCCTGTTCCAAATCGTTTCCTAATGCGGGGCGGTAATGCAAAGATCAGGTATCATAAGGCTTAGGGCCTTTAGGAAAGAGGGATTTAGACTCATTAGGTGTGGGTAAGGTAAGTTAGATGACCTGGTAGTTCGGTTTGTGTTTCAAGGCCAAGGGGTATATCGGTAAAGTATCAGTTCGAACTTTTTATGAATTTTGGATTTTAGTTTGGGAAGTTTTAAGGCAAGGATGAGTTGATAGAAGTGTAAAGCTTCTAGTTACCTTTCCGTGGATATAAGGATCATCGAAATGAGACTCAGAACGAAGAATTAATTGCCTCTGGAAGTTGGTGGTTTAAAGGGCTAAGCCTTGTACATAGGGCGTATTAAGCTAAAAGGATCGTGGGCCTTCATGGAGTACGATGGGCGTACTGGGAGTACGCAGGGCGTACTCCATCCAAATGAAAACCCAAATTTTTAGGGTTTGCACCCTATTTAAGCATCTTAAACTCACCTCCTAGACATTTTAGACCATTCTCCATATCTTCTAAACCCTAATTTCGCCCCTAGCCATTGTTTTGGTGCTTTTGAGCTCTTGTGAAGAATTTTGGTGTGTTCTTGTGTATTTTGAAGTGGTAAAAGAAGATTGAAGACTCATTCCTTGGAGTGGAGCTTAGAGATCCAGAGTTAGCATCTTCATTTCGTGCCATTTGACGTATAAAGTTCTTAGCTTGACAAATCCTTGTGTAGATCTAGTTTGGGTTTGTTTATGGCATATTTTGGTTGGTCCTTCTGAGTAAAGTTTGTTTCAGAAGCTCGTCCCTTAGATATGGACATTTTAAGGGTCCCTTATGCATAAAAATGCAAACTTTATGGTGTATCTTGACCCATGTATGTATTATGACCATTATTAAGATCTTTTTGAGCTCTGGAGCCCCATTAGGCCATGCATGCATGTAAAGTTGCCAACTTTACGTGATAAGTAGCCTTAGAGAATCAGATCTGGTAGTTTGGCACTTTGTCTTACCCGATTAAGTGCTTATTGGAGTGAAAATGTGGTCTGGGGAGTACGCTCGGCGTACCCAGCTGGTACGTTGCGCGTACTGAACCTGGATGGAGTACGCTTAACGTACGAGATAATTACGCCCCGCATACTCAGCAGATGGAAGTTTGGGCTTGGTGTTCTCGGTTTGGGCCATTGGGTAGGTTTTCTTAGTTTGGGCCTTGTTGGTGTTGGATTAGGTGTCTAAGCCCATAACTATAATTGGTATGTATTTGACCCGAGAGTAGCATTGTCCATTTTGGGTTGCATTCACCGGAACAATCTGACGGGATGGTTATTTGAGAAATATGTTTATTATTTAATTAGTATTGATCAAGAATTAATTTGGAATTAATTTAGTGATCAAAAGAGACTAATTAAATATATAGGGGCTGATTGTGTAAATCAATGATACATATAGGTTCGGCTAATAATCCATGGTAGATTAGTGATGGGCTAAGCTTATGTAAGGTTTCATATAGTGTTAGTCCATTACAAGCCCAAGTGTTAGAATTAGGGTTTACACATAACCCTTGGAATTCTACACTATATATATGTAACCCCTTGGCCTAAAATTGGTGACACAAGTAATCTTAGAGATACTATAGCCGATTTTGAGTGCCTCATGTCGTCTCTCTCAAGCTCTCCAATTGTTGGTGGTGTTTTGTAAACCATTTGAGACATCACACTTGAGGTGTTAAGTTCTTATAGGCCAAATACAACAAGCTACAACAAAATGTATTCTTCTAACTAGTTTTATGATTCATATACCAAATTTTTGTATGCTAGTTTAGGCTTCATGATTTGGAAACAATATTGCATGTATAATTAGAGAAAACATAGATCCAAAGCATTAGGGTTGCATGTGCACCATAAGGTTGTTATAGTGCTCAAAACCCATCAGTGGTATCAGAGCCTAGGATTGTTTTCTGCTATATTGATGCTTGGTTATTTTTCAAAGCTGAAAAAATCACATTTCTGGCCTCTGACTGATGAACTCGATGAGTCCATTGATCAGACTTGACGAATTCACTCACAAAAAGGCAACTCGACAAGTCCAGTTCATGCACTCATCGAGTAAATCATTCTGTTAGCAGATTTTCGAGTCTTTTGGCCACAATTAGATTAGGATCATTACCACAAACTGTTTTGTATCATAAAATTCATTTTTCTTGATATGGTAATGATTATCCCCATCCAGTTAAAGGACGGACAATTGTCAAATTTTAAGATAATAAGATGATTATTTGTATTATTTGATATGAATTGTTTTGCTATATGAGTTAGATTTGATCAATGGTAAATTATATGATAATGTTATTAATTTAAAATTGATCTAAATGATTTTAGTGAACTCCATAACTTGTCCTCAAGTTATGGAACATCAAGAGTCTCATTCATTAAAATACATTAACTCATAAGTTATGGAAACCCAAGAGTTTTGAAGAGTTTCAAAACTTGCCCTAAAGTTTTGGAATTTGTAAAGTCTCACTTATGAAACATTTAATTCCAAACCTTAGATATTTAAAAGTTTAAAATTCAACCCTTTACTATTATAATATTATAACTTTAATAATTATATATGTATAAGACAAGTCAGTCTTACCGTTAGTAGGCCTCATTCACGAAACCGGTCTATAAGAGGGGTATAAGGTTAGTGCCTATAAAATGGTGGTTTAATGGGTGTCCACTCTCACCCATCGCTTCCTTGACTGGTGGAGGGTTGTTAGCTGAATGGGTAGGATAAGACATTAATCCTCATTAATAAGTATAATGATATTATAAACTTACTAAACTTTTATAAATTCCCAATCTTAGTTACTTTAGGAAAAATGTGAAAATGGTGCTATTCCATGAAATTGCGCTTTGCACATTGCCAAGTCGTTAGTGGAGCGTGTGTGGTTAACCGGAACACTAATTTGGGACTAACAAGGGTGGAAAAGGGTAGCTTGATGTTTTTCATAGATCAATGGAGCGTGTGTGGTTAACCGGCACGTTGATTAGGTGATAAGTGACACCAAGAGGACCAAGAAATTTGCATGGTTATTCGCAACTTGTTTGTGATCCTCGGTATCCCAGCCACAAACTTGAAGTGCATAATCGAGATTTAAACATGCCATTGAAAAGTTCAATGAGTCTCAAAGAACCTAGGAATTTCAATTCATTTAAAGCTTAATAATCAATTTTGTTTTTCATGGTGGAAATTGGTAAATCGTCATTTACCTACCTTCAAATATTTTGCAATTGGATTACGGCATCCCTCTTCCGAATTGTAAAATATTGTGTTGGGTCCTAGCCTTAGTATTTCATTTGGGTGTTATATTAAGGATTCTTATCTAATCTAAACTTTGTCTTTCTTTTTCAGATGTCTTCCAACACCGCTTCTGGCTCAAACCCTTTTGGCTCTTTCTCCCTCATCAACTTGTGTGAGAGGGTCATCTTTGATGGTTCGAATTTCAATGATTGGATTCGGAACATTAGGATGGTCACTCGTTACGAGGACAAGGAATATGTCCTCGATAAAGAGCTTAAGGAGATTGATGAAGTTACTGTTACTCCTGAAGAAGTTGTTGAATTTAGGACTCATGAAAAGGACGCCACAAATGTGTCTTGTATCATGTTGGTAACTATGACAGCTGAACTTCAAAAGTCCTATGGGGACTACTACCCTTTCGAGATGCACCAAGACTTGATGGAAAGATACTATCAAAGTGCTCGTCAGGAAATGTATGAAATCATTGCCTCCATGATTACAACAAAGATGGAGGATGGAGAGTCCATCACGGCCCACTTGCAGAAAATGCAAAGTTTTATGGACCGCTTGCTGAATTTGAATGTGAACTTCGATGAAGAGTTGGCCATTGATATTATCCTACACTCTTTGCCTCCTTGTTATCATCAGTTTCGTATGACTTATCATATGAACAAGGAGGAGGTCACTCTTAGCAAGCTTCAAGGCCTTTTGAGAACTGTTGAAAGTAGTCTAAAAGGAAAATCTGTTGTATCTACTCCTACTCCTACTGCTACTGCCCCAATCCTGGCAATTGGACATGGGAAAGGGAAGAAGAGGAAGGCTCCTTCTAAGAGCCGCAAGGTAAAGTCTCATGATGGATCCTCTTCTAGTGAGACCAAAGTTGGTTCTGCTAATCTCTCTACCAATCCAAAAGAAGCAGATTGATTCTACTGTCATGATAAAGGGCACTGGAAGTGAAGCTGCCCCTAAATACTTGCAGGATGTTAAAGGATGGGAAGATAAAGCCCACTCATGCAGGTATTTACACTATTCTGTCTAATATCTCATCACATACTAATTCTTGGGTCCTTGATACAGGTTGTGGTATTCACATTTGTTCTGATATGCAGGGACTAAAAAGAAGTAGGGATGTGATAGCTTATTTTATTTCCTTATTTTTATTAGTTTATCTTAGATTTTTAGCTCTTTTTATTAGTATTGCATTGTATATTCTTTATTTTCTTTATCATGGATCGTATCGGGGGCTTGTTATGTTGCATGAGGAATTTTGCAGGGTTTTGGAGCTTTTTGTGATTGTGGATTTGAGTGAAGACGGCTTAGTGGGCTCCCGAAGCATTATTGGGCTTGGCGGAATCAAAGAAGAAGAATTGGGCTTTGAAAGTTATTGGCTTGGATTATTTGGGCTTGTGAAGATGGATCATAAATTTCTAATTTTGGGCTTGGAGCATCCATTTAGTGGCTAAATGATGATTGGTGGATTCAAATTACATGGACAAGGGGGGACCAAAGGAATCTTTGGTAGTGGAAGGGTGGAGTAGTGGAATGGTGGACCAATAGCATTCCAGCAGCATTTGCGCGGGTGGAATTTTGGCTGCGCGGGTACCCGCGCAACTGCCCAGTTTGGGTATTTTGGTCATTTGGCTCACAATAACTCTGGGGGATCAGATCTAGAGGCTCATTGACGAATTTTCCACCATTGGAGACCTGCAAGTGACGGTTTGGAGAGCAAAATACTCAATTTCTTTCATCTTTTCAAGTCTTAGGTAGATTCTTGATGCAAATTAATTATTGTTCTTGTTACTTTGTTGCCATGAGTGGCTAATACTCTTATTTGGTTGACTTTGGCTGAAAACCAATGAATGTTTGTGGGTTTTGAAGGATTTATGTTGATTATCAATTTATTCCATGTTTATGATTCTAATTTACAATTCTTATGCTTATTTGATGCTTTGATCATGAGCTTAGTATTTGATTGAGCAGTGGTTGATTTGTTTCATTGATTTTGCATTGGATCATTGAATTTATCTAGAACAAAGGCTTTATGATGGTAGAAATCATCTCTAGCTTATGAATCATAGCTCCTTTATGGATGTGTAAGCATTTGACATCCTCTAGGAATTGGGGATTCCTTCATTCTTAAGGCTAATTGATTTCTTGGGATTAATTGCTTCAATTGACCCTTGATCTTAATTAAGAAGGTGTGTTGTGGGCTTCCCCAACCTCCATACTACCTATGAGGAATCTTAGCATATCATGCTTCATGATTGCTATAACCAATTTGGGATGAAGGATAAGCTTTGTATTAGATCCTAATGATAAACACACAAATGTTCATTGTGTTGAATTGCCTTAGTTAACCAATTATTCCCAACCTTTGAGCATCTCATCAACTTGCTTAATTGCAAGGTTTTTAGTTATTCAAGTATTTTAGTTTTCAAGTAATCAAACACCCCCCCCCCTTTTAGTTTAATTCTAGTTAGTTAGTTTAATTTCACTAGTTCTATTGAATTGCATTGGTGATTGAATACAATCATTTTCCCGAGGATCGATACCCCTTTTTACCATTATATTACGTTTATTTAGAAATCAAAGAGTGTAATTTGCTTGGTGGACTTGACATTCCCATCAAGTTTTGGCGCCGTTGCCGGGGAAACTGGTTATTGTTATTTGATTGTTTATGCCTAGGTCTACAAGAACCGGTGAACTACTCTACAATCCGGAAATTGAAAAAGAAGCAAAAAGGTTGAAAAAGTTAGCCAAACAAGCAAAGCAACAACAACTAGTTCAAGCTTCTTCCTCTTCTCCACTAATCAACATAGAAGATCAAGTTCACACTTTAAGTGATACCGACACCGAGCCGAGTTCTCCAATTGTTGGTCAATCCTTTGAAGACATTCCGTTTGAAAACTACATAGCCATGAATCACACTCCACCTCACAATCCCAACCCAAACCTAAACAATCAAGATGCCAATACACCACCCCAACAACCAAGACAACAACAAGAACCTCTCATTGATATGCCACCTTGGAATCAAGCCCTTCCTCAAAACCAACCTAATTATCAACCACCAAACCAACAATTCCACCAAAACAACCAACCTCAAAACAATGCTTTTCAAGTTCAACAAGTACATTACCCAAATCAACCCAATTACCAACATCCTCCAATGTACCAAAACCCGATGTACCCACAACAACAACCTCCTTACAACCAATACCCTAACTACCAACCTTATCCACCACCAATCTACAATCATCAACCATACCCATATCCACCTTACCAACAACCACCCAATTACTTGCAACAATATCCCAATAACCCCAATCCACCCAATCCCCCTCAAGAGTTGACACTTCGGAAAATGATGGAGACGGATGTTACTCATACACCTCTTGTTATTGTTTATCCCGCAAACCACCGAGGGATTGAATTGAAGTCAAGTTTCATCCATCAACTAACCAAGTTCCATGGTTTGGATAGAGAAGATCCTCAAAAGCATTTGAAGTCTTCAGATTTCTGATACGAGATGCGTTGATAAGACTTTATCAATATCATACACCTTTCCTTAAATAGCTCACATGTGTGTCTAAACAATTTTTAGAACTATGAAAAGGGATGCCGTAATCATAGTCTCAATTGTTTAGACCTTTTCCATTTCTCACAAGTCCATGTTTGTGTGCCGGTTAACCACACATGCTCCACTAACGACTTTGGGAATGCAAATATCACAATTGCTATCTACTTAAAATCTACTTAGTGAAAGCGTTTCATCACCATCATTTTCATGAATCGGAGAGAAACCTTGTGACACTTAGATTTTATGGTGTATGTGTTCCTATCCATGTGAATTTGTCAAAACCATAATCACAAGACAAGGCTAGTGACAAATCCAAACTCATATGGACTGAACTTGTGTAATCTTAACTTCTTGCCACCTGGAAGCACAAAGGCCTAACATTGCTTCCAAGTAGTTATGAAAACATCTGAGAACTCATAGAACTCACATGCATAGTCAACTCTAACTTGAATGGGCACATAAACAAGAATATGTCAACACGATAGGTTACAAAACTCAATTCGTGTGCTAGTGATAAACAATACCCTTGATTAGTTCTTAAAACGTTTCAAGATCTTTAAGACTCCCACTGACCTCTTGACATATAAGATTCTCTTGTCAAGAACCATTCCTTGAAAAAACAAATATTCAAGAGTTAGTGCAGATTCTTGTCAAGACAAACACTTCAAACAATTGGCCTTAGTTGGTCTTTGTTTTATCCAAAACATCACAACTTACCAATTTCAAATGTACAAGAGTAGAAAACATTTTACTCTACATTTGACAAGTGTTATAAACCTTCTTAATATTATGTCACTCAAGTTACAATCTTGGAGTATGACTCTAAGACTTGTTTTGGAACGAAGTATGATTCATCTTTTTGATTTTAACCATTTCAACAATCCATAATTCCTCTTCTTAGCCAAACAAATGCACTAAGATGTCCTTAGAGGATCAATTGTGATACGGTTTTATAATCACTAAGATAATCATGATACTCAAGTACTCTCCCATCTTTTCAGATTGGAGAAACTTTTATCTTTTTGCCTAATTTGATTATTCTCATTCGTCCTGCCATACATTGAAACTTTTCCAATGTTTCAGAATTACACTTAAACTTGTAAGTATAACCATATTTACTAAACTTTAGTAAATCATGACGAATAGCCTTATCGTTCTTTGTGGTGGACCTGAGCAGCACACAACCAAGTGTACCCGATCTCCTAGTCCTTCACTTGACTCATATATACATGTGAACAAGGAATTAGTCTTAATTTCCCAAAGATGAAAATTCTCATTCATCATACAATACAAGTTGCATGATTCCAAGTTTCTATCCAACTGAAACTTGGGTGATGAGAATCTTTCCTTATTTGGTAAATTATGACACTACCACAAACGAAAGAATCAAATCCATTTTCCAATATTGCTATAAATGGAATCATATAAACAACAATTTTTCACAAATGCCACTTTAATGATATTTAAAATAAATAAAAATAAAACCTTTTATTTTATTTTAAAACATGCGGAAAAAACTTATCCTCACAATGCAAATGCATATGAAAACAATGTTGTTATTTATTCCTAGGTAGCCTATCACAACTCTTAAGCAGTAGCTCAAAATTCTGATCACCGAACCATGCGATCGAAATCCATCTTCGCGATCAGAATCAACATATTCTTCCTTTAAGCTTCCTTTCTTTTCTCTGATTCTTAAAACATCAAAAATGCGCCCTAGTCACATCATGTAATAAGAATCTCAAAGTAGGAACTTAATAGAGTTAGATAGTGGACTTTACCCTAAGTAGAGTCAAACTTTTTGACTTTACCATCCTTATGATGTTTCAGGTAAATAGGGCAGCTTCGCAACCAATGTCCCTTCCTTTGGCAATAGAAACATATGGACTCTTTGGGAATGGTACATGGGACTATCTCAGACTTAGCCATTCTCTTTACCATTTGGTCAACCGAGTTGACTATGGCCGATCCCTTTCCATTGGGAAGAGAAAGCTTTTCTGGATTTCTAATGTTACCATTGTCAATGTCCATGGAAGTTTGGGAAGTCGATCTTCCAATCAAATTTGCTTTACCAGTGCTCTAAATCATTGCAGATTCAGCAGCATCAAGTAACTAGGTAAGATCATTAACTGTCATGTCATGGTCTGTCATATAGTAGTCCTAAAGGAACTCACTATGTGACTTAGGAAGTGATTGAAGAACCTATTCAACAACCAACTTCCTCAATACCCTTATACCCAACTCTCCCATCTTGTTAATATGTGACTTTATCTCCAAGATGTGAGCACACACAGACTTTGCTTGCCAATAGGGTATGAGTGACCTTGATCTTTTCAAGTCTTTGAACTTGTGGGCTAGGGAGAATAACTGGAGGAGGTGGAGGAAGAGAAGTATGATTTCCATAATCCAATCGCGGGACATCATCTTCATTAGGAAAGCATGTTTCAAGAGATTTGGGAAGATCATAGTTGTCAAAACTAGACATCTATGAGGGAGAAATTCAAGTTTAGTTGATTTAAGTCCTTAATATAACACCCAATATGAACTATTAAGGCTGGGACCCAACATAATATTTTATAACTTGGAAGAGGGATGTCGTAATCCAAGCTATAAAATATTTGAAGGTAGGCGAATGACGATTCACCAATTTCCACCACGAAAAATGAAAAAGAATTTTAGGTCTTAAGTGAATTGAAACTCCTAGATCCTTTGAGATTCATTGAACTTTTCAATGGCATGTTTAAATCTCGATTGTGCCCTCTCAAGTTTGTGACTGGGATGCCGAGGATCACAAACAAGGTGTGAATAACCATGCAAATTAACTTGGTACCCTTAATCTTTATCACCTGATCGATGTGCCGGTTACCCACACGCGCTCCACCGATCTATGATAAACATTAAGTCACCCTTACTAGTCCATGTTAGTGTGTCGGTTACCCACACACGCTCCACCAATGACTTGGTAATGTACAAAGTGTAATTTCATGGGTTAGCACCAAATTCACATTTTCCTAAGTAACTAAGATTGGGAATTTATAAGTGTTTAGTTACTTAGTATTTATCATTATACTTTTAATGAAGGGAGAATTATAGTCCTTGTCCTACCCGTTCGGCTAACGACCCTCCACCAGTCAAGGAAGCGGTGGGTGAGAGTGGACACCCATTAAACTGTCATATTATAGGCAGTAACCTTATACCCCCTTATAGACCGGCTTCGTGAATGAGGCCTACTAGCGGTAAGACTGACTTTGTTCTTATACATATATATAACTATTAACTATTAGTATTATAATAGTATAAGAATTGAATTTTAAAATATTTAAAATTCTAAGGGTCTAACTTGGAATTAAAGTATTCATGGGGGGGAAACTTTACAAATTCCAAAACTTAAGGGCAAGTTTTGAACAATTCAAAAAAAACTTTTGGTTTCCATAACTTATGAGTTTAAAGTTGTTTTAATGGAAAAACTCTTCAAGTTCCACAACTTGAGGACAAGTTATGGAAGACTTTAAAACATTTAAAAATGAGACTCTTCATTTTTCATAATTTATGGAAATATTATGAGTATTAAAAATCATAGATGATACTTTTCATATAACTTGATGACAAGTTACAAAAACACATATTATGAACACCTTTTAGATTAATTTGCATCGAAAACAAATTATCACATAATTTTTCTATTAATCTAAACTAACTCAAAAGAACAAGATAATTCAAATCATCAATCTTCAACAAATTAGCATGAACATATAAACTAATACAAATCTTGAAATTATGACAATTATCTTTGAAATTGGATTAGCATGAACATTCCCACATCAAAAACATGTTTATAAGTTCAAAAACAGCTTAGGGTAATGTTCCTAGTCCAATTCCAGCCAAAAAACTCGAAGATATGTTGTCAGGGGGTCCAACTCGCCGAGTGCAAGAACAAACTCGACGAGTTGGATGAGTTTGTACATGGACTCGTCGAGTCCCTTCATGGACTCGTCAAGTCCCCTGTCCAGACAGCAAAAAACTTTGATTTTTTCAGCTTTTTCAGCAATTTGCATCAAGTATAATTGAAAACCAGCCTTGGCTCTGATACCACTGATGGGTTTTAGTATATTACAACATCCTATGGTGCACATACAACCCTAAATACCTTGGATCTATGTTTTCACTAATTATACATGCAAAGGAGTTTCCAAGGCATTAAACCTATAACTAGCATGCAATTTGTCATAAACAATACAAGATACAAGTTAGAGTAACATTTTTATGTGGCTTGAAATCTTGATGTATTTGGTGTTGCTTGAAACACTTTGGCCTTTAAGAACTTAGTACCCCAAGTGTTGCACCTCAAATGGAATCACAACTCACCTAGGACAAAGGTGACTCTTGAGAGAGAATCTCATGCACCAAAACACCTCCATGCCCTCCAAGAACAAGTGTAGGCGTTTTTAGCTATGTACTCTCATATTTATATGTAGGATTTCAAGGGTCATGGATATTGTGACATCCCCAAAATCACGGCCAGAAAAGACCGGTTTCATTTATGCTTTTAAAATAATTTCAGAGTAAATCCATTGATTTAAAAGAGTTGCGGAATTTGTTCCCAAAACAAAATATGATAAAATAAGATTTACCAAAGCATTTCTTAAAGAAATGTATTTTCATTAGATAACAAAACTCGGGATGTCATATTCCGATACAGACACAAAAGCATAAACAATAAAACATAGACCTTCCACAGTTATATACAACTACTGGTCTATAAACAAAAGTATCTTCACAAGTTCTCCAACTTATGCTCTCGCGCCACTACCTGTAATACAAAGAAACTGAGTGGGTCAGGCTTGGGAGCCTGGTGAGCATATAGGGTTTTCAACCCATAATAAATAATTATATTTAATTTCACCAACCAACAATAACCCGATTACCCATTCCCGTTATCCTCACTTTACGTCCCTATGACAACAACTATTACAAGGGACCTAATCTAGGATTTTCATCGGGACGGACAATACTGCAAAGGGGTTTCCTCAATAATGAATGTCCTAAGGCAACCATCAGAGGGATAGAATACAGCAAATGACCACCCAAGTTCACTACACCTACAGGTTATGAGCCTGCCAGCGTTCCACTGAACTGTCTAGAAAAGTCTGTGGTCGTCATCCATATTATGTTGGACAACTAGATCACAATCACCTCGAGGCCCCTCATCATTTTTATTTCATCACACATCATTATCTGCCAATTTTCTACCCAACATATTTGTAGATAAAATATACTTTTTTATATACAGCTAAAACCTATATAACATATTCATTCAATACTCATACCACATAACAAATAGTATATAATCACATAGCACGTATTTCATAGAGTATAATTCATATATGTGTATTATCAGAAAGCAACTACACATTTACTCATATTATATATCTAATACATTCATCAATACTTGTATTAAAATTGTGTATATGAAAGGGACTATGCACTCACTTGATAAGATGATGCCCGGACAGCACTATGGCTCTAAAAGTTGTATTCTTCGGTGAAACCGGGAGATCTTCACACACCAGGCTTCTCGCGGGCAGAGCTTCGGCTCGGAAACTCTTTTCTTCTCGGGATCTTCGGAACTTCGGGACTCGCTTCGGGTCTCGGGATGATACAGGGGCTTCGGGAGGGCTTCCAGAAGGCTTAGAGAGGGTATAGAGAGTGAGAGAGTAAGAAAATAGCAACTAAAACCGGCTGCCCTTCGATTCTATTTATAGGGCTGATTTTTCGATTTTCACGTCGTGAACCACTTATTCACGTCGTGGCCTTGGACGTCATCAGGTGTGTAGTCGCGATGTTTAGTCTGTCAGGCTCCAGAAGACATCAGCTCTGAGTTCACGTCGTGAACCCTATTTTCACGTCGTGAACCCTAACACAACTTTGAGGTTCGCACCCCGAACTTCAGAAATTCATAACTTTCGCATACGAGCTCTGTTTTTACGTTCTTTATATCCACGCGTAGGTGAGATTATGCTCTATAACTCTCGTTTAGACTCTGTCGGATAATTTTGAATTTTTTTTTATTATATTATTTTTAGTAGGCCAGGACAGGAAAACTCTGTTACAACATCATAACTCCTTCATCTGAAGTCCGTTTTCGTCTGTCTTTTTACCGTTGGACTACTATCGATGAGATCTTCGATCGTCGTTTAGATTGTTTCGGCTAGAAATCACTCGATCTGATATTCGAACTTTGGGCTACATACTGTTAAGTTGAAACTTCGAAAAATCATAACTTCCTCGTACGAAGTCAGATTTAGACGTTCTTTTTATGCATGTTCTCGGTTTAATGTATTCTACGACATTCGTTTAGATTACTAAGGCTAGATATCGCTCTATATTAAATTCATATTTTACGTCACACAGTGTCGTACCGGTTCTGTCGCGAAACTTCGACAGGTCATAACTTCTTCGTTATAACTCGGATTTCGGCATTATTTACATATTCGGAATCCTTGTCACGACCACTACGTCTTCATGTATCGATATCAGTTCTATCTAACATTTTATTTTTTACGCTTATCTTTATTCTTAATTCAATTAAGCATAAAACACATAATACTCAAATAATACATTGTTGTTATTTCAAAATGAGTTACAAAGGTTAACCTAGACTGTTACATCAATATTAATGCCTAGCCCAGAAACGCGGGCGTTACAATTATCTCCACCTTAGGATGATTTCGTCCCCGGAATCACACATCAATAAACAAATGCGGATAGCGACTCATCATGTCACTCTCCGTTTCCCATGTGAGATTTGACCCATTCGTATGTTTCCATCGGACAAGCACTAAGTCGACCATCTTGCGTCGCAACTTCTTAGTCTTTCGGTCAACGATTGCCTCTGGTTCATCAATTAACCTCTTGTTCTCCTCAATTCTCAGTTCCGAAAGTGGAATCATGCCGGGAACTTCTCCCGTGAATTTCCTCAAGTAACACACATGAAAAGTGTTATGAATTCCATTCAGTTCTTCGGGTAATTCGAGCTTGTAAGCTTGGTTTCCAATCCTTTGAAGAACTTTAAACGGTCCAATAAACGTTGGACTCAACTTTCCCCTTTTACCAAATCTTATAAGTCCCTTCCACGGCGAGACTTTAAGGAAACCGAATCTCCAACTTCAAATGTCATCGATCTTCGCTTTTTGTCAGCATAGCTCTTCTGACGATCCTGAGCTGCTAACATTCTTTCCCTAATTATTTTCAACTTTTCAGCAGTCTGATGGACTATCTCAGGTCCCATAAACTGCTTTTCCCCAGCTTCAAGCCAACAATACGGCGTACGACACTTCTGTCCGTACAAAGCTTGATAAGGTGTCATCTTAATGCTCGAGTGGAAACTATTATTGTAGGAAAATTATACCAAAGGTAAATGTTCATCCCAGTTACCTTGGAATTCCAGGGTACATGCTCTCAGCATATCTTCAAGCGTTTGTATCGTTCGTTTGCTCTGACCATCAGTCTATGGATGGTAAGCTGTACTCAAACACATCTTGGTACCCAATTCCTCTTGTAGACTTTTCCAAAACCTTGAGGTGAAACGGCTGTCACGATCCGATACAATCTTTAACGGAACACCATGAAGCCTCACAATTTCCTCCACATAAGAATTCGCAAGCTTATCCATAGACCATTTCTCATTTGCTGCTATGAAGTGCGCACTCTTAGTGAAGCGATCAACAACCACCCAAATCATGTCGTGACCATTCTTTGTTCTGGGCAGTTTAGTGACAAAATCCATGGCAATGTCTTCCCACTTACCCATTGGCACAGGTAAAGGTTCTAAACTCCCATATGGTTTCTGATGTTGTGCCTTAACCCTAGCACATGTCACACACTCGGCCACATACTTTGCGATATCAAGCTTCATCGTTGGCCACCAGTAGTAAGGTTTCAGGTCCCTATACATTTTAGTGCTGCAAGGATGAATCGAGTACATGGTTTTGTGAGCTTCTTCCATCAGAAGATCTCTTATTCCTCCTGACTTAGGTACCCAAATACGATCTTGGAATACCTCCAGTCCATGACCGTTTGTACCGAACACCAATGTTTTGCCCAAACGTTCCTCCTTCCGGTCATTCTTTTCAGAAGCTTCCTCTTGAGCTTTGTTTATACTCTCCACAATTGTCGAGACAACTTCTATTCTCAACGCTCTTGGCCTTTTTCTCTCAAGATTGACTTTTCGACTGAGAGCATCAGCGACAACATTTGCTTTACCGGGGTGGTAAAGTATCTAACAGTCGTAGTCCTTAAGTAATTCTAGCCAACGTCGCTGCCTCATATTCAATTTATTCTGACTAAAGAGATATTGGAGACTCTTATAATCAGTGAAAAGTTTGCACTTCGTGCCATAGAGGTAATGCCTCCATATTTTTAGAGCGAAAACTACCGCTGCCAGCTCCAAATCATGAGTGGGGTAGTTCTTTTCATGCTCTTTCAGCTGTCGAGACGCATATGCTATCACATTTTCTCTTTGGGTCAAAACACAACCCAACCCAACCCCAGACGCATCGCTATAGACAGCGAAGTATTCAACTCCATCGGGTAAAGAAAGAATCGGTGCCTCACATAACTTCTTCTTTAGCTTCTCAAATGCTTCTTCGTGCTTATCACTCCAAGCATAGGTAGCTCCTTTGTGGGTCAAAGTTGTTAAAGGAGTAGCGATCGAAGAAAAGCCTTGGATAAACCTTCGATAATAACCGGCTAATCCCAAAAAGCTTCGGATCTCTGTGGGACTTTTCGGTTGTTCCCACTTCATTACAGCTCCAATCTTCGCTGGATCAACCATTATCCCTTCTTGGTTGACCACGTGACCCAAGAATTGGACTTCTCGAATCCAAAAATCACATTTGGAGAACTTTGCATACAGCTTCTCCTTCTTCAAGACTTCCAACACTTCTCACAAGTGTCTGTCATGCTCCTCGTGACTCTTTGAGTAAATCAGAATGTCATCTATGAACACTATCACAGATTTGTCAAGGAACGGATTACAAACACTGTTCATTAAATCCATGAATGATGCTGGAGCATTGGTTAGTCCAAACGACATAACCAAAAACTCGTAGTGCCCATATTGTGTTCTGAATGTAGTCTTCTCTATATCCTGCTCTTTCACCTTCAACTGTTGATATCCTGACCTCAGATCGATCTTCGAAAAATAGCTTGAACCTTGAAGCTGATCGAACATGTCATCAATCCTTGGCAATGGATATCTATTCTTTATTGTTGCTTTATTTAGCTCTCTGTAATCAATGCACATTCTCATACTCCCGTCCTTCTTCTTTACAAATAACACCGGAGCTCCCCAGGGTGATGAACTAGGTCTAACGAAAACTTTGTCCAATAACTCCTGAAGTTGCATCATCAGCTCCTTCATCTCCATTGGTGCTAGTCTGTAAGGTGCTTTTGCTATTAGCGTGGTTCCTGGAAACAAGTCGATACAAAATTCTACTTGTCGATCAGGCGGTAATCCAGGAAGATCTTCGAGAAATACTTCCGGATAATCACACACCACAGGAATGCTCTGCATCTCCTTTTTCTCCTTCTTTGCATCAATCACGAATGCCAAATATGATGTACATCCTTTGACCAAACACCATCTGGCTTTCATTAGAGAAATGATTCAAGAATTTACTCTGCGTTTGTCCCCATACACCATAAATGACTCCTTCCCCGACGAGTTTACTTTGACTATCTTCTTTCTGCACAATATCTCGGCATCATTGGCGCTAAGCCAATCCATTCCCAGCACGATGTCGAAACCATTTAACACAATAGGCAATAATTCCTCGTGGAACATATTCTCATTCAAATCAATTAAGATGTTTTTCATACAATGGCTAACAGGTATAAACTTGCCACTAGCAACTTTAACTAATAAAGCATTATCTAATCTATCGACATGCAAAGCTAGTTTTCTACCAAATTCATGCGAAATAAAGGAGTAGTTGGCTCCAGAATCAAATAAAGCAAGCAATTTGTTTACAAGAAAGGTACCTGAAACGACATCAGCTTCTTCTTTAGCAGCTTCCAGTGTCATTTGGAAGGCTCTTGCTTTCGGCTTTGGGGGAATGTTGGGTCTAGCTGCCTCCTTCTTCTTCGGATAGTCTTTCAAAATGTGCCCCTCTTCGTTACATCCAAAACACACTCTTTTGTTGGACGGACACTCGTTGGCGTAATGCCCCGTCTTTCCACACTTGTAGCAGGTCACTTCCTCACTACATTTCCCAGAGTGCTTTTTCTTGCACTTCTCACACCATTTCGATTCGCCTCCTTTTCCTCATCTAAACTTTTTTGAATCAGACTTCGAAAATTTACTTTTCTTGCTGGAACCTGAAGTTCTTTCATACTTTCTCTTTTCACCAACTTCAAATTTGCTGGCGGTTCTTCCCTTGATCATGTCCTCAACAGACTTGGCAGCCCAAATAGTTGCCTCTAGAGTAGGTGCCTGACGTACTGGCACCGCGTACTACCATGGGAGTCCCTTTGCGTATCGGTCAACTTTAGTCAACTCGTCTGGAACGATGCGCAAAGCAAACTCCATTTTGTCGGTGAAGGCGTTTTTGTAATTGTCGACTGACATGCTGCCTTTTGTCAAGGTCAGAAACTTGTTCTCCAACTCCAGTAGATTTTGGGCCGAGCAGAACTTGCGCTTGAACTGCACCAAGAACTCTGCCCAAGTCAGTTGCAGTGGTTCATTAGGGCTTAGGGTCTTCCCCAGAGTGTTCCACCAATGAACAGCTCCGCCCCTGAACTGACGCACTGCGAACGTGGTCTACAAATTGCCTCTACAGCCACACGTCATGAAGGCTAGCTCCATTTCTGAGATCCAATCCATGACTCCAATCGGGTCCTCCTTTCCAGTGAAGGTCAATGGTTTGCAAGTCAAGAAATATTTGTACTTGCATCCCAGTCCATCATTTCTTCCACCTTGGTCATTCTGTCTAACTATCAATGGGTTGGCTTGACCAATCACCCAACTGAAGTTACCTCCTTCCGACTGCCCTTCACTTAATTCGGGTTGTACAATCGGCATCGAAGGTTCTTCACGATTATGTTGAATCAGACGTCTAGTTTCTTCCATCTGACGATCCAACATTGTTTGAATCATCGCTTGTACTCCAGCCATTGTCATTGGCTCAGGTGCTGCTGCTACAACAGGTACTTGCTCGAGCACAGGTTGTTGATTCTTGTTTTCGTTCACGTTTCCAACTCGGCTTCTTGTTCTTGCCATTGTTGATCTATACAACGAATAAGGTGAATTTAGATCCTTATTCACAATAGATAATTAAATTATCCAAATCACTCCGAAACGTTTACATGCTAGTTCTAATACCGTCGTCATACGCTTAAAATCCTAAACACATAGGCCTTCAGATCCGGTTGGCAACAAACTGTAGATCTGAACAAATAATTTCATATATGGCAATCGTATAACATTTAGCACATAAAAGCATTTTAGGAAACTTTCCTAAAATAAACTAGTGCTCGTGTCTGAAATATAACAGACACACATCTCACAATTCACTTAGCATTCTAAGTTTAAGTCTAGAAATTCTACAAATTCCTAGTTCGCTTAAACTAATGCTCTGATACTAACTGTGACATCCCCAAAATCACGGCCAGAAAAAACCGGTTTCATTTATGCTTTTAAAATAATTCCAGAGTAAATCCATTGATTTAAAAGAGTTGCGGAATTTGTTCCCAAAATGAAATATGATAAAATAAGATTTACCAAAGCATTTCTTAAAGAAATGTATTTTCATTAGATAACAAAACTCGGGATGTCATGTTCCGATACATACACAAAAGCATAAACAATAAAACATAGACCTTACACAGTTATATACAACTACTGGTCTATAAACAAAAATATCTTCACAAGTTCTCCAACTTATGCTCTCGCGCCACTACCTGTAATACAAAGAAACTGAGTGGGTCAGGCTTGGGAGCCCGGTGAGCATATAGGGTTTTCAACCCACAATAAATAATTATATTTAATTTCACCAACCAACAATAACCCGATTACCCATTCCCGTTATCCTCACTTTACGTCCCTATGACAACAACTATTACAAGGGACCTAATCTAGGATTTTCATCGGGACGGACAATACTGCAAAGGGGTTTCCTCAACAATGAATGTCCTAAGGCAACCATGAGGGGGATAGAATACATCAAATGAACACCCAAGTTCACTACACATACAGGTTATGAGCCTGCCAGCGTTCCACTAAACTGTCTAGAAAAGTTCGTGGTCGTCATCCATATTCTGTTGGACGACTAGATCACAATCACATCGAGGCCTCTCATCATTTTTATTTCATCACACATCACTATCTACCCATGTTCTACCCAACATATTTGTAGATAAAATATACTTGTTTATATACAACTAAAACCTGTATAACATATTCATTCAATACTCATACCACATAACAAATAGTATATAATCACATAGCACGTATTTCATAGAGTATAATTCATATATGTGTATTATCAGAAAGCAACTACACACTTACTCATATAATATATCTAATACATTCATCAATACTTGTATTAAAATTGTGTATATGAAAGGGACTATGCACTCACTTGATAAGATGATGCTCGGACAGCACTACGGCTCTAAAAGTTGTATTCTTCGGTGAAACCGGGAGATCTTCACACACCGGGCTTCTCGTGGGCAAAGCTTCGGCTCGAAAACTCTTTTCTTCTTGGGATCTTCGGAGCTTCGGGACTCGCTCCGGGTCTCGGGATGATACAGGGGCTTCGGGAGGGCTTCCAGAAGGCTTAGAGAGGGTATAGAGAGTGAGAGAGTAAGAAAATAGCAACTAAAACCGACTGCCCTTCGATTCTATTTATAGGACTGATTTTTCGACTTTCACGTCGTGAACCACTTATTCACGTCATGACCTTGGACGTCATCAGGTGCGTAGTCGTGATGTTCAGTTTGTCAGGCTCCAGAAGACATCAGCTCTGAGTTCACGTCGTGAACCCTATTTTCACGTCGTGAACCCTAACACAGCTTTGGGGTTCTCGCCCCGAACATCAGAAATTCATAACTTTCGCATACGAGCTCCGTTTTCGACGTTCTTTATATACACGCGTATGTGAGATTATGATCTACAACTCTCGTTTAGACTTTGTCGGCTAATTTTGATATTATTTTTATTATATTATTTTTAGTAGGTCGGGACAGGAAAACTCCGTTATAAATTCATAACTCCTTCATCTGAAGTCCGTTTTCGTCTGTCTTTTTACCGTTGGACTACTATCGACGAGATCTTCGATTCTCGTTTAGATTGTTTCGGCTAGAAATCACTCGATCTCATATTCGAACTTTGGGCTACATACTGCTAAGTTGAAACTTCGAAAAATCATAACTTCCTCATACGAAGTCAGATTTAGACGTTCTTTTTATGCATGCTCTCGGTTTAACGTATTCTACGACCTTCGTTTAGATTACTAAGGCTAGATATCGCTCTACCTTAAATTTATATTTTACGTCACACAGTGTCGTACCGGTTCTGTCGCGAAACTGCGACATGTCATAACTTCTTCGTTATAACTCGGATTTCGGCATTCTTTACATATTCGGAATCCTTGTCACGACCACTACGTCTTCATGTATCGATATCGGTTCTATCTAACATTTTATTTTTTTACGCTTATCTTTATTATTAATTCAATTATGCCACACAATTAAGCATAAAACACATAATACTCAAATAATACATTCTTATTATTTCAAAATGAGTTACAAAGGTTAACCTAGACTGTTACATCAATATTAATGCCTAGCCCAGAAACGCGGGCGTTACAGATATAACCTAAATCCATACCCATGGGTTTTATGATCCATGGTTCATATGACCCAACACATATAAATATAACTAATTACCATAATTAGTCCCCGTAGATTTAATTAGTCTCTTTTGATCAATAAATTAATTCCAAATTAATTCTTGATCAAACTAATTAAAACATATGATTTCATATTAATATATTATAACTTATAACATATTAACGAATAATATATAACTTTCTCTCAAGAGTCCATCCTAACAAATTGTCCTAGTGTTATGCAACCCAAATGGATCATGCTACTCTCGGGTCGAATACATACCAATAATAGTCATGGGCTTAGACATCTAATCCAACACGGAGGACTAAGGATTGGGTCCTTACCTCCGGTGGGAGTGATGACTTGAGAGTGACAGGGTATAGTGACGCCAGCTTTCATACCGACAGAGATAATTTTTGCTCTCAGTCGGGCTGGGTGTTTACCCTGAATGGAGGAGGAATAACTTAGAAAAGTTCCAAACAGGAGACTATAGCTGATTCAACGTGCGAATCAGAGTACATAGCAGCAAGCGAAGCGTCGAAGGAGGCGATATGGCTGAAGAACTTCATCGGTGACCTTGGAGTTATACCAACTATAAAGGAGCCTATGGAGATTTTCTATGACGGCGAGAGTGCGGTCGCCTTAGCCAAGGAACCAAGGGATCATGGCAGATCCAGACACATCGACAGAAAATATCACTTCATAAGACATCGGATTGAAGAATGACTCATCGTAGCACAGAGGATATGGTCATAGGAGAACCCAATAGATCCCCTTACGAAGGGATTGAGTAGGTTTAAGCACTTGCAGCATGCGAGGAGCATTGGGTTGAAATACGATATTAGTTTTAATGATTAGATAGCTATTCAGAAACTTGTAATAGATAAAATGTAATTGACATTTGATGATTAAATAAAAGGAGTTTTATTTATGATTAAAGTTACTATCTTGTGTTAATTGTTTACTATTGTTTCATTTTGCATGTTTTGACTTCCAGAATAATAAAATTATTCAAACTATCCACAGTCGATCATAATTTGGAAGTAGGTATTAGGCAAGATTGTCATGAATTTGGCCTGTAGATTGTCTAGAGTGTTTAGACATGGCAAAAGTTTGCTACAACATTCATGAGTACTCATAAGGTCTGAGTATTGGATTAAACCCACGCTCACATGAATCACTTCATGGAATTTATCACGAGTGATTGTGAGACGATAATATCATATAGTCTTCAAACTGAGATGTATGAGTTGTTGACTATGATTTGGTTTTACATTGATAGTGCGAAAACACATCAGTAACTTGATGTTATTAAACGTGTTATTGTGTATGATTTAACAAGTAGTTAGTACAAGCATATAAGTCGAAGCTTATCTGTTCCTTTTATCCTTGGAGGATTAAAAGCGATATCTTGGGCCCCTCGATGATTTTGTTTTAACTTATGTGTCGGGCCCGGTCAGAACTCAATTGATGTGTTCAATTAAGTTCTATGTCAAACAAATCGGAAATCGGGAAACAAACTGCTGGACAATAAGTATGACTATGTTCCATGTATTTGTCCACACAATATCTTGAAGAATAGAGGATTATATGATCCCTTATCTAAAATGCCGCGTCAGAGTTCGACAACGACTTTTAAGAGCTAAGATTGCTGGTCGGGTTTTAAGTCGTACTTGCAGTTATAGTTATTACACTTATCCAAGAAGGAGACTGTTGGATTAGGTGTCTAAGCCCATAACTATAATTGGTATGTATTTGACCCTAGAGTAGCATGGTCCATTTTGGGTTGCATTCATCAGAACAATCTGATAGGATGGTTATTTGAGAAAGAGGTTTATTATTTAATTAGTATTGATCAAGAATTAATTTGGAATTAATTTAGTGATCAAAAGAGACTAATTAAATATATAGGGGATGATTGTGTAAATCAATGATACATATAGGTCGGGCTAATAATCCATGGTGGATTAGTGATGGGCTAAGCTTAGGTAAGGTTTCATATAGTGTTAGTCCATTACAAGCCCAAGTGTTAGAATTAGGGTTTACACATAACCCTTGGAATTCAACACTATATATATATATATATATATATATATATATATATATATATATATATATATATATATATATAACCTCTTGGCCTAAAATTGGTGACACAAGTAATCTTAGAGATAATATAGCCGATTTTGAGTGCCTCATATCCTCTCTCTCAAGCTCTCCAATTGTTGGTGTTTTGTGAACCATTTGAGGCATCACACTTGAGGTGCTAATTTCTTAAAGGCCAAATACAACAAGCTACAACAAGAGTTATTCTTCTAACTAGTTTTATGATTCATATACCAATTTTTTGTATTCAAGTTTAGGCTTCATGCTTTGGAAACAATATTGCATGTATAATTAGAGAAAACATAGATCCAAAGCATTAGGGTTGCATGTGCACCATAAGGTTGTTATAGTGCTCAAAACCCATCAGTTGGGCCATTAGACTTCTATCTTGGGCTTCTGGTTTGTATTTTTGGGCACCTTTGGATTTAGGCCCATGATCGGTTTTAGGCCCAATTTGGAAGATTGGGCCATATTGAGCTTTGGAATATCATTTAGTATTTGGTCCTTGGAAGTAGTTGAGTTAGGCTTTGGCTTTGGCTTTCGACCAAGTAAGATGAAGGGTAAAATGGTATATTACCCTGGTTAGGGATAAGTAGCTTAGACTCTTGGTTATGGGTCAGAATCCAATTAATAATTGGATGTCATTTGAGGATTGATAGCACGGGGATTCTCCGGTCCAGCAGTCAGAGATTTATTCAAGTGTTTCAGCAGCTAGAGGTAAGTCTCCTCACTGTACTCGTGGGTCGAAGGCACCAATGCCGGCCCACTAGATTTTGTTATGTTAGATGTCTTTGTGACTCTTGCATGATATATTAGGATAGGCCTATTTGTATGTTGGGCTACGCCCATTGTATGACGGGCTAGGCCCATTTGTATGTTGGGCTAGGCCTATGGAATAGGAAAGGTTAGGCCCATTTTATGTTATGTCGGTGCTAACTGTCTTTGTGACTTTTGCATTTGTATAATCGGGCTAGGCCCAATGGTTTGGCAGGGCTAGGCCTATTATGGTGGGTTGGGCCCAATATGCAGACTGGGCCCAATGTGAGGGCTAGACCCAATGGTATGTATAGTATGTGGTATTTTGGGGAACTTGGTAAGCTTTGTGCTTACGGTTTTTATGGTTATGGTTTCAGGTACTTCCGGTTCGAAAGGGAAGGGCCTGACTTGATCGCAGCGCATCCGCCCATGTTCGCATTATGATGATTTTGGGATTGTACTCTGATAACTGTTATCTTATAAAGTACCTTTGAATATTTAGAGAAAAGATAATGAATGTTGAACTTAAAGTTAATTAATGTTTTGGTTGAATTAAAAATGAAATTTTTACCTCATAATTTTTGGGACGTTACAACTTTCCAGCATAATCATTTATCGATTCGGTCTCCAACATCTTGAGTTTATCGAAATCGGACATGAGAGTATGCAAGCGGGCTTCTTGAACATGTGCTTCTCCAATGTGCCATGCCTTGATTGCATCCAAACGTTTCTTGGATGTATCTTGATCACCTATTTAAATGATCAAGCTCTCCGGAATTGATTGGTATAGCAATCCCATAGCTAAGTCATTTTTTCAACATTTATGGTGGTTCCCGGGTCTATTACTTCCCAAGCTTTGTGAATCCTTAGCACTAACTTCATCCTCATAGCCCAAACTGTGTAGTTTGTAGCTGTCAACATCGGGCAATGAACGGAGGTTGCTCCGATTTCCTTTGATGGTGCTGAATTCGAGGACTAGCCCAACATCATGATTACTCAAATAAAAAAAGAACTCAAAATCTGAGAGATTGATCAATAGAAACCAAGATTTTTGTTTTATTGATTATGGAAAGAAGAAAAAAAATGTTACTGTTCACGATTTGAACATTGTTCAATCTTCCAAAAACGATGATCCAACAAAAACGATTTTAAAGAATCGATTACTGATCAGATAGCAATTACTAATCAAATCAATCGATTTTAGATAATTGATTATACAATTATTGGTAAGATAAATCCACAGAAAAAAAAAGATGAAATACGACGTTAGTTCATTCGCTTTTTTTTTCTTCAGTCGGCAATAGAAATCGATTACTCCAATTCAAAAATCAGTCGGCGAAGAAATTGATTAACAATTACAATTCAATTGTGAATTTAAGCGATCAGAAAAACTAGTGATGGTCAAAGAATACTTGTTTGATCGGCAATTTTAAATCGATTCCAACAGAAAACCTTGATCAAATGTTGTTTGACTGAAATCTGAGGATTAGATTCAGGTGTATCGAACTTACACCTTTTGTTGATTGGAATCAAGTGTATGAAACAGCTTTTGTCGACAGAAACCTTATAACTCCTTGTTGTTGCAGAAAAGTTCCACCTAATGATTCATATGCTCGGATACCAATTCAAGTGCAGAAAACAAACAATTATGGAATAACTCTCCAAATGTATTGAGAAAATAAACTCAAAACTCAATTGTTACAACATATTTCCATGACTCGGTATCTATACATGTATTTATACTCCTAGACTACCAAACTAGTAGAATAAGAATAAGAATAAGACTAGGAAACTTAAAACCAACTTGCTTAAGCCCCCAAGAAATTGGATCCTAGAGTCCTACTTGACTTAGGAATTCCAACAGTTTTGATTAATTAGATAGTATTTCAAATGAAATAAATGAAATTGTAATTTCAATGAGGAATTAGAATAAACACAATGGTGTTGTGATCAAAATAAATAGAATGAAATCATAACTTGGTAAATGGAATTGATTATTTCAAGGGTTATTATGATTATTATAAGTTTATTATGTGTTGATTAATTAATTAGAATAGTTATTTGTGAATTTGGAAGCTATTAAGAGATTTTAGGCCAATGTTGATGTTTGACGTCTATTTGAGATTTCCTTATAGCTCTTGTGACACTGAAGTGTCTTAATCATTAGGTCATGAGTAAGAAAGGACTTAATTGTGATGAAATAATGTTAATAATACTTATTAAAATTATTAAGGCTTAGCGGTGAAGTTTTATACAGTTTGAGAGCAAGAGGAGCAAAGTACATTGCCTTAAATGTAAAAAAAACTCGATTTTTATAGGTGGGGTTGTGGGTTACACGATCTTGTAACTTTCAATGAAAATGATCAAAGAAAACTGAAAATTCAACAAAAGCAACAAAAAAATACAAGCAAATAATGGCAACAAATACGAGTAATACCAGCAAAAATCAAATACCAACTCAAATAAAAAAAACGTGCCATAGCAAATACAAACAAACCAATACAACACTATTTTTTTTGATGAATAATACCATGTGATAAATAGTAGTGAGTCGATGAACCATGCCACATTCTTTTAAAGATCAATAACAAATTTATCTGCAAAACAGATGTTCAATATATAGGAAGTCTTCTTTAGTCATCAAAATCATAAAAAATAAAAACAAAAAATTTAAAAAGTTTAAAGAATAGATAAAGCTTTAATACAATGTAAACAAATAAAAATCAGAAAATTATTTGGACTTTATTATTAAAGAAAACTTAATTACAAATAAAAAAAGATCATAAATAAAAAAGTTATTTGAAATTAATCTAAGTACAACGCTAAATAAAAGAGGATTAAATAAAATCTCATTGCAAATTTAGTCATAACTTATTATCCTAGCTCCTGATATGTAATCTACTACCCTACATCCAATGTTTTAAACACCACTTCGAACTCGTCGGACAGGGATTGGGGACAAGAGGTGTTCAACAGTCGGTTTTATGCCAATTTTTAGATCAGGTTAAACCGATGTGATAGAACCGATAAAAAACCGTTTGAACCGATTTATTGGACTTGGATAATTGGATTTCATTTAACCCGTTAAATACATCTCATTTTTAAAGCAAAATGAACAGCTCGATCAATTAGGATCGTAAATAAGAAAGTTATTTGAAATTAATCTAAGTACAAGGCTAAATAAAAGATGATTAAATAAAATCTCATTACCAATTTAGCCATAACTTATTATCCTAGCTCCTAATATGTAATCTACTACCCTGCATCCAATGTTTAAACACCAGTTCGAATCGGTCGGATCGGGATTGGGGACGAGAGGGGTGCAACAGCCGTTTTTATGCTAATTTTTAGATCATGTTGAACCGCTGTGATAAAACTGATAAAAAACCGTTTGAACCGATTTATTGGACGTGGATAATTGGATTTCATTTAACCCGTTAAAAAACATCTCATTTCCAAAGCAAAATGAACAGTCCAAACAATTAGGTTAACTAGAGTGTACACAACTCATAAGCTGACACACACAATTATCATATGTAGGAAAATTCTTTGTTTTATATACATATGAACTTAGGAAAATAGAAAAAACAAAAAAATGAATGTCGGGTTGAACCGGTTTCTAAAACATTGCCTACATCACTATAGTGAAACTCATACATGCGTATTACTATCGATTTTAACTTGTATCATGGATGTATTACTATCGATTTTAACTTGTATCATTCCAATTATCCAAGCTTGAGGGGTTTAATTTGTTTCTCTCTATATATATATGTGTATCCTTATGCATTTTCTGCTAATAAACACCAACAGTTTCAAGGAATAATGTCAGGAATAATAATAAGTATTTTCCTCCGTAAATCAAGTGGTCTCCTATAAATATCATGGTTTTTTCCTCCGTAAATCAAGCGCTTTCCATCAACCAATATCTAGAATTTGAAGTACATTCCTTGTCTCCTTGATGTGTAAGTTGGTCACTGTAAAAAAAATAAAACAATTACATACCCATAATTGATTGCATATTGGCTACGGGTCTATAAACTTTATAATAAACTCTATAATACGTCTTAAGTGTACGAATGGGATGAGACTCGAGCGATGACATTTACCCTAATTTTGTTATTATTTTGTCACAAAATTTCGAGTAAATTACACGAATGGTCCCTATGATTTTGGGTAATTTGCGCGTTTGATCTCTTACATGTTTTTTTTACTACGGAAGGTCCTTAGTATTTGTTTTTGTTGAGCGTTTGGTCCCCACAATTTTGCCATAGATTTTTTTAATTTATTTAAATAAACACACATCAACCCCACCCCACCTCACTTTATCTTATCTAAAAAGATTATTTTAATTTATTTAAATAAGGACATAATAGTCCTTTCAGGTAAGACAGGGACCAAACGCGTAACAAAAACAAACAATAATGACCTTCCGAGTTAAAATAATAAGTTAGAGATCAAACACGTAAATTATTTTAAATCATAGGGACCATTCGTATAATTTACTCCAAAATTTCACAATGGTATTTATGGTTTTGATTTTGCCTTTAAAATAATCCTTCTGAAACTTTTTTTTTTTATGAATAGTCTAGGACTAAATTTTGCATTATAGTGATCCTTATGATGGATGTATATGAATATGTGAAGTTAAGTTGAAATTTTTTTAAACAATAACCATTTATGACATATTGTAAACCTTCGATTAAGCACTGTTTGTGAAAATTTCACTTAAGGACCATTTGTAAGTAAAATTTAAAAGAAGTCTAATCAATCTTCTATTAGTTAACATAAATAAAATAAAAGACAAAACTGTCAGATTGGTCCTTGTGGTATCCAAAAAACTTTGGATAGGGTCCAAAAACTTTCCTACTTGTATAGAAGGTCTAAAATAACAAAAAATATTTGGATTTAGTCCTTAATGGATTTGGAAAGACTTATTTACCCTTATCAATTATTTTTTACATTTTATTTATTTATTTTAGTATTTAAGTAATTATAAAAAAAATAGAAAATAAAATCCAACCCCATTGGTTTCCACCGTACCCCACCTTCTCCCCCCTCTCCCCCACCCCCACCCCCCACCCCCCTTTGACTTCCTTTCCATTCTTCTTTATCACTCTTTATCTTCAAATGAAACTAACACACCCATATGAACAAAAAAAACATTTAAACAAAAAAACCCAGCTTAACCTAGATGAATCGATTGGATTTGTGCCAAACAACCTTCATCTTCTTAATCCTTCAAACCTGCAACTACCACCATGCCTCATCGTGAAAACCTCTACCACCATGCAAACCTCTTCTCAAAAAGTGGCCATTTCAGCCCCCAGGAGATCCCCACCATAATCAACATCTTTACCTTTTCAGTGGCACCAACACGTTGTCATCACCATCGCCACCTGTTGAAACCACCCAGTCCTCCCCAACCCTCATCACCGGTGAAACCTTTCTCTAAATCCCCATCCTCATATTGTTCAGGCACCAAATTCCAAGATTGTTGACATCTAAACTAGATGACACACCAAAAATCAAAACAACCGACATAAATAACACATGAAAATTTTCCATTGGATTAATACCAAGTTCCTCGGGGTGCTAAGGAGATGATCAAACTCAAAGGGGGTTAAACCAAATCCATGAGTCCACATTCCATTGAAGCAAGATCTCCAAAACAAAAACAAAAAATTGCAACACAGGTTCTTCGATTGATTTTCCATCGCTGTCGATTTCTGCAAAACCATCATCAACATCAAATGAATCATCACACTCGTCGCCATCTCTTTTCCCCGAATCACCCATCGTCTTAAGTTGGTGCTCCGCCACCATAGAGTCCAAACCCAATTTTATTCTCTCCTTATCTCCACCTATCTCCCGCTGAAATTTTTTCGTCTCTGCATCTACGCTAATTCAAATCATCACTTTCATGTAATTAGAAGTTAACATTGAAAGGACGATTAGTTATTTACCTTTGGTATTGCCATTCGGCGTTTCATCCGAGACCAACATCCAGATTTAGGGGGCGTTTGGCTTATTTTTTTAGAGCTAAAAGTTTTTTTTTGGAAAAGATAAAATGCAAAAGATGTTTGGTAAAAGCATTTTAAAAGCAACTTTTGGATTTTTTATATAAGGAAAACTGACTTTTTGTAACTTTTGCCAAAAGAACTTTTGGCTCCCGAAAAGATAAGCCACACACCCCCTTCCTTAGCTCCATCTTGATCTGGTCAATAAGAAAGAGAGAAAGAAAGAAAGGGATAAAAGGGGGAGGGCACCGGTGGGGGTCAGTAGATAGGCCCAATGTTTTTTTCTACTTTTTCTTTTTAATAAAGTATTTAAAATAATGAGAAAATGTAAAAAATAAATGATAAGGGTAAAATAGTCTTTTTAAATCTGTCAGGACCAAATCCAAAGAAAAATTGTTATTTTGGACCTTCCATGCAAGTCGAAAAATTTTTGGACTCTATCCAAAGTTTTTTGGATACCATAGGGACCAATCTTGCAGTTTTGTCTAAAATAAAATGATAAAAAACCTAAAACATAAAAAATATAATATTTATTTAAATAAAATAAATTAAAACTTATTAATTTTAATCATCATGCAAGTATATTTTATTTAATATATATAAAAAAAATTGTTGTCTAAACTTTATTTAAAATATCCAAGCAATAGTACATCATTAAATATTTCCGTTTACTATTTTGTATCGATAAAATTGTGAAGTATAAAAACATAATTTTATCTATTTCAATTTTGATGTGATATTGTTTTAGAGATTTATCTTTATTTTTTTTATACAAATATATTTTTATTAAAAAAATATGATATGTTATTATAAAAGTAATAGTATACTGCTATTTTATTTTAAAAATATAAGTACACGGTTTTTAGTCAATGGTAAAAGTATTTAATGATAAAAGTAATATGACATTAATTCCATTCAATTTATTTTCTTTTATAAAAATAAAAATGACACGTTATTATTACTAAAACACAAACAATTTAAACATATAAAGATAAATATCGAAAACAAATCACATAAAATTAAAATAGATAAAATCATATTTTTATACTTCAATATTTTTAAGATAAATATAGAAAACGAAAATATTTAATGATATATTATAGTTTAAATAATTTAGACAACAAAAATTACTTATATATTAAATAAAATATATTTGCATGATGATTAAAATTAATAAGTTTTATTTTTTATTTATATAAATATGATATGTTTTATGTTTTAGTTTTTTTTATCTTTTTATTTTATTTATGATAATTGATACAAGATATAATATATATTTTTTAAATTTCGCAAATTGTTTTTAGACAAAGTTTCACAAAATTTCGGAAATTGTGCTTATTAAAATTTCTCTCTACTTAACGAATCCATCTAACAAACATTCGTAAGGACCACTTAGCGTAAAGTTTTGTCCAAATCGACCATTAATGCAAAAAAATATTTCATAAAAACTGTTTTAAAGACAAAATAAAAACCATAAAACTATTTTTAAAATGTTATTTTATTTTAACGATTCCACGTTTCGAATGATTTCCAAAATATAGATGTCAATATGACACAACTATTACATATACATAGTACCTTTTGATTAATATTAAGAAATAGTCAAAGCTCCAAAAGCCAAATATGTGATCCCTAATTGACTAATTCTTTTAAGGTGCTTAGCCTACACACATGTATACCTTAGCCTTTTCTTAGTGGACATTGTGATATATTTTTTAAATAATCCATTTCGAATTTTCTTTTCTTTATTTATTGACTTGTCTCCATGAAATCAAGAGCTTGATTAACTTCAGCTGAATTCAGACGGAAAAACTTATTATATATATATATATATATATATATATATATATATATATATATATATATATATATATATATAGGACTACGTTTACGTGTTTCTTACATTTATTATGTGCTACATTGCACCAATAAAATTTATAAATTAAATAATTATTTAATTAAATAAAAATAGATATTAATTGATTTCAATAATAATATGTATATTAAATGATATTCATAACTTTAATTCTTTTTTTTAGAGAACTAATTAAATTCGTCATTAATGTCGGCAATAATATTATTTCATAATGAATTCGCATCTAGGTTTTCATGTATGAGTTCATGTTTTGTTAATGGACACACTCACTTAAACTATACAAAGTTGCATTGAATATTAAGAATGAGAGTGTATTCTACTACAATGCACTCTCTTTCTGTTAGAATATACTCTCATTCTTCTAAAATAAACTCTTATTATACTATAATACACTATCGTTCTCCATATTCTAAGCAAATTTGTTATATTTTGAGTGAGTGGGTAATGAAACAAACTATGAACCCATACATGAAAAACTAGATATGAATTCATTGTGAAAAAATATCATTTATTATATTAATGACGAATTTATTATTTTCCATAAAAAAGGAATTATAATTATGGATATTATTTACTATACATATAATTATGGAAATCATTTAATATCTATTTTTATTTGATTAAATAATAATTTAATTTTTACTAAATTCTTATTGGTGCATTCTACCACACAATAGATATGAGAAACATCTGAACCTAGCTATATAAGGATGGACCACTACTGTGCGGACGTGTGGACAGTGATATTCTATGAGAATTACTAAGAGAATAAATTGTTTAGTAATGCGAATACGTTCAACCTTACACAACTATCGTCATTTTCATGCATTCTCACTAATTCTTATTCAATTTTGTTCTCACACATCGTTTTTCACTTATTTTTGTAACATCCGGTTTTCCAGGTATATTGTTTTAATTATTTAATTCAAGGATTTTGGAGGGACTCGACGAGTTGGTGCCTCAACTCGTCGAGTAGGGTCGCGACTTGGTGACGTGGATAATGAATGGACTCGACGAGTCGGAGAGATGACTCGCCGAGTCAGCGCTGTTGGCAGAAACCCTAATTCTCTTGGGCATGGGCCTATTTAAAGGCACTTATAGCCTCCTTGACACCTCCCATCAGTGTCATTCGTCACTTGAGAGAAACCCTAGAGTCATTGGTGAGCAAGAGAGGGAAAAAGGCTCATTGGAGGTCATTTCCTTGGGGAGAAAATCAAGGGTGTTGCAAGGACCAATAAGAGAGTTTGTGGATCTATTTCATCCCCATCTTCAGCTTCAGATCAAGGTATGAAGTTCTTACCTTTCCTGTTTTATTGAATAGATCTTTTGAGTATGAGAAGTTAGGGCTCATATCACTTTTGGTGGGGTTTTGGGTGCATCAAACCCCGCTTCTGAGTATGCCATAGATCTGGACCTTGTAAGGTCCAGAGACTCAGAAAGTAGGAAGCCATTAAGGTGCAACCATAGGGCTTTGAAGTTAGGAAGCTTTAATGGAGTCTAAATGGCATATAGAGCGAAATATCCCTTGCATGGATATCAAGATCGGACCTTTATGTGATTTTTGAGTATTAGGAGGTTAGATCTATGAGTTAGAGTTGCAGATCTGACCTCAGATGGCTGAATGAGAAATCTAATGGAGCAACTCGCCGAGTCCATGGGATGACTCGACGAGTCATAGCGGGATTGACTTTGTAGCCTTGACCCAGTGTTAACTCATCGATTTGGGGGTCAACTCAGTGAGCTACCCTAGGAAGAACATGGAGAATTCGAGTGGGCTCGGAGAGTCACAGGTGTGCACTCGGCGAGTCAGGTCAACATGGAATGTTGACCCAGGTTGACTTTTGTTGACTTCATGAGGGGGCCAGTAAAGGGGGCAGGTGGGGCCAAGGAGGGGTAAAATGGTCTTTTATCCATCATGAGTGTTAAAAGAGGAAAAGAGGACTTAAGGTATAAAGAGTAATAAGGCGGATAATGATTGAGATGCTTGTATTATGTGTTAGGCGGCGGCTAGTCCAAGATTTCTGAGTACTTGTCGGTTACCTGCTAACCGAGGTGAGTCTTCTCACTATACATACCTAGAGTGGTGGCCAGAGATGTATGATAGAGTATCGTATATGTTATTTGTGTACTGTGATATACTGCATTATTTCTATGTGATTATTGCTATGTATTATTTAGAGTTTACAGAGTTAGGACCAGAGGGTCCACATAGTTAGGACCAGAGGGTCCTGTTGGGTCTGGTGTTGCGTCTTTGGGCTTGGTTGTAAGTCCATTTAGTTAACCCGGTTTGGGCATGTCCAATCGTGGATAAACATTAGGGTTAGAATATAAATATTGCATGCATATATAGCTTTTAGATCTATCGTTCTCATTAATTACTTGCATTGTAACCCTAGCACACCTCTACAGTCGAAGTTCTTCATCGAGCTCTTCTGAGGTGAATTAATCATTCGACACCATTGATCCATTCTTGTGTTCTTTACTTGATTAAATATTGTTTTTATGTTTGGAATCTATCGATCTATAACTCTTTTATTCCAACAATTGGTATCAGAACAGGAGACTGTGTAATACATACGCATCTCTTCTGTTTGAAGAATCCTTTAGGGTTTCTGCTCTTATCAATATAAAGACGTTGTCTTCCTCCTATCGACGGTATCTCTAGTGTTTGATAAAACCCTAAGTTCATCTTTACAAGTCTGATTCTAACAGAAACAGTTCATCATGTCTCACGATGACTCGCAAATCAATCCAATCAACATCTCCAACAGCATAGGATCAACTACAAGGATTCCCTTTCTCTACACTCAAGATTATGAAGTGTGGGCGCATCACTTCGAAGATTATGTAGTTGGATCTGAAGACAATGGCTACTTGATCTGGGAAGCAATAACATTGGGTCCGTTTGTTCACTCTGGAACAAATCGAACAGTCAAGACTCAAAAAGAGTATAACCAACTCCTGGCGGACCAAGATAAGATGCCTCAAGACGAAAAAGACAAGGTGTTATGTAACGTCAAAGCCATAAGGATGATCCGATTCGCATTACAATCCGATACCTTTCTTCTGGTGAGTTCATGCACAACAGCTAAAGAAATATGGGATAGGTTGAAAGAATTATATTCAACAGATGAAGATCTAGAGCACTCGATCCAAACCCTTTTGCTCTCTGAGTTTGGTGCTTTTGAACAGAAACCGGAAGAGAAGCTTGTTCATACATTCGAGCGATTCAATCATCTGCTCAGTAAGATGATGAAGCATGGCATTGAAAGGAAGGTGATTGAACTAAAGGTTACCTTCATGAATGGATTAAGGCCCGAATGGATGGCAGTGGTTTCGACTGTGAAGGCTCATGAGCAATTTAAATCTTATTCACTGGCGAAACTGATGGGTATTCTAAAATCTCATGAAAGCATGGTGACGAAGGAAGCAAAAGTAGTTTTGGGTGTGGGTTCACTGGACCTCGTTTCTAAAAGCAAGAATGTAGCAAACGAGGAGGAGGAATCTGATTTGTCTGAGTGTGATCTATCCAACGAAGAATATGATATGATGGTCACAAACCCACAGAAGTTTGCTCGCAGAAAATTCCCAGTCAATAAGAACCGAAACTGGCAGGGAAGCTATAGTTCTGAAAAGGTGAAGGAAGAACCGAAGAACAACACCCAAAAGGACGATGAGAAGAAGGAGAGTAAACTTGTGGGAGACTCTAGGTACGATTGCAACTACTGTCATGGCAAGAACCACTTTGCCAAGGATTGTATGCTAAGGAAGATGGCTGAGAAGAAGGAGGGTGAAGATGACGAGACTTACTACATGAGAACGCTGGAGGAGATAAAGAAGAAGAAAATTGCTAACGTTTCCATGAATGCTTTGATTGTGCAGGAAAAAGTTGTTGATGATGAGTTCGGTGGAGTGGAAGTTTTGTCCACATATTCTGAGGATGAAGAAGTACGCAGACCCTCGCATGGAAAAGCATATGTAGCGAGAGAAGGAGTTGCTGAGTCGGCTGGGAGATGCTTAATGGTTACAACCGAAAGTAAGCATGAGGAAGCGAAGGTCATGGAAGATAGATGTTTCGCAGCCAAGCCCATGAGTGAAAAGATCAGCGACTGCGATCAGTTGATCAACAAGGTACAAACAATCCTAGAATCTCATAAAGTACCAATAACAAACTATGAAAAAGACTTAAATGATTCAAAATCCAAGTTTTCCAATTTAAGTGGTAGTCTTATGCAAACTCGCTTAGCCAATTCTAACCTAACTGACAAACTCATCAGGGAGTCTTCCAAGAGTGAGGAGAGAAGAATATGGATTCAGTAGAAGGAGTTAGAGTTGAGTAGGGCTCGGGATGAACTTATTTATTTGCGAAGAGACAATTTGAAATTTTTGAAACAACAAAATGTTTTCTGTTTGATTGCTAAATGTCTATATACTAATATCACTCAGTTACATTTAGATTGTGAGATAGGAAAACAGATTCATAAAATGATTTTGCCTTTCCTTGAATTTAAGGTGGACGAAATCATTGCTGAATGTGAATCTATAATGTCCTCGGATGAAATTTCTGTCACTTACAAATATGGACTGGACAAAATTGAATCTTTCATTGAGTCTAAAGAAAATAAGTGCATGCTTAAGAATTTGCTGGACGAAAATGATAAATTAAAAATAAAGACCGAGACTATACAAAAATTTGACTCATCCAACGCCAAATTGAGTTCAGAAAATAAAATCAATTTAGAAACCACTTCTAAATTTGATGAGGAGAGTGAGATGAGTGAAATATTTGTAGAAGACGTTGTCGATTGTTCAGAATTCATTAAAAGCGAACCCGAACCAACAAAACCCCTCATATCTGAAAATTCGGTTGAATACGCGCGGGTGTCAAAGGACAAATCAAAGAAGCTCAAAGAAAAGGTTGTTGTCTATCAGAAGGTTCAAACAACTCCAAACCAAGTGTATGCAGTGATTGGTGTAACTAAGAAGCAAACGGTGGAGTTAAAATCAATGGTTGACAAAGATAATGTTGAAGGGTGTGATAACTTCTTCTGGTCAACTCTCATCGATAATGCGGACGAAACAGTCGGTCTGTCAGAGCAAACCTCATGGAGAGTAAAGGGACGATACATACCCGAACCCCTCAACAAGCCCTCAAGCTTCGATAAACCCAGCACAAGTGGTACAAAAGATATACCAGAGGAACCACTGAAAGCTACTAGCGATTCATCAACAACAACCAGTGCTCATGAGAAGAAAACGAAGCCTAAGGCCAACATTCACTTGACTCAAGAGCAAATTGTTGAACAGAAATGACAGAGGAACAAAAGATACATGAAAAATCTCAATGAGAGAAAGCAGTTTTGGCACTCACAAAAACCCTCTTATGTTCGCTCTGAAAAAGCTTCTACTCTCAAAAAGGAAGCACAGGCCAAGTCTCATTCCAGCAATAAACATCAATCGTACCGTCAGGCGAACCGAACGACCCGTTTCGACCCTAATACTTGTGGTCACGAGAACCAAAAGACAAGTTTTGGTTCCAGCTCCTACTACGCCAAAAACCGAAGGTCCAGTTTCGGTCCCAACACAAGAACTCATAACCGAAAGTCTAGTTTCGGTCACAAATCCCATCCTCCTCACTCTCATCCTAAACCCAACTTCGTGAAGGATGTCAAAGGAAAAGGAAAGTTGTACTCAGATACTGAAATCCAAAACAACAAAAAGTCAGCTACCCCTAGATCTTCCAAGAAAACCTATAGTGAGAAACCTACTAACAATAACACACACCAGTTAAAACAAGATAAAAATAAAATAAAAGTTTACACCATAAAACGAAAAGATGAAACCACATTAATAAAAAGAACATATATGGTTGATCTTTCGGTTGTAATTCCATATTCTGTAAAAGACTCACAAGGACCCAAGAGACTTTGGGTTCCTAAATCTGCTTAATTTTGCAGGTTCTCAGTGACGAGCAGTTTGACGAAGAATGGTATATTGACAGTGGCTGCTCTCATCACATGACTGGAAGAAGGGAAGAACTTAGGGAGTTTCGGTCCCTTAAGGATGGTGGCTGTGTGAAATACGGAAACAACTCTTACGGCACAATCAAAGGATATGGCATGATAACCAATGGAGAGTTCTCTATACGAAGGGTAGCCTACGTGGAAGGATTGCAGCATAACCTCATCAACGTTTCACAACTGGTGGCAGGAACAGGTTTGAAAGTCTCGTTTGACAATGAGGGCTCTGAAATAATTGAAAAACAAACGAAGAAAATTTTGTTAAAATCTAAGCGAAAAGGGGAGATGTTTCCTCTAAATCTCAACCCGATAAAAGGAAAGCCTGCAATATGTTTGCTTTCAAAGGCGAACTCAGATGAAAGCTGGTTGTGGCACCGAAGACTATCGCACCTGAACTTCAAAGATATCAATAAATTGGTGCTTGGTGATCACGTGCACGGACTTCTTGTTCTCAAATTTGACAAGGAACATCTGTGCGTACCATGCGAAATGGGCAAGCAAAGCCGAAAAAGTCATCCTACTCGCATCAATACAAAGATCATCGAACCCCTCGAACTACTGCACATCGACTTATGTGGTCCTTCAGCTATTGAGAGCTTTAGTGGTAGTAAATTTATACTCGTAATTGTAGATGATTTTTCTCGCTTCACCTGGGTTTTCTTTCTTAAACAGAAATTAGAAGCGACGCCCAAACTGAAAGTTTTCATCAAACAAGTGGAAGTCCAGCTGCGAAAGGTGGTACGAAATATAAGAAGCGACAATGGTCGTGAGTTCAAGAATAAAGATTTCGAAGATTTTCTGGCTGAAAAAGGAGTAACTCACAACTTCTCTGCTCCCTACACTCCACAGCAGAATGGGATCGTCGAAAGGCGAAACCGTTCTTTATGTGAAGCAGCGAGAACCATGCTAAGCTTCGCCTCACTTCCTCTATATTTCTTGGCGGATGCAATTGCTGCCGCATGCTATACTCAGAACCGATCCTTCCTGAACAAGAGATTCGACATCACTTCGTATGAAATCTTGAATGGTAGAAAGCCAAATGTGAAGTTTTTCCACGTGTTCGGTTCCAGATGCTTCATTTTCAACTCCAAAGAGAACCGAAACAAGTTTGACGTTAAGGCAGACGAAGGAATCTTTCTCGGTTATTCGCTTACTTCAAAAGCATATAGGGTTCTAAATAAACGCTCGAAGAAGATTGAAGAAACCTATTATGTAACTTTTGACGACAATTATATGAAGAAAATGCGAACAACAGAAAGTCCAACGGAGGAAATATTTCCAAAATCAAGTCAGGTCTCGGTTCCTATTTCCAATCTGTTTAAAGAGTACATGCATCTCTTTGATGAACCAGAAAAGGCGATCCACTCAAAAGCGAAAGCAGCAGATAACAAAATCGATAACTTGAAGAATATCATCAATCAAGCTGCTAAAGACATGGAAAGCGAACCTCACCGACCAACCGAGAAGCAGTCTCAAAGCAAACCTACTATAGCAAGTAATCATCCAGCTACTGATGACCCTCCAAGAGAAAGCTCAATAATCCAGGGGGAGGGTTCGTCTACTCCAAAACCACACGACATGCCTTTCCAGGGGGAAAATCCTTCAAAGGCCCCAACCCATGAAGATCCATCTGAGGGGGAGAGCACTGAATCTGACATAGGATTCGGCTCGCCATTTGAGGGGGAGAATGAAAATGCAAATGACGAAGGCGATATGTCAGAAATGGAAGAAGAAGTCAATGCTGAACTGGATCCTGCCTATGATCCAATTACCCTCCTCTTATAAAATGGACAAAGGATCATCCTAAAACACAAATAATTGGTGAATCATCTGAGGGTGTTGTCACACGCTCACAAATGAAAGCGAAGCAAACTGCTTTATTCTATCATGTAGAATTCTGCATGTTTAATTCGTTTGTCTCTAAAGTAGAACCGAAGACGGTAGATGATGCTCTTGATCACTCTGATTGGGTACAAGCTATGCAAGACGAACTCCATGAGTTTGAACGTAATCGTGTTTGGAGACTGATTCCCACACCAAAGGTTGCATCTGTAGTCGACTTAAAGTGGGTATTTAGAAATAAATTGGATAAAGAGGGAAATGTTATTCGCAACAAAGCGAGACTGGTGGTGAAAAGATATTGCCAAGAAGAAGGGATAGACTATGAAGAGACCTTCGCTACAGAAGCAAGGTTGGAATCTGTAAGAATCTTTTTGGCATATGCTGCACACAAAAACTTCAAAGTTTTCCAAATGGACGTAAAATGCGCTTTCTTAAATGGAGAACTAGAAGAAACGGTATATGTTGAGCAACCACCCGGATTTGTGAACGAGAAGTATCCTGATCACTGCTACATTCTGGATAAAGCAGTCTATGGATTGAAGCAAGCCCTGAGAGCCTGGTATGAAACTCTTACTCGTTTTCTCAAAATGTCAAAATTCAAGCAAGGTTCGGTTGACCCAACCTTCTTTCGCAAGAAAGAAGGCGAACACTTAATGATAGTTCAGATTTATGTCGATGACATCATCTTCGGCTCCACGAATCCTAGCTTAACAGCTGAATTTAGGAAGTTGATGGAGACTAAATTTGAAATGAGCGCAATGGGTTCAATTAACTTTTTCCTTGGTTTGAATATAAGACAGGGACCAGAGGGCATCTTCATTAATCAGGAAGCATACACGAAGACTCTATTAACGAAGTTCGGCATGACGGGTGATTCCAAAGTAAAGGTTCCAATGGCATTTGGCACGAAGCTGACTCCATCTCTAGAGAAACCGGCTGTTGATATGACTCTTTATCGTCAAATGATAGGGTCTTTAATGTATCTAACGGCTAGTAGGCCAGACATAATGTTTTCTGTCTGTTATTGTGCCAGGTTTCAAGCTAATCCAAGAGAACCTCATTTGATTGCAGTGAAAAATATCTTCCGGTATTTAAAGCGAACCTCGTCTCTCGGTCTTTGGTATCCTGCAAAATATGGCTTCTTTATTCAAGCTTTCTCAGACGCTGATCTTGGTGGATGTGGATTGGACCGAAAGAGCACAACAGGTGGATGCCAGTTCCTAGATGGCAAACTTGTCAGCTGGCAGTCAAAGAAACAGACGTGCGTATCTCTCTCCACAGCCGAAGCTGAGTATATCGCTGCAGCATCCTGCACATCACAGGTCATATGGATACAAAGCCAACTTAAAGATTATGGCCTGAGCATGAAGAAAATCCCTCTATACTGTGACTCTGAAAGTGAAATACGAATATGTCACAATCCAGTGCAACACTCCAAGACAAAGCATATCGCACTGAGATATCACTTCATCAAGGACCACGTTGAAGAAGGAAATGTTGAAATTCACTTCGTTCGGTCCTCAGATCAACTGGACGACATCTTCACCAAGGCCTTACCAGAAGCAAGCTTTAATAAGATACTCCAAGGCTTGGGAATGATGGAAGCTGAGTCAGCAGCGAAACCTCCTTCTAATCACTAAAAATGAATAAGCGAAATAGAGTGCATGCTCGGTCTATTTCGACTCTTAAATTTTTGGGAACCGAAATTAACCGAACGCTCGGTCTATTTCGGCTCTTAAATTTTTGGGAACCGAAATGAATCGATCGCTCGGTGTATTTCGCTTCATCTTTTCTAAGGAATGGTTTCGGTTGTATAATCTTGTAAAGCTTTCTTACTCTTTTGAGTGTTTACATTTATTTTCTTTTCTGTTTTTATTATTTTTCAGAAAATCCAAAAATCCAAAAATATTTTCTTTTCTGTTTTTATTATTTTTCAGAAAATCCAAAAATATTTTCTTTTCTATTTTTATTATTTTTCAGAAAATCCAAAAATCCAAAAATATTTTCTTTTCTGTTTTTATTATTTTTCAGAAAATCCAAAAATCCAAAAATACTTTCTTTTATGTTTTTATTATTTTTCAGAAAAACCATAAATTCAAAAATATCTATGTTTCTTTTTGTTATTATCTAATGTTTTTCTTCTAAACATCAATGTCTAATATCAAGTTCACAAATACGAAACACGCTGATGATGGGGCAGGTATAATCTTCTTCTCTTTGTACTAGTTAAGTGTCCCTAGAAGCATGTTGCTGTATGTCGACCGAAGCCTCCATGACTCTGGATGAAGCCTTAATGATTCAATAAACACCAATCATTTCTTCCAAATCAGGCTGCTTAAATCACTCAAGTCACGAGCTACCTAACTCTTCTCATAGTGAGTTAAGAGTTTTCTGCTTTGTCCTTCTAATATAGCAGAGGTACTTTCGGTTCCTTAACCACCTCACATTTCTCCATTTCAGTTTCGCTTCATAAAAGTAACCCTTGAGACTCTCAGCAATTACCACTGAGGTTTATGGTTACACAATCTCTGTGTTGATGATCTTAGTTTCGTTTACCACGTGCTAAGTGAAACCCAAAATCCAACACCTTGGATGCATTGACGGTGGACGCTCTAATGTTCAAGCTATTACTTGTTACCTCACGAAATCTCTTTTTCTTTTTGTGTGATCTTTATGAAACTGTCTAACACCAGGAGGTTTCTTCCTATAAGATCCAGTTTATTTTTTTTTTGAGCTTTCTTACTATTTTCCAGTTGCTTATTATATTTTCAAACCTACTTGTTCAACAAACCACATCGGTTTCACAAGTACTTCACCCGACTTTCGGTCTTATTTCAAGTATCAAGGTTCGGTTGAAGGTAAGCTACCCTATAAAGCCTATAATTGAAAAGATGCCTTTCAATGTTTCTTTACAAACATTTGATCGTATTTCACGGGAAACTACACAGACACTTCTCAGTCTCTCTAGACTTTGAAGGAAGAGATTCGTGCCCGGGATCATCAGTTTCATGTCTCAATAGACATCACTAAATCCCACAAATATTTTTCTTTATTTCTTTATCATTGGCACACTCTTGCACGAAAGTCTTTATGATTTTCCAAATTCTTGTTCGTGGTTCTACTAGCAATTTTCAGATTTGTGCTTTCGGTTCTACCATATATGGTGATCTCCTTAATTATGGAGAAATGACAGTTGACTTCCACAACGCGAATGGATGTGTCTCGTTTATGGTGAAGCTGATTTATTTTTATAATAAAAATCAAATGAGGGTGAGTCAGCATGAAGTTGAAACGGTTCGAAATTTGAATAGGAGATAAGGTCGAGAAGGCGCGTGAATTTGAAACGGTTTCTATACCCACGCCTGCTGACGCATTTCTAGGGATACCAGGCTGTCATATCGCGCTTTTTCAGGCGTCGTTTCTGAGATTCAGTCATCATCACAACCAGATTTTTCTCTATCCTAGAGATGGTATAAAAGATTTTCTCGAAGCTCTTGGACTCCTTTACCAACTCTTCTCACTCTCTCACAAACTCATCAGCGATTATACACTGTTCATCTTCTTCTTCCTCACTGCAACAATGGCGGAATCATCCTCTGTCCAAGATCAAACTGTGTCATCATTGTTGCTAACGATCAAACCCAATCAGAACCTCATTATTCAACTGGATCCTTTTCTCTACGATTCCTACATGCTCCATGTTGTCGAGTGCCTCAAGTATTCTCCATTGGTGATTGCACTCACACAGGTCGAATCCGTTCCGATGTCTCTTTTATCCCAGGTGTATTTTACTGCTGCATACGACAAGCTCAAGGAACGGATCTTCTTCGATATCTTCAATCAAAAGACATCCGTTTCCAAGGCAAGATTTTGTTCGCTGCTAGGGCTCGTAGCTGATGCCTCTGTCATCTCACCGGACTTTATCACTACGACCCAGTTATTTAAAATGTTCTACGATATGGGTTACACAGACATTCTAACGACGGTAACTAAGTTCAAGAAGTCTTGTTTGCCACCTCAGTGGAATGGTTTGCTTACCCTTCTCTACAAGGGCTTAGCAGAACGTGTGGCAGGGTCGGATGGTGCAAGCAAAGGGTTCCTGACCATTCTCTATGGTCTCTATAATGGGATCAATCTGGATTATGGAACACTTATTTGGGCCCAACTGATGCAGAGTCTCAACTCCTCAACGAAACATTCAGAGATCTCCTGCGGCCGTTTCTGGACTTTGATCACTAACAGAGCTATTCAGTCTTTTCAGATTCCTATAATGGAAGGTGCTCTGCGGTCTTCAATTGCGACCTTTCACACAGTCAAAATTATTGTGACTGATCCAACGAAGTTCATATTTATCTGTTCAATTCCAGAATCGATGTACCGATGTGTCTCCCATGAAAGTAAAATAATGGCTGATTACAGAAAGTTGACCCCTTCAGGTCCACGCCAACTCACTCCCGAGATGCAGGGTTCATTGGATGTTGCGGATAAGCCAACAAAACGAGGGAAGAAGGTTGATCCCAAAGGCGACAAAGAGGGTCAATCCTCCAAGGTTTCAACTCCTAAGAAAGGCAAGGCAGAGCAAGTCGTTCCTACTGCTTCAAAGAAACGAAAGGTCAAAAAGCAAGCTTGACGACCGAAGTCTCCTTCCCCTTCTACAAGTGATCCTAAGTACGTTCCTTCTGATGGCCAGCCAGATCCTCAGACCACTGATGACGAAGCTACTAAAACCGATAGTCCATCTAGAGGTAATTCGCCTCCTCCCTCACCCACCAACGATAGCAACTGAACCTCGCCTCCACGTTCCGTTCCAGTTTCGGTTCATATTACTATCGCTCCTTGTCCTCCACCTATCACATCTACAACCGCTTCATCCATCCCCATTCCAATCCCTCTGTTCTCTACAGCTACTACTACCACATCCACTACTACACCCGAACCTATAGTTCATGTCAACGTATCTGATATGGGGACATCCACTGTCGGTTCTACTCCACCTATTACTCCTCCTCATACCTCAACTCCTTTAACCCCACCTACATCACCTGAACCTGTTCTTGGTGGTGAAGACATGGAATTCGATTCCACATATTTCAGTCCTTATCGCGTACAAAGCGATGAAGATGATGACGCCCCGATTACCAAAAAGCATCTCAAGGCTGTCACAGAAAAGCTTGATCAATTACTTTCGTCGTCTTCTACTGGTGCATATTCAGAGGTTGCTCTCCAAGCTCTGTTCTCCTCAGTTGTCAAAGATCATGAGGCCTCCATCTCCAATGCTGCCAAAGCCATTGAAGCCTCCACCTCTACATGCCAGAAAGCTTCTCTTGCTGTTGAAGCTTCCACCAAAGATTGCAAGGAAGCGACCGCAAAAGTCGAAAAACTAGTTTCAGAGGCACAAATTTTTCTCGATTCCCTCCAAGCGGCTGCACAGAAGAATGCTGAAACAGTGAACGCTTCGGTGGATCATCTTACGCGTTCACTGGCAGCCGAAAAGACACATCTCGAGGAAGCTCGCAAAGCTATTGAGGCTACTAACCAAGAGCTTCATACTTCGATCGGTGATCGGTTGACTCAACTTGAAGCTGAGCTTCCAGTTGAGAATAAAATTATGGATGAACTGGACAAGCGAACCTCACAGCTTAAGATTCAGAATCTCAAGCTTAAGAATGCCATCAAAGAGGTTGAAGATTTAAAATCTGAGCGAGAGGTGATTAAAAGCTCAGTTGGAGATGTGCATTCCATTCTCTTACATCTACTGGAAGCTCATGACTCCATTCTGACCATCTCCATCCGACGCCACTTGGCCGAAAAGCTAAGACCTGCATTGGATGTGTTGAGTCGCATTGAAGGTGTTCCGGTGACTGGTGTCCATCCGAAACAAGGGGGAGATAAGGCTACTCAGGGCAAAGGTCAATCTCATCCACCTCCCAAACCGAACGTCACTACTGAGCCGAAGGTTAATGAAGCTTCGGGCAGTATGAAGGACAAGAAAAAGAAGAAGATTGGAGATAATGATGTGGATGAAAATGATGATGACGATGATGCAGGAGGGAATGCTTCGAAAAAGGAAAGTTTAAAAGTCAAGACCACTGAACAAGAAATTCGGGATAGACTTCAAAAAGAGAAGGAACTTCTTGAGAAGGAGTTGAAAGCGAACGAGCTTCTAGAGCAGAAGAAGTCCATGTTTCCTGAATGGACTATGGAATCGCTTCTCAGGGAAGTTATTGATGCACCGAGCACTCATTGGCTTGAACCCGTTTTTTCGTTCGGCATTGAGAACTCGAAGGACTTACAGTTTGACATGCCAATCACCCGAAAGGCATTCATCTTCCACCGTTTTGAGTCGACGGCGAGCATTCCTTCTCCAGACCCGAAGGTAGATCGGGATTTGATCGAGTATTATCTCGAGTTTTCTCAGCCACAATACCTGACCTGGAGCACTCAGAAAATCACAACGGTCAAGGTGTTGAAGCCCACTTCGGCAGGGAAATTCATCAACATTAAATTCAAAGTGACCCGAGGCTCTGATAGCTCGGTCCATATGATTTCCCTGGCTGATCTACCGAACTTGAACCCTCACGACTGGATACTCCTTAATAATATTTTGCTGACCAATCCACAGGAGTATCAGCCTATTATCGATCACATCAAGCGAATGCTTGTATGTTATATACATGAAGTCGCGAAGATGGATCAGGAGATCGTTGCTGCTATTCATAAGCGAACCATTGTGAAGGCGATTGGAAGGGCAGGCGATGTAAATGCGATGGTAAAGGGGAAGATCGATCCAAAATTTCACACTGTTATGTTCACAAGGGGCGAAGGTCAAGAATGCCTGTTCGCTCTGATTGACAAACACCTATTTTCCACCGCTTGCTTGGAGCACATTTTGGAGATCATACATAGGTGTAATCAGAACAGTGAAGCTGATAAGAAGTTGTTCACTGATATGCTTCGGTGGTATATTCAGTTTCGACAAACGCTTCTTTCGATCATCCCTCGGTTGTTCAAGGTTGTAAAGAAGATCAAGGTCACTCAACCGAAGTAGTCTCTCGCCTCAATTGACGCAAAGGGGGAGATTGTTGGGTCTGGTGTTGCGTCTTTGGGCTCGGTTGTAAGTCCATTTAGTTAACCCGGTTTGGGCATATCCAATCGTGGATAAACATTAGGGTTAGAATATAAATATTGCATGCATGTATAGCTTTTAGATCTATCGTTCTCATTAATTACTTGCATTGTAACCCTAGCACACCTCTACAGTCGAAGTTCTTCATCGAGCTCTTCTGAGGTGTGATTTATTAATCATTCGACACCATTGATCCATTCTTGTGTTCTTTACTTGATTAAATATTGTTTTTCTGTTTGGAATCTATCGATCTATAACTCTTTTATTCCAACAGGTCCACAGAGTTAGGGCCGGAGCGTCCACCAGAGTTGTGGGACTGGAGGGTCCCACTGAGACACATTGACCCGAGGGTCAAATAGAGTTATAGCCTCGCGTGGCTAATTGTTGTATGTGGTATTTTGGGGAACTCACTAAGCTTCGTGCTTACCGTGTTATGTATTATGTGTTTTAGGTTTCTCAGGATCGCGGGAAGGCACCGGCTTGATTGTACACATCAGTGAAAGAGTTATGTTTTGAGGATCCTGGATTTGAATCAAAAAATTACGGAGTTGTGATTTGTAAATTAAATAAATGAGATTTTCGTGAAATGTGTTATGAGAATTATGCAATTTTTAAATGAAAATTTTGTTTGAAAATTCACGTCGTTACAAGTTGGTATCAGAGCCTTGGTTTGAGGGATTCGGATGCACCTTCGGGTAAATCTGGACTCAAACTGAGGATTTGAGAAAAAAATTTCAAAGAAATGATTTGTCTAAAGCGAACAAGAGTTTCTAAGAAAGAGCAGTGTGTACAATCAGCTAGAGCCCGAACGGTGATTTCCTAAAATACCCTTACTTATGTATTATGAGATGTTTATGAGATATGTTATGAGATATTATGCATGCTAGAGATAGGCTGGGTATTTCATATTTTAGGACTAGAGTGGCCTGATTTGTGATGCCTTAGCCTAGGAGTTGCTGTTATATGTGATGTGCTTTCGAGTATATGCTGAGTAAGAATATCCAGCAGGAATCCTTTTTAGAGAGGGATTTGAGTAGAGGAGTAATCTAGGAGAGATACCTAGATGAGAATTTGTGAAGTCTACAAAGAGGGTAGTCAGATGCCCGTATGGGGTGAAGTTGCTTGAGTTCGGTGATATCCTACGAGCATGAGGAGAGCAAGTAGGATAATAACCTAGAGGGGTTTTACGTGCTAGAAGAGATTATTCGATGCCCGAATGCTGCTTGCTTCGTGCTTTGTGGAACTCTCGATGATGGGAGTCAGCTACCAAGTGAATATGATGATATTTAGGAGGTAGATGGCGGGCATCATTAGGAGATTATTCAGCAGCTGATGGCGGAGAAGTGTGAGGACCTAGGAAGAGCCTAGGGGGTGACCATGGTCAGATAAGTGCGCTGACAGAGTAGAGCATTTCGCTGGGGAGCGAGCAAGCGTGACGAGATTGGCGATCGCGAAGGTTGAGCAGCTACTTAGGAACTCTGGGATGGTTCGTGTGGAAAGTATGAGTAGAGGTGGCAGGTAGTATGGGCCCGTACTACTGAAAGCATAGGACCCATACTTGATGTAGGGAGCATTCCGGAGGTTCTAAGTAGCAGAATGAGAGGTAATGTCATGGTTCGAGTACCATGCTAAGTAGCAGAATGAGAGGTAATATCATGGTTCGAGTACCATGCTAAGTAGCAGAATGAGAGGTAATGTCATGGTTCGAGTACCATGCTAAGTAGCATATTGAGAGGTGACGTCGTGGTTCGAGTACCACGATTCGTAGCAGATAATGCTTGTGTTTTTCCAGTTACCCCGTCGTGATTGATTAGGTGGAGATCGGATGCGATGGAGTATGAGGCCAGAGGGCCATGTTGAACGAGTTTCAAAGAAGCTGATGGGTTTTGAGCATTCTAACACTTCCTAAGTGTACATGCAACCCTAATAACCTTGGATCTATGTTTGTCTAATAATCATGCAAAGTTGAATTCCAAGGTTATATTCCTATCTAGCATACATGGGGAACATTTTTAACTTGAATGAAAGATAGAATAACTTACCTTGTTGTTGATTATGATCCTTGAAACCTTGTGAGCCTAGCACCCCAAGTGTGATGCCTCAAATGCTTGACACAACACCAAATGCAAATGAGTAAACTTTGAGAGAATCTTACACTTGCAAAATCGGCTCTAGCCCTCTTGTTTCTTAGTGTCGCCAATTTTGGTGGAGAATGGGTTTCTTATATAGTGTTGACACATCTAGGGTTACACCATGTAAACCCTAATGTGTCATGACTCTTCATTTCCATGACCCATGGGTTTGTAACTCCCATGGAGCATCCTATGGGTGGAACCCAACTTGATAATCCATGGAGCCTCTTAGCCCACTATATAAGATATGGAAGATTTACATAATCTACCCATATATTTAATTAGTTATCTTTTGATCACTTAATTAATTCTAAATTAATTCTTGATCAAACTAATTAAATAATATTATTAATATATTAGAACTTATAATATATTAATAAACCATAAGTGTTATTTCTCTCATTTTAGTTTATCCAATTGCATGGTGCCATGCAACCCAAATGGACCATGCCGGGTCGGGTCAAGTACATACCAGAAATAGTTATGGACTTAGACACATTATCCAACAGTCTCCCACTTGGATAAGTCTAATAACTATAACAACAATACTTCAGGAACCGATAAGCAATCGTAGCTCTTTCAAGGTCTCTCGGAACTGAGAAGATGATGATACGCCATTTAAGATAAGTGATCATATAATCCTCTGTTCTAGATATCAGCCGGACAAATACATGGAACAATGTCTTACTTATTGTCCAGCAGTTTGTTTCCCGATTTCCGATTTGTTTGACAAAGAACTTAATTGAACACATCAACTTAGTTCTGACCGGGCCCGGTACATAGGTCAAAACAAAATCATCGAGGGGCCCAGATATCAGCTTCTAATCCAAAAAGGAACAAATAAACTTCGACTCATATGTTTGTTCTACCACTCATTGAATTATACACAAAAGCACGTTTTATAACATCGAGTTACCAATGCGTTAACGTACAATCAATGCATAACCAACTCATAAGTAACAAATCATATCTCTAGGTTTGAAGACTTATATGATATTACCGTCTCACGATCACTCGAGATAAATTCCATGAAGTGATTCCAGTGAGCATGGGTTGAGTCCAATGCTCAGAACTTATGAGCACTCATGAGTGTTGTAGCCATGTCCAACAACTTAGACCTCTGCAACCAATCATGACAGTCTTGATTCATACCTACTTCCGACATATGACCGACTGTGGAGGTACGAATAATATGATATACCAAATATAATTATTCTAGAAGTCAAAACATGCAAAAGAAATATTACTAAACGATTGACAAGAGATAGAAACACTTTACTCATAAATAACAGCTTTTATTTATCATCAAATGTCAATTACATTTTACAAATTTCAAGACTATCTAACTACTAAAACTAATATCATCCTTCAGCCCTATGCTCCGAGCATGCTGGAGATGCTTAACCCGAGTCAGTCCCTTCGTGAGGGGATCTGCTGGATTCTCATCCGATGATACCCTCTTTGCCACGATGATTCCTTCTTCTATTCGATGTCTGATGAAATGGTATTTTCTGTCGATGTGTCTGGATCTCCCGTGATCCCTTGGTTCCTTGGCTAAGGCAACTGCACTTTCACTATCACAAAAAATTTCCATTGGCTCTTTAATAGCTGGTACAACTCCAAGGTCTCCAATGAAGTTCTTCAGCCATATTGCCTCCTTTGCTGCCTCGCTAGCTGCTATATACTCTGATTCGCAAGTTGAATCAACCACTGTCTCTTGCTTGGAACTCTTCCAAGAAATTGCTCCTCCGTTTAAGGTAAAGACCCAGCCTGACTGAGAGCGGAAATTATCCCTATCAGTCTGAAAGCTAGCATCACTATACCCTACAACTCTCAAGTCTTCACTCCCACCGAGGGTAAGGACCCAGTCCTTAGTCCTCCGTAGGTACTTGAGGATATTCTTTACCGCAGTCCAGTGTGCCTTGCCAGGGTTCCCCTGATACTTGCTAACCATGCTCAAAGAAAAGGCTACATCAGGTCGAGTACACGTCATAGCATACATGATCGATCCTACAGCCGAAGCATAAGGTATTCGACTCATTTCTGCTATCTCAGCCTTAGTACTAGGGCTTTGTGTCTTACTCAATCTGGCGTTACTCTGGATGGGTAACTCTCCTTTCTTGGAGTCCTGCATGCCGAATCTCTTCAACACCTTATCCAAGTAAGTACTCTGACTAAGTCCAATTAGTCTTTTACTCCGGTCTCTCAAGATCCTTATCCCTAGAATATAGGCAGCTTCTCCTAGGTCCTTCATAGAGAAACACTTCCCAAGCCAGGACTTAACTTCCTGCAGAGTTGGGATGTCATTTCCTATGAGTAGTATGTCATCCACATACAATACCAAAAAGCTAACTATACTCCCACTAGCCTTGACATATACACAAGATTCATCTTCACTCCTAGAAAAGCCAAATTCTTTGACTTTCTCATCAAAGCAAAGATTCCATCTGCGAGGTGCTTGCTTTAACCCATAAATGGATTTCTCAAGCTTACACACTTTATTAGGGTACTATGTATTGACAAAACCCTCTGGCTGACTCATGTAAACATCCTCAGCCAACTTTCCATTAAGGAAAGCGGTTTTGACATCCATTTGCCATATTTCATAGTCATGAAATGCAGCTATGGCTAACAGAACCCTAATAGACTTAATCTTGGCCACTGGAGAAAAGGTCTCATCATAATCAACTCCCGGAGTTTGTGAGAAACCCTTTGCAACCAGCCGTGCCTTATAAGTGTGTACATTACCATCCATGTCGGTCTTCTTCTTGAAGATCCATTTGCACCCTATAGTCTTACGACCTGGTACATTCTCAACCAAGTTCCAAACTTGATTGTCATACATGGACTGTATCTCGCTGTCCATTGCCTCTTTCCACTTGGCTGACTCAAGGCCTGCCATGGCTTCCGCGTAACTGTTAGGTTCATCCAGACCTATCAGTGTCTCATCATTGATAAGTGTATCACCTTCCGCAGTAATATGGAATCCATAGTAATGCGTAGGTGCATTCCTAACCCTTGTGGAACGCCTCAGAGGTACAGACTTGTCAATTGGCTCAACAGAAGTTTCCTCCTCAAGTTGAGTGCTAGGGTTTGAAGTTCCTTCACCACTTGACTCTTGAATTTCTTCAAGGTCAACTTGCCTCCCACTGTCTCCTTGGCTTATGAACTCTCTCTCTCGAAAGAAAGCCCTCCTAGCTACAAAGACCACATTCTCACTAGGTCTGTAGAAGAGGTAACCAAAGGATTTCTGTGGGCAGCCGATGAAAATACACCTCTCACTTCGAGGTTCGAGCTTATCATGAGTCTCGCGTCTCACGAAAGCCTCGCAACCCCAAATCTTAATGTGGTCTAGTTTGGGTACTTTACCAGTCCACATCTCATGAGGAGTTTTGGCAACTTTCTTTGTGGGAACTAGATTAAGGATATGGGCGGCAGTCTCTAAGGCATACCCCCAAAATGAGATTGGTAGCGAAGCTCGACTCATCATGGAACGAACCATATCCAACAAGGTTCGATTACGCCTCTCAGTTACACCATTCAACTGCGGTGTCCTGGGAGGTGTCAATTGTGAGACAATCCCACATTCCCTAAGATAGTCGAGGAACTCTGAACTAAGATACTCACCACCTCGATCGGATCGAAGCATCTTAATGTTCCTGCCCAATTGATTCTCGACTTCCTGTTTAAACTCTTTAAACCTCTCAAAAGTCTCTGACTTATGCTTGATTAAGTAGACATATCCATATCTACTGTAATCATCAGTAAAAGTCAAATAATAACGATTAGCATCCCTTGTGGAATGTTTGAAGGGCCCACACACATCCGTGTGTATAAGATCCAACAAACCTTCACCCCTCTCACAAGAACCTGTGAAGGGTGACTTTGTCATTTTTCCAAGTAAGCATGATTCGCAACTATCATCTGACTTTAGGTCAAATGACTCCAATACTCCATCCTTTTGGAGTTGGCCTATGCGTTTCTTGCTTATATGTCCAAGACGACAATGCCATAATGATGCTTTATCCAAGTTATTATCATTAACAGAATCAATACAAAATACATTATTTCCTAAGTTATCAACCACAGATACAGTTTCATACACACCATCACAAGGTAATGCTTTAAAATAAAGAACATTATTAAAGAAAGCATTAATCGAACCAACTTCATTATCAAATGAAAAGGTGAAACCTTGTTTATACAATGCATGAAAGGAAATAATATTTCTTGCCATTTCTGGCGAATAACAACATTTATTCAAATCTAAACTAAACCCACTACTTAGCGATAAAGTATAAACTCCAATCTTGGTGACAGGTAAAGCTTTCCTATTCCCCATGATTAAGTTTATTCTTCCATGCTCCACATTCTCACTTCTTCTTAGTCCCTGCAAATCAGAACAGATATGAATACCACAACCGGTATCAAGGACCCAAGAGTTAGAATGGGGTGAGTTATTAGATAAGATAGTGTAAATACCTGCATGGTTGGGTTTAACTTTCCCATCCTTCACATCTTGCTGGTACTTTGGGCAGTTCCGCTTCCAATGTGACTTTTCATGGCAATAGAAGCATTCAGCCTCTTTAGGGTTAGAAGAAGGAGTGACAAAACCTTTCTTGGTTCCACTTGAAGAAGAGCCATCAAGGGTCCTAGCCTTGGTACCCTTCGAAGAGCTCTTCCTCTTCTTCCCTCTACCTTTCCCGATTGCCAAAACCGGGGCGGAGTTTGGAGTAGGAGTGTTAACAACCGACTTACCCTTAAGACCTGTTTCTGCGGTCTTGAGGAGTCCCTGAAGTTTGCTGAGTGTGACCTCTTCCTTATTCATGTGACATGTCATGCGGAATTGATCATAGCACGATGGTAAGGAGTGCAAAATGATATCTATTGCAAGCTCCTCAGGGAAGTTCACATTAAGCTTCAGCAACCGATCCACATACCTTTGCATTTTCTGCATGTGGCTCGTGACGGATTCCCCGTCCTTCATCATGGTTGTTATGATAGAGCATATGATTTCATACCTCTCTTGTCGTGCACTTTGATGGTATCTTTCCATCAGATCTTGGTGCATTTCAAAAGGGTAGAAGTCCTCATAGGAATTTTGGAGTTCCGCTGTCATGGTGGCCAACATGATGCATGCTACTTTTGTAGCATCCCTTTCATGTGCCCGGAAGTCAGCGATCTCCTGGGGAGTTGCAGTGGTCTCATCAATCTCCTTAAGCTCCTTGTCAAGGACATATTCTTTGTCCTCGTAGCGGGTAATCATCCTGATGTTTCTGATCCATTCATTGAAGTTGGATCCATCAAAAGTGACTTTCCCACACAAGTTCATAAGGGTAAAGGAGCCTTTAGGATTTGAGCCAGAAGCAGCATTGTTTGAAGACATCTGAAAGAAGAGAACAAGATTAGTTTAGATATTAAGAGAGTCCTTAATAAAACACCCAAATGTAATATTAAGGCTAGGATCCAATCACAATATATTATAACTTAGAAGAGGTATGCCGTAATCCAAGCTATAACATATTTGAAAGGTAGGTGAATGACGATTCACCAATTTCCACCATGAAAAACGAAATATAAATATTAGGTTTTTAATTGGTTCTTAGAAATTCCTAGATTCTTTTGAGATTCAATGAACTTTTCAAAGGCATGTTTCAATCTCGAGTGTGCCCTCCAAGTTTTGTGACTGGGATACCGAGGATCACAAAACGAGGTGTGAAGTAACCATGCAAATCACTTGGTACCCTCAAGGTTTATCACTCAATCGATGTGCCGGTAAACCACACACGCTCCACCGATGCTATTGTAAACCTTAAGTCACCCTTTACCTACCTTGTTAAGTCCAAGTTAGTGTGCCGGTTAACCACACACGCTCCACCAACGACTTAAACAAAGTGTAAAGTGTAATTTCATGGATTAGCACCTTATTCACATTTTCCTAAAGTAACTAAGATTGGGAATTTAATAAAAGCATTTAGTTACTTTATCATCATACTTTTAATGAGAATTTATAAGTCCTTGTCTTACCCGTTCGGCTAACGACCCTCCACCGATCAAGGAAGCGGTGGGTGAGAGTGGACACCCATTAAGTTGCCATTTTATAGGCAACAACCTTATACCCCCCTTATAGACCGGCTTCGTGAATGAGGCGTACTAGCGGTAAGACGACTTGACGTTATACATATATATATATATATATATATATATATATATATATATATATATATATATATATATATATATATATATATATATATATATATATATATATATATATTAGTAACTTATAATATTATAAAGTATAAGGGTTGAATTTTAACTTTTAAAATTCTAAGGGTTGGAACTAAAGTTTTAATCAAGACTTTACATGTTCCAAAACTTGAGGGCAAGCTTTGTAAACTTCCAAAACTTTTCATTTCTTATAACTTATGAATTAATTGAGTAATAAAAATGAAGACTCTTCATTTTTATAACTCTTGTGTTCTTTTAATGGCTTTAATAAAAGTGAGACTTTTTGTTTTCCATAACTTGAGGACAAGTTATGGACTCCATTAAAACACATTATGATCATGAATTAAACTACCATGAAGGTTACAAACAATTCCTATGATCATCTAATCTTCATAAGTTCAAGAACATGAATATGAACACTTTCAAGAATAAAAAATTACACTTAAAAAAAACTTGTAATTTTAATAATTGCCATTGTAAATGGACTGGCATAAACATTACACCATCTAAAACAAGCTTTAAAACATCAAAACAGTTTAGGGTAATGTTTCTAGTCCATTTCCAGCAACAAATGTGCAAAATTTCATACGACCAGAAAACAGAAAAACGATATTTTTTTCAAGCTGTTTGCATACAAAAAAAAACAACAAACAAAACTAGGCTCTGATACCACTGATGGGTTTTGAGCATTCTAACACTTCCTAAGTGTACATGCAACCCTAATAACCTTGGATCTATGTTTGTCTAATAATCATGCAAAGTTGAATTCCAAGGTTATATTCCTATCTAGCATACATGGGGAACATTTTTAACTTGAATGAAAGATAGAATAACTTACCTTGTTGTTGATTATGATCCTTGAAACCTTGTGAGCCTAGCACCCCAAGTGTGATGCCTCAAATGCTTGACACAACACCAAATGCAAAGGAGTAAACTTTGAGAGAATCTTACACTTGCAAAATCGGCTCTAGCCCTCTTGTTTCTTAGTGTCGCCAATTTTGGTGGAGAATGGGTTTCTTATATAGTGTTGACACATCTAGGGATACACCATGTAAACCCTAATGTGTCATGACTCTTCATTTCCATGACCCATGGGTTTGTAACTCCCATGGAGCATCCTTGGAGCATCCTATGGGTGGAACCCAACTTGATAATCCATGGAGCCTCTTAGCCCACTATATAAGATATGGAAGATTTACATAATCTACCCATATATTTAATTAGTTATCTTTTGATCACTTAATTAATTCTAAATTAATTCTTGATCAAACTAATTAAATAATATTATTAATATATTAGAACTTATAATATATTAATAAACCATAAGTGTTATTTCTCTCATTTTAGTTTATCCAATTGCATGGTGCCATGCAACCCAAATGGACCATGCCGGGTCGGGTCAAGTACATACCAGAAATAGTTATGGACTTAGACACCTTATCCAACAGAAGCATCCCTTGTGAGGGAAGTCGAGATAATTCCAAGGAATTTTTGGTGAGATGTCAGATGAAGTCGCAAGACTCAAGGATGAGTAGAGATGGCGTTTATGGAGGATTGCGGCCTGAGTTGAGCAATCAGCTGAGAGTGGAGATGTCACCTTCTGTGACCTGAGTGGTGCTATTTCCGTTTCCTGTGGGAAACATAAGAGGTGTTGAGATTTTGGTTTCTGAGTTTGGGGGTAAACCCTGCGGGTTAGCATTGATGGCGATCTTCCACTAGAGTATTTGGGCAAGTAAGCCTGTCGTGGGGTAATGATATAGCATGAACAGGTTATCAGTGGGGACTGAGATGGTCAAAGGACCAGGATACACCCTATTTGAGTGTAGTAGGGCACGTGTTAGCTGCAGCGACAGACGATCAGGAGGAGTATTTTGGGGCGGTGGCTCTTATTGTCTATGATGGGTATCAAGTGTGGAAATGAGGTCTCTGCTCTTATGATAATTCACGTGATGGAACGTTGGTTGAGGAGTCGAGGATGAGGAGTATGATAGTTCATTATTTCCAGACTAGGAATCAGGGTTACTACTGGACAGTGAGATGTCCGGTAGTGGGATGGTATGAGATTCTGAATGACTAGAGACAGTCATGATGAGAAGTTCTGAGGATTTCATCAGAGATTCGGGGTATTGAAGTTGCTTGATCTCTATCGGGGAGATCATCGAGCGCTGCGTAGCACCTTCCAAGAGTAGGTGCGATGTTGCTGGTAGAAACAGTCTGTGGGATAGATTGTTAATGCGCCAATCGGTGATGGGTCGAACCCTAAGTGGGGGAGAACCGGGTATTCCATTGAAGGGAACAGAGATTTGTTCAAAAGCGGTTAGAGAACTGGATATAGAGACTTGCAGAACGGATTTATGAGACCAGGGTTATTAGTGGTTGAGGCGAGATGCAGAGCAAGGTAATGCATGTTGTGCGTGTTCGAGAAAGGATGAGTGTCTCCACGGCAGGTGGCTATTGGTCGGAGACCTTGTGGTGGTTAGGAATTCTTCAAGGTTATAATGGTAAAGTCGAGGGGGTTGGCTCGCAAGGTTAGTTCGGCTGTTGAGAATTTCTGGTGCAATGTATGGGCTGGTATATGCAGTGGGAAGGGCAGAAGTTGATTAGGCAACCAACTTCCGGGTCGTTATGAGTATGCTTGCATGAGTTTTGAGCATTATAGGAGGGAGTTTCGGATTGTCGTCAACATTTTCTGAGTCATTGACCATTTCTACGTGTTTCAAATTGAGGATTGGAATGTTCCAAAACTTTGGGTTGTATGACATGAAGATCAGTGGCGAAAAGAATCCTGCAGGGATGCGTTGCATATCAGAGTATGATATCGTAAGTAGGAGATCAGTGGCTGAGGCAAGACATAGTGAGGTTCTGTGATGGTGTACCGAGATATCCGATCTTAATGCCTTGAATTTCGGATTATTTGGGGTCTTGAGTTTGAGACGGCAAGTGGTGTATCAAGTATCTACGATTCCAGTGGGAGCCCCTCGGCTAATGGCAGCAAGTGAGGTTATTTAAGAATATGGATTGCAGCGAGGAAAGGGGTCTGGTTGTGACGATTGCTGTTAGAAATTGTGATGCATAATTTGGAAAAGTGTGAGCACCTATCTATGTTGGTCCGCGGAGCATGAGTAAGTGGACGTAGTATGGCGTCGACCTGAGGATGAGATTGTGAAGTGGTAAGAGCAAGTGATGTAAGACTGCGGGGAGCTGCATTTTCCATGAGTTAGTGCAAGGGGGTGTGGTGATACTACGGGGAACCGTAGTATCCATCAGATAGCAAGACAGTGTGGCGATGCTGCGGGGAGCCGTAGTATTCGCCAAACAGAGGGAGAACGTTGTGGAGACTGCGGGGAGCCGTAGCTTTCACCAATCAGTAATAAGGTGTCGTGATACTGCGGGGAGCCGTAGTACCCACTAGCCGGTGAGAGGGTGTCGCGGTGTTGTGGGAAGCCGCGGTATTCGTTAGTCAGAGCATGACGTAGGAGAGTTCTTAGGCTTGAGTAGCCTTATTGGATTGAGTATTCGGGAGCCTGGTGGCCAGATCAGGAAAGAGACTGGGGTCTCCTCAATGATCGGGAATTGTTATATTCTGAGTAGGGTGTGGGCATCGCAATCAGAAGGAGTTGGGTAAGTGAGGTACGCATGGGCTGCGGGTCATGAGTCATGAGTTGAGTGGTTCATCGAGACGAGATTCTGGATTCTGAGGTGGGTTCCATATTGAGGGGTATTGTTTGTCATTTGATGTCTTAGACCTGTGTAGGTCGGTACTCGGGTACGGGGGGGTACCACAAGATGCATGGAACTAATGAGCAGTAGACGACAGAGGTCGGGGGTGAGTCGATCTTCAGTGTGGATTGTAGTGTTCGCTCGGGGTAACGAGAATTTCATGACTTGGGTGTCACAATGGACCGAGATAGTTGTTGTGAGAAGGAAGGCGGCGAGACGTGGTGAGGCATGTAGTAGGTAACCTTTGGAGGTCCGACTATAGGGTCGAGAGTAGACCAGGTGCTAAATGATAAAAGAGATATCTGGGAGAAAGTGAAGGATTACAATTTTTAGATGTTTGAGGACTTCTGAGCGAGCATGATTATTTTTCTTGTGTCTGAGAGCAGGATGTTGAAAGTTTATTGTTCGGATGGGTTTCGATAGTAGTTCAATGGATGAGCCCCTGGTGGGATGTGAAGCATTTCGTTCCTTGGGGCGTGATTCAGATCGTTTGGTACGTTGGGTGAGTGATCGATAGCCGATTGTGGGATTTTGTCATGTGAGAATCAGAGGTGCAGTGAGTTATCAGGGTTTGATGTTCGAGGAGCGAATAATATGGTGATAGCTTGAGTGGGCGGTCTGGCGGCGGGCCACGCCACTAAAGTTTCCAGATTTTGGGAAGGACAGAAAGGGAGAATCTTAGCGGCAGAAGGGTTGGTTTTGTTCCGAACTTGGGAATTTCTGTGTGGATTCAGGTGTCCATGGAAAAAGATATCGGTGTGGTATGAGATCTTTTTGGTAGTGCCTTTCGGGTTGTTGAATTCAATCTATGTGTAGTTAAGGAGCGATTTCGAGGGCGAAATCTAATTCAAGTGGGGGAGAATTGTAACATCCGGTTTTCCAGGTATATTCTTTTAATTATTTAATTCAAGGATTTTGGAGGGAATCGACGAGTTGGTGCCTCAACTCGTCGAGTAGGGTCGCGACTTGGTGACGTGGATAATGAATGGACTCGACGAGTCGGAGAGATGACTCGCCGAGTCAGCGTTGTTGGCAGAAACCCTAATTCTCTCGGGCCTGAGCCTATTTAAAGGCACTTATAGCCTCCTTGACACCTCCCATCAGTGTCATTCGTCACTTGAGAGAAACCCTAGAGTCATTGGTGAGCAAGAGAGGGAAAGAGGCTCATTGGAGGTCATTTCCTTGGGGAGAAAATCAAGGGTGTTGCAAGGACCAAGAAGAGAGTTTGTGGATCTCTTTCATCCCCATCTTCAGCTTCAGATCAAGGTATGAAGTTCTTACCTTTCCTGTTTTATTGAATAGATCTTTTGAGTATGAGAAGTTACGGCTCATATCACTTTCGGTGGGGTTTTGGGTGCATCAAACCCCCCTTCTGAGTATGCCATAGATCTGGACCTTGTAAGGTCCAGAGAGTCAGAAAGTAGGAAGCCATTAAGGTGCAACCATGGGGCTTTAACGTTAGGAAGCTTTAATGGAGTCTAAATGGCATATAGAGCGAAATATCCCTTGCATGGATATCAAGATCGGACCTTTATGTGATTTTTGAGTATTAGGAGGTTAGATCTATGAGTTAGAGTTACAGATCTGACCTCAGATGGCTGAATGAGAAATCTGATGGAGCAACTCGCCGAGTCCATGGGATGACTCGACGAGTCATAACGGGATTGACTTTGTAGCCTTGACCCAGTGTTAACTCATCGATTTGGGGGTCAACTCAGTGAGCTGAGTGAACCCTAGGAAGAACATGGAGAATTCGAGTGGGCTCGGCAAGTCACAGGTGTGCACTCGGCGAGTCAGGTCAACATGGAATGTTGACCCAGGTTGACTTCTGTTGACTTCATGAGGGGGCCAGTAAAGGGGGCAGGTGGGGCCAAGGAGGGGTAAAATGGTCTTTTACCCATCCTGAGTGTTAAAAGAGGAAAAGAGGACTTAAGGTATAAAGAGTAATAAGGCGGACAATGATTGAGATGCTTGTCTTATGTGTTAGGCGGCGACTAGTCCAAGATTTCTGAGTGCTTGTCGGTTACCTGCTAACCGAGGTGAGTCTTCTCACTATACATACCTAGAGTGGTAGCTAGAGCTGTGTGATAGAGTATCATATATGTTATTTGTGTACTGTGATATACTACATTATTTCTATCTGATTATTGCTATGTATTATTTAGACTTACAGAGTTACGACCAGAGGGTCCACAGAGTTAGGGCCGGAGGGTCCACCAGAGTTGTGGGACTGGAGGGTCCCACTGAGACACATTGACCCGAGGGTCAAATAGAGTTATAGCCTCGAGTGGCTAATTGTTGTATGTGGTATTTTGGGGAACTCACTAAGCTTCTTGCTTACCGTGTTATGTGTTATGTGTTTCAGGTTTCTCAGGATCGCGGGAAGGCACCGGCTTGATTGTACACATCAGTGAAAGGGTTATGTTTTGAGGATCCTGGATTTGAATCAAACAATTACGGAGTTGTGATTTGTAAATTAAATAAATGAGATTTTCGTGAAATGTGTAATGAGAATTATGCGATTTTTAAATGAAAATTTTGTTTGAAAATTCATGTCGTTACAATTTTCATTCGTATAAGATACAACTCAATAAACATTCTGACAACATTCCGACAGAATGAGAATAATAATAAAAAGTCTATAATAACCTTATAGACGATTTAAATAGTAAAAATATATGATAATGACAATAGTTATTTAATATTGAACGTATTCATACTATCAAGCAACATATTTTATTTGTCATTCTCACATAATAGCACTGTCCACACGTCCGCATAATTGATGTCAATCCACATTTGAACCTAACTCTCTCTCTCTCTCTCTCTCTCTCTACAGAAACATTATTAATCAAGGAACCAAGAAACCAATCCATAGCGTCGAAATTTAAAGCGATCAACGGCAAAAGGAAGGGTTGTAGACTTTTACAATGGATGACATTGCACCGGATTATAACAAAACTCACTTCCTTTTTTTGTTTAAAATTTTTTTTAGGCCATGTTTTTTATCGAAAAAAAAAACTTGAATATACCGTTGTTCACGATTTTTCGTTATCTTTCCATAGAGATCAATGATGATATATAAAAAACGAACTTTTTTTTTTCGAAAAAAACTCATTTTCTTTTCTTTGTTGAAAAGATAAGGTCTTTTTTTATAGAAAAAAACTAATAAATATATCAAAATTCATACTTTTTGGTACTTTTTAAACATAGATTCATATTCATGTTTAAAAAAAATCGATATTTCAGTTCAGATTCACATGGTGAACCTGTTCAGATTCATGTTATGAACCTGTTCAGATTCACACTGTGAACCTTCTCATATTCACAGTGTGCATAATAGTAAGTCATATTCACAATGTGAATCTGAACCGATCGAGCTTTTTCACATTGTGAATGTTAAAAATTGAAATATTTACAGTTTAGATTCGCAGTGTGAATCTACACTGATGGAGTTTTTTTTTTTTAGTCGATGTTGATGTTTATTAATAGAGTACAAAAAATTAATATTTTTGGTATAGTTAGTGTTTTTTTTGATAAAAATAAACTTAAATATTGAAAAAACTAACAAAATGAAGTGGGTTTTTTTCGGAAAAAAAGTTTCTTTTATATATATCAACATAGATCTCTATCGAAAGATGACGAAAAATCGAGAACAACTGTATATTCGTTTTTTTTTTCGATAAAAAATATGGCCTAAAAAAAATTAACGAAAAAAAGATGTGGGTTTTTTGGTAAGGAGGTGGCTTTTTTGGTATAATATAGTGTGTATGTCCAATGTAAAAGTGTACATCTATTTCCTTGACCGCTGATCATTATGATTTCTGATGCTCACGATTGGTTCTTTGGTTCCTTGTTAATTATAGTTCTTTATGGAAACTCACCCTATATATATATATATATATATATATATATATATATATATATATATATATATATATATATATATATATATGGTGAAGTTCCATAGAGAACCATAATTAACAAATATATATATATATATATATATATATATATATATATAAATATATATATATATATATATATATATATATATATATATATATATATATAGGCTTAGGTTATTGTATTTTAATTAATTATTGTGTGGATGTAGGGATGAATGTAGACCAATAGTTTTAGTTATTTTAAGTAACTAGGTGCGAGACCCGTGTACTACACGGGTTTATTAAAAATAAAAATTAAATATCAACAATTAAACATTAAATATTTTATAAAATAATATTTTTATATAACATAATGTAATCTTTTGGAACATTTATAAAATAAATCAAATATTCTTTAGAGCATTTATGAGACTTTATTATCAAATTAATAGAATGATTCTCTTTCCTTATAAAACTTTGTGGAATTTTATTTTAAAAAAAATGGAAATTTCCAAAAAATGGCAAGTGGAAAATAATAGTTCTAAAACTCTCACAAAATTACATGTGGCAAAACTCTTGAGAATTTGACAAGTGGCAAAAAAATCTTCATTTATTAAAGAGGATGATTTACTTATCTTTAAATTAGGAGACACATGTTTAAATTAGGTAACACATGTTTAATTAATGAAAATTTTGGATTTTAAGGGATGTTGATTCTTTTAATTTTGAATTCTGATTTTTTTAATTAATTCATTTTTTAATTCTAACATAATTTTTAATTTTACTCGATTTTATTCTTTTAAAATGCAATTATGTTAGAACGATATTCTATGAAAATGTCAGAATATATTATGATAGAATACATATTTTGGTTGAAGTAACTTCTTGTAGAAAAACAACATTCTTGAACCTTCAGTTGAAATATAACATTATTCTTATATATTCAAACATTGAAATGCAAATATAGATTCATACATATTCTTACAGAAGAACGAAATATGTGTTTTGTATGGTCGGTTAGGGTTTTTAATTCTTAAACTATCTTGCCTAAATTAAAGGGATTGATTAAATATTTATTTAATTACTAAAATTAATTAATAGATAACATTAAAATTTTACCTTATTTAAGTTTTGAAATGATTGACTCATATTAATTCCTACATCCACACAATAATTAGTTAAAATACTTTAGCCTAGTTCTCTAACTCTCTCTCTCTCTCTCTCTCTCTCTCTATATATATATATATATATATATATATATATATATATATATATATATATATATATATATATATATTGAGTGAGGTCTCAAAAATTGGTGATGACTGCTAGGACAATTTTTAGCCTTACAATTGAAAATAAAGTGGATAAGATTTAATTTTATTTATCGTCAAAATCTCGCGAAATGATATGACATTTTGGTAATTATTTACAAAATTTTGACAATTTCCAGCGAAGATTAAATCTTTGGAGGGTTAAAATAATTAAAAAAAAATAAAGTAAAATAATAAAATAAAATAAGTTCGGAATTATAAGGACTCCACATGCATCCACTCTACCCAAATTCATTCTCAGACACATGGTAACCTCCCATTGGTTGGTGAATTTTATTTCCATCTATTTCATTTTTTGGTGATAACTTTTTTTTTTCTTTAAAAAAAATATTAAAAAACTAAAGTTCTTAAACTACAAAATGAGTACAGTCATGAAAATTTGAAAAAAAAAATATATATCTTTTATTTTTATTTTTTATAAAAAATCCAAAAAACAAATCTCAAAAAATCATAAAAATTTAAGGCATACTTCTACTCAATATACTAGTGAATTTGTAAAAATTATTTTTCAAAAATAAGTTTTTGCAGTTTTTATTTTTAATTTTAAGAAATATTAGTTTTTAAAAAAAATATTGAACATAATATGATTCAAAATATTTATGATTAAAAAAAACTTTTGATTGTACTTGTTTATTATCCTTAATTTGTTATGATCTAAAAATATCTAAACTCAAATATTTTATAATCCTTAATTATATATCTTTTATAATTCAAATTTTAAATAATTCAAAATATATAATGATCCAAAAAAATTACGAACAAAAACTTTATTTAATCGAATGTTTTATTAATCCAAAATAATATTAGTAAAAAATAATTTGATTCAGAATACTATGTTTCAAAATTTTATGATCCAAAAATAGTATGATTCAAAAAAAGTATGAACGGAAAATATTATGATCGTTAATATTTTTCTTATTTAAAATTTTATACTTGTTAAACATTAAAAACTCAAATCGATATTTAGTTTAAAAAATCAAAAAAGAAATATAAAATAAACCAAAAATAAATCAAAAAATAAAAACTAAAATAAACAAAAACACTACTATCTTCAAGTATGTTGTAAAGATATTAAAAAAAAATGAATATATATATATATATATATATATATATATATATATATATATATATATATAAACGGATAAAATAAAAATAAAAAAAATTAAAAAAAAACGTTAAAACCGAGTATATACATGTTTAATTTTTTTTTTTGAATTTTAAAAAAAAATAAAAATAAACAAAATAAAACGAAAATAAATAATAAAACCCACTTAAATAACGTTATATGGACGTTCGCCGCACGTGATTAAATAATCAAGTCTGTATTAAGTACCACGGACATGGGTCGCATGAGAGCGCACAACGCCCAAGTATTGGGTTTGACGTTTATGCCAATGACGAAATGGGTGGTGGAGAATTGTCCTCGCAGTCTTCAACATTTTTTGAGTCGTCATCGAAACCGGACCTCATATATATATATATATATATATATATATATATATATATATATATATATATATATATATATATATATATATATATCATGAGATTCAACCTCAACCACATATTTCTTATTTTCCGCTCTAACCCTCCAGCGTATCGGTATGGCCTGAGAGTTTATAATCATAAATGATTATGCAGCGCCGTTCGTTTCTTTTTCCTCCACAGCCTTCCCCACCACCACAACCGTCACTGCCACCACCACCATCACCATCACCCCGCCACCAAACGACCATACTACTACCACCTCCGTCAACTACACCACCACCACCACATCCTCCCCCACCAACCACCATAATCATATATGATGAAGCACTTTCTGAACAGACATATATGTATAATCATTTATGATTAGACATATATGTATAAACATGTATAATCATATGTGATTATACCTCTCTGATATATAATCATTTATGATTATGCATACTTCGTTACTGTCAGTTCGTTGGAGCGTTAGAGTGGCAAATGAGGAATATGTGTTTGAGGTTGAATTTCAAAATCTCTAATTTTTTTAGAATCTCAAGTGAACCTTCTTTTATATATATATATATATATATATATATATATATATATATATATATATATATATATATATATATATATATATATATATATATATAAGGATTGCATATGTTGTATAGTTGTAGCGATTATTATGAACTACTAGATTAAAGTAATGAAAGACTATGATCTTATGTTGTATATTATTACAATGAACAAGATGTATTATATAATTAGATCAATCTTCTTCTAAGGGTACAAAAGTCAAAATACATATCATTTATTGAAATAATAACTATATTTTAAGAAAATACTTAGTCAAAATCATTAATTTAGGAAACTTATTAAAATAATAAAATAAACAATTAATACTTAAATTAATACATTTTGATTTCAGGAGAAAAGTTTTGATTTCATTTAAAAAATCCCTCCTCTCCATACACAGCGATATCAGAGCTGATGCAAAATATGTGGAGGAATGAAAGTTATCCTCGGCTTTGAAAGCATAATGGCGGCGAAAATATTCTTGAACAATAAGAACAATTGGAAGGATACTTTCATATGGCTCCAAATAGATGAACCTAATGAACTTAGTTTCAACCGGGCAGCTTTGTATTAGGATTGTGGGATTGCCTCTGAAGATGTGGTGCGAGCCTAATTGTTAAAAAATACAGGACCATAATTTAATTCCTTTTGAAGGAATTAATGATCACATTGACCTCTCCTGCATTTAAACCGGTATCCTGAAAAAAATGAGGTTGAAGCTTAATGGAGAGGTCACCGTATTAGTGGAAGGGAAATATTACCAGGTCGGGATCGTTGAATACAAAGATAATGAACCATGGTACCCATTCACATTCGATACTGAAAAGCAACCTTATGAAACTGATGGGGAAGAAAATATAAATTTAGATTCCGAGGAGGATGTGGAAGATGACTGCTTGTCGGACACTAACATGGAGGATGAAGAAGAAGGGGAGATCAGAGATGAACCAGATGAGACATCACCGGTGGCGCAGGATGAGAACCCCAAGATTGAGGTGGATGATTCACCGCAACTGGTGGTTGAAACTTCGGTGCCGGTAAAATTAATGGCGGACAAATCCGAAGCATCGGATACATGCATACCCAATGGGATAGCCGTACATGGAGAAGTGGAACTGTCATTTGGGAATATGGGTGCATTCATTAATCCAGATATCAAGACACATGGGGAAAATCATCCAGATCCCGCTTCCCGACCCGAAACCATAGTGGATCAGGTATGTGAAATCAGTTTTAAATTCCCAAATTATATTGAATTTTATAAAACATAAGAAGAAAGTTTTACATTGACGCAACGGGTAAACGAACAACAAGCTGTGTCATAACCCCTTAAATTCCCAAATAGGCCTAAAAATTCTCTACATGATCTCGCCTCATTAGGTTGCTTTGGGCCTTTCCTAACATCCATTAAGTCCATTCACGTTGGTTTGCTAAGATAGTACCCATCGATTCCAAGCAACAATTTGGTGCCTAAAGAAGGCAGATCATTTCTCAAACGTAAACAAGCTAATCGTTTATCTCCACCAAAGGATCTTACTCCTATTAATCTAAGCAATCAGGATAAATTATGTGCACCACCTCCCCCAATTTCGATTAACCTCGATACGAGCGGTACTCACTTGTCATCGATTTCTAATCCACCTCCACAAATAGAAGTTGGTTATATTCCTAAGTTACAACAAGAAATTGAAGTCACAACAACGGTTGGGAATTCTATTTGCTTCTAAATCAAGGCAAAGAACTCAGTATTAGCAGATGTTCTTGGGGTTTCTGAAGAGATAAATGGCTCCCAATGAATTTTATATCCTTTAATATCAGTGGTATCGGGGAAGAACACAAGGTGAAGTGGGTAAGGCGGCTCAAAATAAAACATAGAATTTCGTTCTTAGCTATACAGGAAACGTAATTGTTGGATGTTGAATCGATTGATGCATTGGGTTGCTGGGGATCCAACGATTTCGGTGTGGAATGGGTTAATGCTAGAAGATCTGGGGGTCTGCTAAACATGTGGGATAGTAGGAAGTTTACATTAATTGAGGTTATTTCTTCTAGACATTATTTGATTAATATTGGAACGTGGTTGGATATACAAGGGCAGATTGCTTTTGCAAACATATATTGTCCTCAACTAGTTCCTGATAAAGTAGCCACCTGGGAAGAACAAAGAAACATAAAACGGGAAAAGGGGGTATTTGGATCATGATGGGAGATTTCAATGTAGTTAGATTTCTGGAAGAACGTTTCAACTCAGTTTTTTGTCCTAGGTTTGCTTCAGATTTCAATTGCTTCATCCATGAAGTCGGTCTCATTGACATGAAAATTAGGGGGGGGGGGGTGTTAGAAGTTTACATTCTATCGAAATGAAGAAGTTAAGATGAGTAAATTAGACAGAATCCTGGTATGCCCTAGTTTCATTGATTTAATTCCTTCTATAGCGGTTACTGTTCTGCCACACAAGCTTTCAGATCATTTTACTATCCTTCTTACATCTGCTTTGGGAAATTTGGTCCAACACCATTAATTTTTTTTAATTCAAGGCTGTTAAGGGAAGACTTCGAGAAGGTGTTTATAAGAGCATGAAATAGCGTCATTGGGTACGGTACTCCAGATTTGTATATGGTGGCAAAACTCAAATGGATCAAAGAAGCTATCAAAAAGTGGAGGATCACTAAATTCACAAAAGAAGAGGTGGAGCTTAAAAGAATGAAAGACGAAGTAGTCCAAAGACTTGATATAGAGCCAGAATCCAGACAATTTCGGTGGATGAGAAATAAATTAGACATAAAGGATACAAAGATATTGTAGAATTGGGGAAGATGGTGGTACTAGATGTCAAAAAAAGCACGGATCAAGTAGGCAGTGGACGGGACAAAAATACAAGATTTTTTCACAAAAATTTCAACAGTAAGAGAAAGAATAGTATAAATGGATTGGTGATAAATGGAGAGTGGTGCACAAAACCCTCAGTGATCAAAACAGAAATCTTTAGATTTTACAAAGATCAAAACAAAAATCCGAGAAAAAGAGCTTTTCGGCTCGGGAAGCTCTGCCCCCGCAAAGCTCGGTTTCTAGCAAACCATCTGGTAAGTGAGTAATGCTTACCCTACTTTAAGTATAGCTTAGGTTTAAATTTATTATCGTTATTATAAACTTATATATTATAAAATATGATATAAAAAGGTGTTATTATAATATTTTTTAACTACTCGCGGTACGGGGAATCTGGTTTGAAGGGCCGCATAGGGTTGTTGGATTTCAGAAGTGCTATAATGCCAAAATGGTCTTGCCCTCCGGTGTTTCATGTCTGGCCCCTGTCTGTACATAGTGGTTGAAAAGTATTGTTTAACACTTATAAAATAATATCGCTCATAATTAGTCGCAATAAATATTGGACTAAAATCTAGTGGTAATAATATTAGGTTTCGTCGAAGGAAATTATATTGTTAAGTAGCGAAGCGCTGTCCGAGTTTGGAATCATCACTTTAACAAGTGAGTGCATAGTTACTTTCATCTTACACATAGATATGAAGTATTTAAAATAAATTATGTGCTATGTGTGCATATTATTTGTGTTCCTGATATCTATGCTGGATAAATGATTTATACATGTTTTAGATGATTTAAACTTTATATGTATTTTATATCTACGAATATGTTGGGTAGAACATGGGTAGATAAACGATGAGGGATGAAAGATGACATAGATGAATATTGGCAGTTGCGCCACGATGTAAAAATGTGAGAGATGATATAGAAAATGAGAGGTGTAAGATGATGAGAAACGTTGAACCAAACGATGGCTCAGTCATCTAGCAGAGTATAGATGACAACCACAGACTATTCTAGAAAGTCCAGTGGAACACTAGCAGGCTTGCAACCTGTAGGTGTTGTGAACGATGTGTTCACCAAATGTACTCTAAATATCCTGACAGCTGCGCCTAAAGGATAACATTGGCAGATGTGCCTAACCTTTGAACCACGTGTTCACCAGTTGTAACTTAGAAACCCTGGCAGCTATGGACTTAGTGCCTTATGAATGGACATTGGTAACTATGGACTTAGTACCTGAAGGATAGTTTTGGCCTCTACTGTTGACTTAGTACTCATTAGAACAGACCCATGGGTAAAATGCCAAAAGACCAAAAAACAAGAGCACAATAACAGAACAAAACCCAACCCATGACCTGAACACAACCACCAGTAACCTTAGAAGAAACACGGGGGCAAAAATGTCCAAAACCATAAAACCCGAGAAATAACACAAAAATAAAGCACCGAAAGATCACATCCATGCAAAGAACAACAAAATTAGAGGCCCGTTATCCCTAATGTAGACTAAGGTGATGGCCTCTACTGCCTAGTTTGTAGATGTTAATGCAAAAGTTGACAATGTCGTCTGTCATGAACTCTTCACATCCGCCTATCATTTTATAGACTAAGGTGATGGCCTCTACTGCCTAGTTTGTAGACTAAGGTGATGGCCTCTACTGCCTAGTTTGTAGATGGACATACGATCGATAGGGAAAAGGTTGATGGTGTCGTCCGTCATGAGATCTAAGTATTCTTCCATCGTTGCTAAGGGTCCGTTTGGTAGTGAGCTGACTGGGTCCGGTCATTAATTTTGGCTGACTCGGTCCGGATCAGCCCGTTTGATAAAACCTAAAAGTGACTGACTCGGTCCGGAATAGATGATCCATCTACTTACTCGGTCCACTTAAAAAATATGGCTGACTCAAAAACAATACTTGTGTACCCTCTTTTCCCTCGTGACCCTAAAGAAAAAAAAAACGCAGCAGCACAGCACAATCGCTACTTCCGACTTCCTTCACTCCGATTTCCTTCCCTCCGGCTGCTCCCCTGCGATTTCGTCTTCTTCCTCCGACTTGGTGCGTATTTCAGAGCTTTTTGTTCCCATTTTTTCCATTCTAACATGATATTTTCGATTTGCTGAGGTTTGTTGTTCCAACCGGCGACCTCCCTTGATATGCTTTGAACATTTTTTTTTTGTTGTTGCTGTACTCTCTATTTGTTGTTATGATTTTTTTGTTGATGTGACTTTTTTGTTCCTGTTAATTGGTTTGAGTTATAGATGCCTTGATAAATGGTTAAATTATAAATGCCTTGTTAAATGGGTTAAGGGCGTGTTCGGCACGGAGCGTTTGGGAGCGTTTGAGAGCTTCTAGCTTCTAGCGTTTGACAAAACGCTCCGTTTTGTATAGGAAGCTTCGTTCGACACTACAAGCTTCTAGCGTTTAGTTTAAACAAAACGCTTCAAGTCCAAATGCTACTTAATTTAGCGTTTAACAAAACGCTACAAGTTACAAGCTACCCACTACCAGCTAATTTTGCCGAACACGCCCTAAATTATAGATACATTGCTAAATTTTAATTAATTTGGGTGAATTGATTTATATTTATTACAAACACATAATCACAAACATGTTTGTTGGTGCAGCCCTCTTCCATAACAGGGAGGATGCAAAATTGTTTATATTTGAAAATTGGCATTAGTTTCCTATGGTAATATGCCATGATTGATTGCTGGTGAAAGTGGTAAGGATGAGTTAGAAGCACAATATGAGCCATTCAAAAGATCTTTCCTATAAGACAGTGGATATAAGATCTAAAGCACACTACACTACAATTAAGTGGAGCATTAAGGATTCATTGATACAGAGGGCAGACATGGAATTAAAAAAAAAATAGAAAATAGTACATGTAATTTTTGTTTCTTGGTGTGAATTAATTTTTGTTTCTGTCTTTGGTTTGTATTCTACCTAACAATGGGTTTGGTTTGTATTCTACCTAAGAAGTAGCAGATAGAAAATATTATGCAACAAAGCAATTGTATTATTGCTTGAATGATTATCTTAAAATGTTGTGTATAATCAGGTTGGATGTTTTTATAAAAAAAATATAATGTTACAAATTAAATGGTAAATCATAAAGGGATTTTTATAAAAAAATGTTGTTTGAGGGTAATATAGTCATTTTGCATAGTCAGTCATATGCAAAATCAAACAACAAGTTTCAATCAGAATTTAACTTAGTCAGAACTTCTAACTCAGTCATCTTCTAAACCATTCAGCTCTAACTCAGTTAGCAACTATCAAACGACCCCTAAGTTGGACCTATGCGATTGATAATGGGTGGTAATAGTTGTAACCATTTGTATCTTATATATGTTATAACCTTTGTTTACCCCTTTTATGTGAATTTGTGAGACTTATGTGTCCTTTAAGAATTCCACAGAATGTGTGGCGAGTTTGAGTCTTATATTTTATATGTTTATTGTTAACAACCTCGCTAGTTTCAAACTTGATTAAGTTTACCACTTTGGGAAATCATTTTTGTTTTGTAAAACTTAAACTCTGAATCTTTTTGGCAATATTTCCACAAATGATTTTTCTTAAGTATAATTTCAAATAAACCCTAACGAGGGGTATTATGGTCCAACAATGTATTCTATATTTTCCTGACGATTCGACTCCCCAATAATCTGTTTGCGCCCTCATCATGTGATCCACTATATAAAGATACAATTCCCAAGTGAAGAACAACATATTGCCACTCTTTTCCATTCCCATTCTATAATGCAAATTCCTCACCTTCTTCTCCAAATTTCCTCCCTTCTCCATCCTCGTCGCCTTGGTTGCCTTTGCCATCTTAGTTTTTTCGCAAGTAGGAACAATATCCTTTCCACTCCCATTCTTCTCCAATGTCTTAGTCAACAACATTACACATAAAACTAAAGTTATCACAACCAACTAGCCACTGGAGAAGCCAACTAATAATACAATGCGTTTATGCTTTAACGAATTTGAATTTGTAAAACCCTCCATCAGTTGTAGTTTCCTATTTTTGCCTCTTCTCACCCACTAAAGCGTTGATGAGCTCGATGAATTATTACCAAAAAATTATCCATTGATGCCACATTCTATACAAACGATTACATTGTAAAGTTATTTATTGATTGAAAACAATGTTGGAAAAAATCAAGCAAGAACAAGAGTCACTAGAAAATGATTGGTTAGAAATTTATCTGAAAAATTAAAAATTTAAAGAGATGATTGATTGAAGGGAGGAATCAAAACATTTAAATAATTTGAATCGAGGCGGAGGTAGTTCAATTGGTCTAAATTACATAATTCAGTGAGAATGACACTGGTTAACTTGTCGCTGAAAAATCTAGATTCTGGAGGTGATGCAGTGAATAAATTAATGACAAGATTAACTAGTGAAGATAGTCAAGAAACAACGATCTAAGGTTAATGAGTTCATCGGGACCAAAAATCGGTCCATTAAGCAAGTTGTTTTACAAACTCAAAAATCATAATGTTCCACCCAAGTCGATATTTGCAGCAAAAACACCTACGAGGTTCAAGTTCTCAAGAATAAGTCGAACCATCGTGTCATGAATCTGACATTGTACTCCCTGCTATTTGCAGCAGACAACGGAGGTCTTTTGGACTGATTAAGCAACGTCGTCACCTGTATCCGCTATGAATTAACGGCACAACAACATAGGGGTTCTGATTCGACACTACCAGATTTATAATGTAAAATGTATGGTAAAGAACGACATTATGAATGAAGGTTGATCTCTTCTTGAAAATAATTGTGTTAGGTTCAAAGTTAAAGGGGGTGTGAGATTGTTGTTGTTGAAGCCAATGAGTTTTAAGATCGTATATTAATATTGTAATGGTCTGATCAAGAAAAGAATATGATATTATGGTTTTAGGATGAGATATCTTCTAGGTTATTTTGGTGGGTACGGTGACGATTATGGTTGTGTGTGTGTGGTGTGGTTGTGGTTGTGGTTGTGGTTGCTAGAGAAGACAATGAGGTGAAGCAAAGAGACAGAGAGTGGGAAGATGAAAGGTGTAACGAAAAAGAAAATGAGAATAAGGAGGGGTGAGGGTTGGAAGAAGAGGGTTTTATTTTCTATGTTTGAATTATTTAATTTTAATAAGACTTTATAAAGAGAAATTAAATATCCTTTTACTTTTCTTCCTACTTATCCTCCTACCCATTTGAGATGATGACAGGTGTATTAAAATACAATTAATATTATTCGAATATGACACTTGTCACTATTTCACATGGATAAGAATAAAAGTAAGAGGAAATGGTAAGAGGATATTTAATTTCTCTTTGAAAAATGTAAAATGTAAAAATAATTAAGGCATATATGTTTTTTCAATTTTAAAAGAGATTAGATATAAGGGATATAAGGTTGTCCGGTATACCCAAGACGAACCGGCTCGTGGTCTACGTGGTCATGAGCGTTTTCCGTGCACACTACCCTGGCCATTCGTGGTCGGGTGTTTTCGTGGTGGTTCGTGATGCAGAGGACGAGAGACAACGCCCAATCAGTTCTTCTTCTTCTCTCAGTTCTTCTTCTTCTCCCTCTCTCTCTCTCTCTCTCTCTCTCTCTCTCTCTCTCTCTCTCTTCGTTCTTCGGTTCGTGATCGTAGAGGGTACTCCATGGCTTTGTGGTGGGTGGTGGCAAGGTTGTAGAACTCGTTACTCGGTGCCTGTTCGGCCGAGTAGCGAGTACTCGGGGAGTACTCGGATTCGGTAATTCATATAGAAATATTTTTAGGAAAATTATATATGTCAAAATCATAAGTTAAAATCATAAGTTGATTGAAATATATTACAAAATTAGATACATGTAAATACACAAAAATTGAAAATGACATAATGGTCTCACTTTGTGAATAATTACTGAAAATTTAAGATATATATGTAGTAATAATCACATGTGTGTGTGTTAAATAATAAATCATTAAGTGTATTATACATATTAATCACCGAGTTGACCGAGTTTTTACAACACTGCTCAGTTCAGTAATGGGCCGATCAGGGAGTACTCGAGATTTTGTAACTCGCATCGCTAATGGGCCGAGTAGTGAGTACTCGGAGGAGTAATCGCCAGCTCGGCGAGTTTTACAACACTGGGTGGTGGTGACCGATCTAGAAACTCTCCAAGACCGTTATCGTGGAGAGTATAATAGATGGTCTAAAGACGTTGAAAAAGACAACGTGAAATTTAGAATTTTAAGACCATGGTGAACGGAAGTATGGAACCTTAAAAAATGCGAAACCTAAATGACCAAATTTTATCTTTGAAAAAATCAATAAATAAATAAAAAGAAATTAAATACTCTCGTAAATAAAAGGTATCCATGAATGAAAAAGGGTTTTTCTTACATTATCCTTTTAACTAACCCTAGTACGTTTCGATAAATACCCTTTTACAAATAAAGTCTTCTCGTTTCCTGTGTCGCTTTCCAACAGCCGCTTAACACTTGCAGACAAGAAGATTCCACGTTTCACCATCCGCCATTACCGACGACCTCAAAAAGCTTCAAACCCACTCCATGTGGTGTGCGACAAAAAGTCATACGACGCGCAAACATTGATCTACACTATAAATACTCTCTCTAACCATGCCAAAAGAATAATAAGCAGCCAATAATGAAGTCGTTAGTTATGCTTTCCCTCCTCCTCACTCCACTCCTTTTCTCGTTTTCGAACGCCGCCTTGGATCCCGACTCAGTTTACCAATCGTTTCTCCAATGCCTCCCTTTACAGACAACTGAATCCGCCGATGATCTCTCATCCATCGTCTTCAGCTCCACCGCCAATTCATCCGCTTACACCGCCGTCCTCCAAGCTTACATCAAAAACCAACGTCTAAACACATCCTCAACGCCTAAACCCTCTGTTATCATAACTCCGACGACAGAATCCGAAGTGCAAGCCGCAGTTCTTTGCTCTAAGAAAGTCGGTGTTCAGATTAAGATCCGAAGCGGCGGACATGACTACGAAGGAATCTCCTACATCTCATCCGACCCTGATTTCATCATACTGGATATGTTCAATTTCCGCGACATCGACGTCAATATCGCCGATGAAACTGCGGTTGTGGGAGCAGGGGCACAGTTGGGAGAGCTTTATTACAGGATTTACGAAAAGAGTAAAGTCCATGGCTTTCCCGCCGGAGTATGTCCGACGGTTGGTGTCGGTGGTCATTTAAGCGGCGGTGGTTACGGCACCATGCTTCGTAAATTCGGTTTATCCGTGGATCACGTCATAGATGCCCGGATTGTTGACGTAAACGGCCGCGTTTTGGATCGGAAATCCATGGGTGAGGATCTTTTCTGGGCAATTCGCGGCGGCGGTGGCGCCAGTTTCGGTGTCATTCTATCTTATACCGTGAAAATTGTTCAGGTGGGGGAGGTTAATACCATCTTCCGGATAATGAAAACGGTGGCGGAAAATGCGTCGGAACTCGTTTATAAATGGCAGTCGGTTATGGCTGACATCGACGATGATCTATTCATCAGAGTCTTGTTACAGCCGGTGACGGTGAATCGGCAGAGAGTCGGCCGAGCTTCATTCATCGCACATTACTTGGGCGATGCCGACAGTTTGGTTGCTCTAATGACCAAAAACTTCCCGGAATTGGGATTGAGAAAAGAAGATTGTGTGGAAGGAAGTTGGATTGACTCCGTACTTTACTGGGCTAACTTCGACAACACAACCGCGCCGGAGATTCTCCTCAACCGCCACTCCGACGACATCAACTTCGGAAAACGGAAGTCCGACTACGTCCAAACACCAATCTCAGTATCCGGGATTACATCAATCTTCAACAAACTAGTGGAATTGGGTAGACTTGGTTTCGTTTTCAACCCCTACGGCGGAAAAATGAACGATATTGCACCGGACGCCACCCCAATGCCTCACCGCGCCGGCAACATTTTCAAAATCCAATATTCAATCGGGTGGAGCGACCCTGATCCCGAACTTGAAAGAAACTACTTGAATCAAACAAGGGTAATGCATGATTTCATGACACCATTTGTATCAAAGAATCCTAGAGGTGCGTTCTTGAACTATAGAGATCTTGACATCGGCGTGATGACCGGTGACAACTACAATGAAGGTAAAGTTTACGGGGAGATGTATTTCATGGGGAATTTTGAACGATTAGTGAAGATAAAGACAGCGGTTGATCCTGATAATTTCTTCAGAAATGAACAGAGTATTCCTACTCTCCCCGGAAAAAGCTCAGGCAAGTCAAGGAAGATGATGAAGTAAAATAATAGTTTTCTTTTTGTTTGTATACGAAAATTAAAAAGGAATTGATTTTTGGTAGCACATTAGCTTTACAGGTGCTCACCATGCATGATTACTTGTATTCCACATTGGATTTTTAGTTTTTTTGATGTATTTATAAATGGATTGTTAAAACTTAAAAGGAATAAATTTTATAGGTAAATGTGTGGGTTTAGATTGTGTACAAGTCTCTTCAAGAGGTTATTATAGAGAAGCAAGAAAGAAGATGTTGATTCAAATGTCGTTCCTGGTATTGTGCAAGATATTTTTGGGTTGACCTTGACTTGGATGGTGTGTGTCTGTGATCTATGACGAGGCTAGTCGACCCGTGATTATCGTTGTATTGAAGTACATCTCGTGGTTTGTGGGTCCTATGATTTAATTAGGTAGGGAACTATGTCATGATATGTATGTCCTTATTTATGTTTGAATATTTCCTGAAATGTCTCCTCAGTCACGGCTACATGGAAGCTTTTTTTTATAAGTTTTCTCAATTTTGTCAATCAAAAACGTGTTCTTGTTTTCTCATTTGGCTATTTTTCAACATTTATTAGTTATCTCTTGTAGACTTGTATTGATTGTTGAAAGGTTTATACCTATACCAAGTACCGTTGCTATAGGTATATTAAAAATCAACTTATAATTAATTATTTATAATTTAATTTTTAGGAAAACAATGCAAATTCAACGAATAAAATATCTTAAAATTCAAATAGGATGTCTATATGGAAAAATAAAATGTCTTTTTAGCCAACCCCTTACTAACGGGTGACAATTCATTGAACAAAAAATTTAGCAGGAAGCTACGAGGAACATAAAAGATAAAACAAAGGGATAAACTTAAAATCGTAATATATTTTTTGATTTGTATAAATTTAGTCACTGAGTTTTTTTTCGTTCATATTTACCATAAATTGTACAAATTCAGTCCTTATGACCGGTTACTCTAGGTTAGCCGGGAAAAATGACTTAATAGGGTAATATATTTATCATTTTGTATACATTTAGTCCTTATTATTTTTATGCACATTTAGTCCTTAATATTTTTTTGTTTCAAAATAAGTCTTTTGTTTTTGTACTCATTCAGTACTTATGGATGATTTCTTTAGGTTTTTTTTATCACGACATCTTACATGGGATAATCATTGATGAAGTTTTTGGGGTTGTTGATGTTTATGGTCATCGCGATCTCGACTGCATGGTTGCGTAGGTCTTGTAGTTTGGATTAGATCTTGTGTTCCGAACGTCGTAACTTCTTCATACGATATCAAATTTTAACGATCTTTATATCCACGTGTTCGTTTTTTTAGTCTACTACAACTTTCGTTAAGATTACCTCCGTTAAAATGTAATGTATTTTTACTTAAGATTTTATTAAAAAAACATCCATACATGCATTCATAAAAAACGTATGGATATAAAAATCGTAAGTAAAATTATATTACTTTTTACATGAGTAATCAAAACGAAAGTTGTAGTAGACTAAAATACGAACGCATGGATATAAAGATCGTTAAAATCTGAGATCGTATGAAGAAGTTAAGACGTTCAGAACACATGACCTAAGCAACCAAGTAGTCGAGATCACGATGGACATAAACATTAAAAGCCACAAACACTTCATTAATGATTGTCCCACGTAAGATGTCATGTGAAAAACCTTAAGAAATCATTCATAAGTACTGAATGAGTACAAAAACAAAAATGTCTTATTTTGGAATATATATATATATATATATATATATATATATATATATATATATATTATATACAAAAACCTTTTATTTTAAGAAAATAACGTGTACTTCACGAATGCAGTTTCGTTTGGCATGTGAAGACCTTTTATCCCACTCGCACTGTCTATGTTGCCCAATGCATGCTTTCCACACAATAATATATGTGGCTTCTTCTCCCTCTTATCTTCTGGCTTCCACTTCCTCGTTTTATTCAATACGTCTCCCCCATGCCACCGCTCAAGACTCGATCAAGACTCGCTCACAGGAACAAGAATTATTCCATCTTCAACCTCCACTCCTCTATAATCGACACCACCATGCTTTTATTATGATGTGTTTTTTTTCACTTTCTCCAACGCCAGTCACCCAGTTGGCTCCGCACTTCTACTTCACGCCTCCTTTAGATACTTGAATATGTATTTGCACACCGGATTACCGGGACACCTGCCCTCCACTATCCCTCCACCATCTCCATTCCTAATAACTTTCCCACACCACTTACTTCTCTCTTTCTTCAAGAGACACATCCAACTCTTATCCATCGCTTTACTATAATTGATTTGAGATTAAAGATGTTTTCTCTTCACTTTTCACATATTGATTTGAGATTAAATTTGTTTGGGTTCATCAAAATTTCCAACAAAGCGATCATGGACTGTGAACAGATGGGCATCGACATGCATACGATTTGAGACCGAAGATGTTTAGTCTTCCCTTTTCACATATTGATTTGTGATTGAATTTTCTTGGGTTCCTCAAATATAATTTGAAGAATTTATAGGAAAACAATCGTCACATGTGACTAGATGAGTATTGACAATGTGACTTAGGTTTCCAAAATCTCCTATTTTTCTTTCTTTGTCGTCCTAAATGGAAGTCATATGCGAATTTGCTCTTTCTACAGGGACTAAGTCGGATGTTGATTTATAGATACAGCTGCACCGGTCCTCATATCTTCTCTTTAGGTGATAAAATCGATATTCGTTTATTAGATTTCTACAACTTTTTTGTTTTCGTAATTAAACGCAACCCCAACTTCTATTTGGTGGGTCGACGTCCATAAATTATAATCAATTGCAGGCTCTTGATGCGTCTCAAATGTTTGTCTTGTGATCTGAAAAAGTAATTTAAGCTTTGTGTGCACTACTGCTTCCTCACCACCTGATTCAAAGAAGTAATAACCTTTCAAATCAATCTATATGCATCGCACCCTTTACCAAATGTAGTATTTGAAAATGTAATATAAGATACCCCTTTCATTTTGATTAACATAAGGTTTATGGTTTTGTACAAGTTTCAAGATTGTTCACGGATGAGTTTAATATGTCAACCATGAGTATGACCTCCCTGAAAATAATTAAGAATGATGAATAAAAGTTCAGTCTTTTCTAAGAAATAGTGGGATAAAAACAGAAATATGGTCTGAATCACATCACAGGGTGGAGCCGATTGATCTTCATCGTGCTAGAAGTTTACTTGATAGCTAAGTAACACATGTTTACTCATATGGTTAAATGATTTAGATGTTAAAACGGTTCCAAAACTTTAACATTGGCATAATTATAGGTATCATGCTTCTAAAGAATTAGAAAAAGCTGTCAAGTTTCAAACTGTAGCCTTGCCCATATTTAGTCAAATTTTATATCAAATTGCATCACATTCTTATGCTAATGGCATTTGATTTTGTCAAAAGAGGTCATTGGCTGTAATTTAACGACCCAAAAATCAAGGGTAAAAATTTCATTTTTAATATAGCTAAAACATTGATACCATTTATTTCAAACATTTTAAATCCTCATTAAGTAAAACATTTATCAGATTCCGTACCAAAATCCTTCATTGCGGAAATCATAGGCGTGTGCACCGCGATTAATCCGAGCCCTTCTTTTCCAACTCGATGATACCTGAAACCAAAATTGTAAACCGTAAGCACAAAGCTTAGTGAGTTCCCCAGAGCATAACCCACACACAATCCACATAATCACATAATCCATAAGGGTTGAATTTTAAACTGTTAAAATTCTTAGGGTTGGAATTAAAGTATACAGGGGGGTAACTTTACAAATTCCAAAACTTGAGGGCAAGTTTTGAACAATTCAAAAAACTTTTGGTTTCCATAACTTATGAGTTTAATATGGTTTTATGAAAGACTTTTCAAGTTCCACAACTTGAGGACAAGTTATGGAAGACATAAAATCATTTTATGATAACATTAAAATTAAGAGATTCTTCCAATTTCATAACCTATGAGACTTAATGTGCTTTTAAATGAAAAACTCTTCATTTTCCATAACTTGAGGACAAGTTATGGTGTTAGAAATATATAACAATCTGATTACCACGAATAAAAGGCTCGGTTACCAGTTACTGGGTGACAGATATATATATTTAATGAGATTAGATGCGGAAAGATAAGAAGTGCGGAATAAATAAATACTGGAAAGCTATAATGACTGAAAGCTATAAATGAAATAAATGACAGTATTTAAATGACATAAAGCGTTAATAAAATATATAAATATATATATAGTAGGTGGTGTTAGAACGGGACTTGTGGAACGACTGTTTTGTCAAGTTGTTAGTCAAATAAATGACTAACAGGCTTAGGGTTGGACTGGATCTTAATAGACTATGTCTCTATTTGTTCAAAGTTCAATCCGGTAAGTAACAATAAGTTCTTTTTATGTAACAATGAATTGTTTACAAAACGATACAAAATACACGGGTAATGTTTTTTTGTATGTGGGTATGGGGTTTTTTAAGGTGATTTGATGAGGTTGAAGTGGGTATTTGGAGAGTGGTAGAAGGTGTAATAAGGTTGTAGTTTTGGTGGTATAAGGTAACAAAGAGGGTGATGTTGAAAGAGCTTTGGGTGGTTATGAATATAGATTTTCGTAGTAAATCTCTCTGGATAGCCAATTCTCTCTCGCGTCTCTCTAGGGTTTGCAGTGGTAAAAAAAATCGAGGAAAATTCCTGGATGTAGGTAAGGTCCTGAATAATTTGCGGTGCAAATTTCTCCCGTATTATCTTGTTGAGTTGTGCTTGGTGAATTTTTTCTTAACTTGCAAATTCTGATGTCGAAAAACAGCAAGGTGATGATGGTTGTGGTGATTTGAAAGGATTTTTGGTGGAGGTTTAAGGAGGGTATTTGGAGGGTGTTTGGAGAGTATTTTGAGGTTGGCTATGTGTTTATTCTTCTGGAGATGAGAGAGTAATAGGAGATATATTACAAGGAAACACAAAACACACACAAAAACTCATGTAAACATGCATCTATATATATGCAAAGGAATCAAGCAACTCTTGTTTGTTTAAGGAAAAGTAATGAAGTGATTGATTGTAAAGGTTGGAAGCACACATGATGTTTGGTACTTTTGCTTTTGTGAAGATTTCTTTCCAATATATATATATATGCATGATTCATGTATATATATATATATATATATATATATATATATATATATATATAATATATACAATATACATACATATATATATATATATATATATATATATATATATACAATATATACAATATACATACATATATATATACAATATAATATATATACATATATATATATATATATATATATATATATATATATATATACACACACGAACACTTGTATATATATATATATATATATATATATATATATATATATATATATTCAATTGTGAATTGAATTTCCATTTTTGACCCTTGAGGTTTTTAAATTCTTGACAATTTTAGTCTTGATTTGTTTTGTCTTCAAACGACCAAATATTGCGTCTATTTTTCCGTCTTTGCGTATTTCGTCTTTTGCATATTTTTCTATTTCATAATTAAGCACGAATCCACGCAACCTGAAATAACTGATAATATTTGTTAGATAATATAAAACCAATTCGTCTTATTTCAGTGATGATCACATATAAAAACATTTTTCAACAATTTCCCCCTATGTGATCATTGATGAAATAAGGATAGATATAATCACATTAACAGTTTTAATCTTGAAGATTTGGGATAAAAGTTTTGTCAATGAGAAGATATATATAAAACCATTGTAATCGTTTTGAAAGTTTGTGACTTGGTTTAACATATCTTATGTAAAAGATTTTCAGAAATTTGTTTCCGAATCAAAGTCTCGGGTTCGGTTATCAAAGGGTAGTCATATATGTATCTAAAGAAATTTCCTTAGATTTTATAGCATTATTAATGACGACAAGTGGTCTAACAGGTCGATTCAGATGAACGCTCATAGGTATAGCTCACACTTCACTTGGGTGTTTGGTTGTTCTGGCAGCAGAACAAGTTAATGATCACTAAAAATGAGTGATATCTCTCTCTGATGACTCACACTCATATCGGAGGTGTTCAGCTATGCTTTTCCTGTAAAGTCACTTAGTCGCATTATTAGATAATCAATCACATAAGACTGGTTTCGGCATTACTCAGCGGGTTTCTTCATTCATGCCATTAAAGTTCACTCTCTCTCCGTCGGGAAATACATGTAGAGGGGTTTAGCAATTTTCATAGTGCAGTTTGCAACTAAGATTCTTCAGTGATGAAGGCTACAGTATCCCGGGAAATCCATTGTTGTTGCAGCTTCTTCTTTGATAGTATCCTGTTTGTTGATCAATATCGATTTATTGTAAAAAGATATTTTGTTTTAGCATTGAGAATTTGCTACATTTGAGACCTTTTTAAGAGTATTTGACTTGAGTGATTGAGATATCTTCTTTTGTGAAAAATGGTTAAAACAAATCGCGGGATTTTATGATTTTTGTTTTGAAATAACCATTTGGTTGAAAGTTTGTTTGAAAATACCAAATATAGAATATATTTTTTTTTTGTTTTGTTTGGTATATCTTTATTGAATCCATTTGTTTTCTTGTTGATTTGTCTTTGAGGAATGGATGTTGATAGATATTTGTTTTTCCTTTGGTTTTCTTGTAAGGATATGTCGTTGTTTGCTTGATGGATCATGGGATCGCAAGTCTTCATTTTTGGTTGGCTTTTATCTAGGTAGGGATAGGTGGCATAAAAGACAGTTTGTCTAGTATGTAAGAAATGAATGTATCGTCCCTGGTCATTTTGATATCTAAGCAAAAATGAGACCGTGACAAGATATAATTGGGTATACCTTATAAGCAATAGTGACACACCTAAGCTCACAAGAAATGATTTCCACAATGATTTAGATCAACGAGGCACAAATTCTCACATGGGTTTTTGTTTTCATCTGAACCTCCTAACCTTATGTCCCTTGATTGTTTAAAATCGTCAATAATGAAATAAAATCGAAGGAAATAAAGTTATATACATTATGAAAAGTAGGATATTTGAACCTTCACTCCAATTGAGAATCAATATGACTTAAAATCTTCATCGAGCATAAGCATCTGAAAATTAAGTCAAGAGAAGATTAATCACAAGGTTCTATAAAAGCTTATTATGGCAAGTCTTTTATTAATTTTTTTTTTGAAGATTTGTTTTTCTGAATGTTTTTGGAAATATTGGTTATTTGAATGTTTTTGGTATTTTTGAAAGGAAAGCAATTTTCAATTGTTTTTGAATTTTCCTTTTGAATGAAAGTAAACACACTTTTGTACAAACAAAAAGTAAAAGTTTAAGGATGGATGTTATCTGGATTTAACATTCCTAGACGGCCTAGGAAGTATTGAAACTTTGTTTCATCGAGAGCCTTAGTGAAGACATCGGCAATTTGATCTTCGGTGTTGATGAAGTGCAATTCGATATGACCCTTTTGAATATTGTCTTTGATGAAATGATATCGAATGTCGATGTGCTTTGTCATGGAATGGTGAACGGGATTGTGAGAAATGGCAATTGCACTGGTTGAGTCACAAAATATGGGAATTTGTGAAATTTTGAAGCCATAGTCTCGCAGTTGAGTTTGCATCCATATGACTTGCGAACAACAGCTGGCGGCAGCGACGTATTCAGCTTCTGCTGTTGATGTGGATACACAAGTCTGTTTCTTTGAAGTCCAACTCACTAGTCTACCTCCTAGGAATTGACAGCTACCAGATGTACTCTTTCTATCTAACTTGCATCCTCCATAGTCTGAGTCGGTGAAAGCGTTCAGCTGAAAATCGGATTTAGCTGGATACCAAAGGCCAAGTTTGGGAGTGCCTTTTAGGTATTTGAAGATGCGTTTCACAGCAACTACATGGGATTCCATAGGATTTGCTTGGTATCTGGCACAGACACATGTAGAAAACATGATGTCAGGTCTGCTGACAGTGAGGTATAAGAGTGATCCGATCATTCCACGATATCTTTTCTGATCAACAGGTTTGCCATTTAAGTCTGCATCGATTTTGTATCCAAAAGCCATTGGGGTTTTTGCGGTATTGGATTTGTCCATTGAAAAGCGAGTGAGTAGGTTTTTGACATAATTCTCTTGGTTGATGAAAATGCCATCAGTTGACTGTTTGATTTGAAGTCCGAGAAAAGTAGTCATCTCCCCAATCATGCTCATTTCAAATTTACTCTTCATTAGATCTGCAAACTTAATACTCAAAGATTCATCAGTAGAACCGAAAATAATGTCATCAACATATATTTGTACGATTAAAAGATGTTTATTATAGATTTTACGAAAGAGGGTTTGATCGATTGAACCTCTTTTAAAACCTGATTCTTCGAGAAAGGTTGTCAATGTGGAATACTAGGCTCGGGGTGCTTGTTTCAAGCCATAGACAGCTTTCTGCAATTTGAAGCTGTGATCAGGAAATTTGGGATCTTCGAAACCTGGTGGTTGTTGGATGTATACATCGCGATCTAACTCTCCATGTAGGAATGCACATTTAACATCTATTTGGAATACTTTGAAGTTCTTATGTGCAGCATATGCAAGAAAGATGCGAATTGCTTCAATTCTGGCAACTGGAGCATATGTTTCATCGTAGTCGATTCCTTCTTGTTGTGAATATCCTTTGACTACGAGACGTGCCTTGTTTCGACAAACGATTCCTTGATCGTCAGTTTTGTTTCTGAATACCCATCTTGAACCTATAACAGAAACATCGGGTGGGGTAGGGACAAGATTCCATACGTCATTTCTTTCAAATTCTTCTAGCTCTTCTTGCATAGCTTTTACCCAGTCTGGATCTTTGAGAGCAGAATGTATGGTTTTGGGTTCAGTCATGGATAAGAAGGCTCCAAATAAACAATCATTAGAAGTTGCGGCTCTAGTTTGGATGCCTGAGTTTGGATCTCCGATGATTTGGTCAGTTGGGTGGTTTCTGGTCCATTTTATTAAGCGATTCTCTTCCGCTATAATAATTGGAATTTCAGTATCCCATTGTTCTTCTCCGGGAGTTTCATCTTGGAATAGGTTTGAAGGTTTCCTCATAAATGATGCATCGGGATTGTTTTGGATATTTGGGGATGGGGTATTTAAAGGAGGATTTGGTGTTTGTTCCAATGAAGAAGTATGTGTAGGTGGTTCCCCCTCGAATTGATCTGCATCATTTCGGTTTGTTTGTGGAGTTCCTTCAGTGGTTGTTCCTGTAGAATCAATAGAAGTAGTTAGAAGTTCAGAATTATAAGCGGTTTTGGGTTGTTCAAAAAGTAAATCAAGATCGATTTCAATATCTCTGTCAGGAGAAGGTGTTTGTTGAATTGGATTTTGAAAAATATTATCGATCATTTTTGAACCAAAATGTTCACGATCCAATTTCCTGACATAAAATTCATCGAAATGAACATCGGTACTTTCTTCAATTACTCTGGTACGTTTGTTCAGTACTCGATAAGCAGCTGAGGAAAACGAGTAACCAAGGAAAATTCCTTCGTCCGACCTTGATTCAAATTTTGAAAGGTGATCTTTATTGTTCTTTATGAAGCATCGACAACCAAAAATATGGAAAAATTTGATGTTTGGTTTTCGGTTGTTAATGACTTCATATGGTGTTTTATGAAGATGTTTATGGATTAAGGAACGATTTTGAGTGTAGCAAGCTGTGGCTATTGCTTCTGCCCAGAAGTATTGTGGCAGATCAGCGAAGATAAGCATTGATCTTGCAGCTTCACATAGAGTTCTGTTCCTTCTTTCGACAACTCCGTTCTGTTGTGGAGTGTATGGGGCTGAGAAGTTATGTTCAATTCCTTTATCTTTGAGAAATGAATCTAGAGTCTTGTTTTTGAACTCTAAACCATTATCACTTCGGATTCTTCGAACAGGTCGTTTGAGCTTCAGTTCGATTTGTTTTATGAAGTTGATCATCTCTTCAGGTGCTTCTGATTTTAGTCTTAAGAAGAAGACCCAAGTAAAGCGCGAGAAGCCATCAACGACAACAAGAATGTACTTCTTCCCTTGTATGGTTTGGGTTTTGGCAGGGCCACAAAGGTCTATGTGCAGCAATTCTAGTGGTTCGGATACACTAGATTCTGAGATGCTTTTGTGAGTGGATTTGGAAAGTTTTCCCTTTTCACATGCAGCACACAGAGTTTCATTATCAAGCTTCAGAAGTGGCAGTCCTCTAACAAGATCATCGCCGATCAGTTTGTTGATGTACCCAAAGTTTAGATGGGAAAGGCGGCGGTGCCATAACCAACTGATATCTGCTGGGGCTTTTGATAGCAGACATATATCGGGTTTACCATAGATAAGATCCATGTCAAGTGGATACATATTTCCGGCACGGTAAGAATCAACAATGATTTCTTTGGTTTTGGCGTCCATGATCAAGCTTCTTTGTTTGGTGAATAGGACTTCAAGATTGTTATCACACAGTTGAGAAACACTGATGAGGTTGTGTTTCAGGTCATCGACATAGGCAACTTTCTTTATGGTGAAGTTACCATTTGTTATGTTTCCATAACCCTTGATTTTTGCCGTCATGTTGTTGCCGAAGGTAACGTCTTGATTGGTTTGGGTTGGTTTGAAGTCACGAAGGTAGTTTCGGTTTCTTGTCATATGCTTGGAGCAGCCACTATCAATATACCATGTATCATCCTTGGGTTCTCCAGCATTAGATACCTGCAATTTAGACAGAAGATTTAGGTACCCAAATCTGAATGGGTCCTGGTTTGTTAGATGTTTTTATTTTGGGTTTTTTGTTTACCGAACTTCTTGTAGCATTTGACTTCATATTGCTATAAGAGTTTGGTTTATAAGGATGGAATGGTTGAGGTTTGATTTTATTTATCAAATTTTCCCAAAAAGTGATTTGTTTATGAAAATTCGTTGGTTGATAAAATCTGTGATTTGGTGAATGATATCCTAGATGTGAAATTTTTTTTGCAAAGTTCTCTTCATATCTGGGATGTGATTGGCGGTTATGAAAGGCTTTTTGAAGATGATGTTTTGAAACTTTCTGATTTGGTCGTTTTTGAAAGTTCCTTGAATGGTTAAAGGTGATCTCTTGAAAGCGGTTTTCAAAAGGTTTTTGAAAAGGTTTTGGTTTTTGTTTGGAAACCTGTTTTTGAGGTATGAGGTAAGGTTGAACTGGTTTCTTTGGTTTGTTTTCAAAAACTTTTGGTTTATTAAGTGGGGTTTTGGTGGTTTCATTGGTATGTTTGATTTGGTGCGTTGAAGAACTAGCAGAGTTTGTTTCAGATTTTACAACTCTTTTGATAGACTTTTTGGAAACAGTGAAAGCAGTGTCATCTGGGCTACAGTTGATAACTGTTTCGTCATCTGAATCTTCCTCATTAGCAGATGTGAAAAGATCTGGAAGAGTGGATTCAGAGTTTTCACAAATTGTCATGTTTTCTTGTTTAACTAGTTCATTTTCAAAGGATTCTCTTCCAATTCCTGGTCTGTAATTCGTATCAATTTTGCCAGTTCCTAAGGTGTTTGCTTTGGTGAAAACATCATCACTTAGTTTTCTAGCAATTTTGATAGAATTCATATTCCATATCAATCTTTTGTTTTCAGATTCAAGAAAATTGGTTTGGTTTAAAGAATTAGTCAGTTTTTCATTTAAAGTTTTGTATTTTTCAGTTGATTCTTGAAAGTTTTGTTTCAACTGAAGGATTTCCTTTTCTAAAACATCTTTTGTTTCAGAGGAAATGACTGACTGATTTTTTTGTTCCAAATCCTTTTTCTGAATTAGGGTTTGATTTAATTGTTCCAAGACGTGATTATAATCTTCTGATTTTCTTTCAACGTCTCTTTCCAATTTGTTCTTTATCCTTGTTGATTCTCTAAATTTGAGTTGCAAGGTTTGTAACTCAGATTTGCAGATATCGGAATTGATCATTGTGTCATGATATTTTTTGAGATCAGCTTCTAGACTTTTCTCAATCTTGGTTATATGGGACTCAAAAATTGATTTCGAAAGACCAAGTTCAGAGATCATAGACCATACCTGTTCTATGACGTTTGGAGCTCTTGAAGGTCTATCAACACCAACTACGAAACAGAAGTTTGATTGTGTTGGTTCATTGTCAGCTTCGTCTTCAGAAGTTGGCCAGTATTCCACGTTTGGTTCATGGATTGCCATCAATGCTCTTTGCTTATCTTGATTTTCCTGTTTCTTTAATTCATCGGCTTTTTGAGCGTAGTATGCTGAGTCTTTGACTTTGGTTTTGTTTTTAGCTCGGCATTCTCTGGCATAGTGATTAGTTCCTTTGCAGTTGTGACAAATGATCACTTCTTCATCACTGTCATCCTTTTGACTTTTAATCGGAAGTCTTTCAGGAGCTTGAGTTTGGATTTGTTGGGAAGATTGGGAAGGGTTATGTTGGAATCCAAAATTTTGGTTGTTTTGAAAGCCATTGTTTTTATTAGTGTAACCTTGATTTTGGAATCCTCTGTTTTGGTTTTGAAAACTGTTGTTTTGGTTATTGTTTTGATGACTTGAGTTGGGATTGTTTTGAAATCCCTGGTTTTGAAAACCTTGGTTTGAATTGTTTTGGAAGGAAGGTCTTTGAAAATTTTGTCCAAAATAAGGTCTTGGTTGAAAACCTGAGTTGTTTTGAACAGGTTGAGGTCTTGGTTGAAATCCAGAATTATTTTGTCCAAATGATGGTCGGTTTTGAAAATTTGGTTTGAAATTCGATTGACCGTGATTTGGAATAAATCTCTGGAGGTTTGTGTTTGCTACCAAAGCACACAGTTGTTGGTAGTCTGCTTCATCATTTAAATCAGATTGATCAAAAGAATTGTTCAAACAGGGTTGGTTTTGAAAAGATGTCTGATTAAAATGATTGAAGTTTTGTTCATTAAAAGGTGTTTGGTTTTGAGAAGATGTGGAAACGAGAGCAAGTGGTCCTCCAAAAGCTGTAGTGGTTGGTGGGTCAATCGAGGATTCATACGATTGAAGTTCTCCATACAAATTGTATAAAGTTTCAGTATGAATGGCTGGATTTCCCTGAATGATGAGTTTAACCATCTTCCAGCTTTCGTAAAGATTGTTTAGAAACTTGAGATTTATCTCGTGTTGTGTCTTTTTGATACCCAAATTGTTCATTTTTACCATGATAAAATTGAACCTATCATGAGCATCATGGATGGTTTCTGATGAAAGCATCTTGAAATTATCGAATTCATTTAAAACAGATGTTCTTTTGTTTCCAATAATTCTTTGATTTCCACAAAAACGATTTTTTAAATTTTCCCAGATTTGATTTGCAGTCAACAGTATTATGTCATCCATTTGACTTAGAATACTGTGGGGAATTCTAGACACAAGTTCCTTTTTGGCTTGGAGTTGCAGCCTTTTTTCGGTTTCAGCAAGAGTGGCTTGATTTGTAGCAAGAGTAGCCATATTTTCTGGAGTAACATATGTTCCTTCTACACAATTCCAGACATCTTCACTTATGGTGTTAAGATGAAGATTCATACGGCCAACCCACGAATTATACTCTTCAGGAATAAGTATGGGTGCCCGTGAACCAGATCCCAAGCTGTTAGCAATAGAAACAGAGTTCATGTTGGAATAATTAGCAGAAGACATAATAAAATTTTTGTTTTTGAAAGGATTTTGAACAATTGATATTAAAATGAAATTTTTAAAGAAAATCTTATGGAAGGTTTATAAACGCTAACCAAAAGTTTTCGACAAAAATTTCAAAGTAAATCACACAAGCTCTGAATTTTTTTTTGTTTAAGATTTTTTTTTTTATAATTTTTTATAATTTTTTTTAATAAATTTTTTTTAAGGATTTTGAACAAGTGATATTAAAATGAAATTTTTAAAGAAAAGCTTATGGAAGGTTTATAAACGCTAACCAAAAGTTTTCGACAAAAATTTCAAGGTAAATCACACAAGCTCTGATACCAATTGTTAGAAATATATAACAATCTGATTACCACGAATAAAAGGCTCGGTTACCAGTTACTGGGTGACAGATATATATATTTAATGAGATTAGATGCGAAAAGATAAGAAGTGCGGAATAAATAAATACTGGAAAACTATAAATGACTGAAAGCTATAAATGAAATAAATGACAGTATTTAAATGACATAAAGCGTTAATAAAATATATAAATATATATATAGTAGGTGGTGTTAGAACGGGACTTGTGGAACGACTGTTTTGTCAAGTTGTTAGTCAAATAAATGACTAACAGGCTTAGGGTTGGACTGGATCTTAATAGACTGTGTCTCTATTTGTTCAAAGTTCAATCCGGTAAGTAACAATAAGTTCTTTTTATGTAACAATGAATTGTTTACAAAACGATACAAAATACACGGGTAATGTTTTTTTGTATGTGGGTATGGGGTTTTTTAAGGTGATTTGATGAGGTTGAAGTGGGTATTTGGAGAGTGGTAGAAGGTGTAATAAGGTTGTAGTTTTGGTGGTATAAGGTAACAAAGAGGGTGATGTTGAAAGAGCTTTGGGTGGTTATGAATATAGATTTTCGTAGTAAATCTCTCTGGATAGCCAATTCTCTCTCGCGTCTCTCTAGGGTTTGCAGTGGTCAAAAAAATCGAGGAAAATTCCTGGATGTAGGTAAGGTCCTGAATAATTTGCGGTGCAAATTTCTCCCGTATTATCTTGTTGAGTTGTGCTTGGTGAATTTTTTCTTAACTTGCAAATTCTGATGTCGAAAAACAGCAAGGTGATGATGGTTGTGGTGATTTGAAAGGGTTTTTGGTGGAGGTTTAAGGAGGGTATTTGGAGGGTGTTTGGAGAGTATTTTGAGGTTGGCTATGTGTTTATTCTTCTGGAGATGAGAGAGTAATAGGAGATATATTACAAGGAAACACAAAACACACACAAAAACTCATGTCAACATGCATCTATATATATGCAAAGGAATCAAGCAACTCTTGTTTGTTTAAGGAAAAGTAATGAAGTGATTGATTGTAAAGGTTGGAAGCACACATGATGTTTGGTACTTTTGCTTTTGTGAAGATTTCTTTCCAATATATATATATATATATATATATATATATATATATATATATATATATATATATATATATATATGCATGATTCATGTATATATATATATATATATATATATATATATATATATATATACAATATATACAATATACATACATATATATATATATATATACAATATAATATATATACATATATATTTATATAATATATATATATATATATATATATATATATACACGAACACTTGTATATATATATATATATATATATATTCAATTGTGAATTGAATTTCCATTTTTGACCCTTGAGGTTTTTAAATTCTTGACAATTTTAGTCTTGATTTGTTTTGTCTTCAAACGACCAAATATTGCGTCTATTTTTCCGTCTTTGCGTATTTCGTCTTTTGCATATTTTTCTATTTCATAATTAAGCACGAATCCACGCAACCTGAAATAACTGATAATATTTGTTAGATAATATAAAACCAATTCGTCTTATTTCAGTGATGATCACATATAAAAACATTTTTCAACATATGGAGTTCATAAAAAGCCATTAAATCAATTATTCCAATTAACACAATAATCATATAATATTTCTATGAACAAGATCAAACTCATAAGAAAAGATAATTCACATCAACAATTTTCAAGAACTTAGCTAATCACATAAACTGAAAAAAGACTTGAAACTTTGACAATTATCCTTTATTTGGATGAGAATATACATTACCATAACATCAAAATCAAATTTTATGAACAAAAACACTTTGTGGTAATGATTCTAATCCAAAACAGGCCAAAAAAACTCGAAAATCAGCTGTCAGGGGCTCCAACTCGTCGAGTGCAAGAACAAAATCGGTGAGTTGGATGAATTTGTTCTTCGACTCGGCGAGTCCCCCAGTGGACTCGCCGAGTCCACTGTCCAGACAACAAAAAAATCGATTTTTCAAGCAATTTTCAGCAAGCAGCATCAAGTATAATTTGAAAACAACCCATGGCTCTGATACCACTGATGGGTTTTGTATACTACAACATCCTATGGTGCACATACAACCCTAAATACCTTGGATCTATGTTTTCACTAATTATACATGTAATATTGTTTCCAATGTATTATGCCCATAACTAGCATGCAATTGTCATATACTATACAAGATACTAGTTAGGGTAACATACCTTTCATGTAGCTTGAAGTCTTGATGTATTTGGCCTTAAGAGCTTAGCCCCGATAGTGTGGAAGCCTCAAATGAAGTCACAACACATCATGAACAAAGGTGGAACTTGAGAGAGAATTCCATGCACCAAAAAACCTCATAAACTCCAAGTATATGTGTGTAGGCGTTTTTTGGCTGAGGAGTACATATTTATATGTTGGATTCCAAGGGTCATGGGTATAACCCAAATCCATACCCATGGGTTTTATGATCCATGGTTCATGTGGCCCAACTCTTTATGTATCCATACATAAACTTGGTCCAACATGGATCATAAGCCCAACACATATAAATATAACTAATTACCATAATTATGCCCCATAGATTTAATTAATCTCTTTTGATCACTAAATTAATTCCAAATTAATTCTTGATCAATTCTAATTAAAACATATGATTTCATATTAATATATTATAACTTATAATATATTAATAAATCATATATATATATATATATATATATATATATATATATATATATATATATATATATATATATATATAACATTCTCTCAAGAATCCATCCTAACAAATTGTCCTGATGATATGCAACCCAAATGGACCATGCTACTCTCGGGTCAAGTACATACCAATAATAGTTATGGGCTTAGACATCTAATCCAACAAGTCCACCAACTCATACAACATATACAAGCATCTCCCTTAGGCCTAACTAGCATGCGATTCACAGATTCATAATCAAATCATAACAGATAACAAATGTGGGTATTCTGTGGAAACTTACTTGAGCTCGGTTGATTGCATGCACCACACCCTTTCTTATCTTAGGAAACCTTTTCCTTAAAAACATTTTCTTTTGAAAATCTTTGAAAACTTTACAGATCCTCAGTTTTAGTGGAGACACACCCGAAGGTATCCCCGAATCCCTCAAACCAAGGCTCTGATACCAACTTGTAACGACCCAAAAATCAAGAGTAAAAATTTCATTTTTAATATAGCTAAAACATTGATACCAATTATTTCAAACATTTCAAATCCTCATTAAGTAAAACATTTATCAGAGTCCGTCCCAAAATCCTTCACTGCGGAAATCATAGGTGTGTGCACTGCGATCAATCCGAGCCCTTCTTTTCCAAATCGATGATACCTGAAACCAAAACTGTAAACCGTAAGCACAAAGCTTAGTGAGTTCCCCAGAGCATACCCCACACACAATCCACATAATCACTTAATCCATATTAGCTACAAAAGCTACATAAACCATATAATCCCTGCACATAATCGTATAAGGAAGCCATGGAAACCCTCCAGAGTCTTACACCTTGTGCCACGGGAACCCCCACGTGGTCTTATGTGCCATGGGAACCCCTACATGGTCTTCCTGCCAAACAAGACATAATGTAAACTACACATACAACATATGAGTTAACATACAAACATATAAGGATGATGTGGGCTCCCCCCAGGGTCTTATACCTTCATTCCATGGACTCCCCCACATGGTATTTACCTAGGAATGCCATGGGCTTCCACACATGGTCTTATATCCATCTGTCACGGGCTCCCCTGGGGTCTTCCATGCAAATATCACATAATCACTAGCATATACTTAGCATAAAGCTAAATATCATACCACATATCTCTACTACAGCTAGTATACCACATAACATAAAATGGGCCGGCCTTGGTGCCTTTGACCTATTGGTATGGTGAGAAGACTCACCTCACAAACTCTGAACTGGTAAGCTGAAGCCAAATATATCCCACGCGCTGCTCCTTCTCAACTTCCTATAATCATCAAGTGATCAACTTAACACCATCCCATAAATACTCTCAGATCAACCCTGGTCAAAATCAAGGTCAAGGTCAAAGTTCACAGTCAAGGTCAACAGTCTATGTTGACCTCGACTCGTCGAGTATAACCAGCCACTCGTCGAGTTCCTTGCTTAACTCGTCAACTCGCCGAGTCACTTGAGTGACTCGTCGAGTTCCTTAGTGTTCACGGCCGCAAACCCTCAACCGCAAACCCCTGGCCGTAAACCCTTTGGCCGTGAACTCTTTGGTCGTATACTCCTTGATTGACTCGTCGAGTCGATTAAAGGACTCGGCGAGTTCCTCTAGTCCTTCTCGTTTTCGGCCTTTTCCAGTGGGATCCAGGGTCCCAAACTTCAGATCTAGCCATTCCTAGTGTAGATGTCACGTAAAGTTGCAAACTTTACGTGCATGTGAGGCCTCACATGGCCATAACACTAAAACTAGCCTTCACACAAGGTTCTAATGCATGGAAAGGGATTGAACTGCCTAAAGGAGACAACGTTACGACACTGGGGACCTAAAGAGGTCTAGATCTGAAACCATATCCTTGTGATAAGTCCAGATCCGAGTGTCATTCCATTTTTCCCCAAAAATGGCCATTTACTTCCAAGAAGAGGGATCTAAATAACTAAAGGTCAAGGTAACGACTTTATACCTCAAGATGGTGGCCAATACAATGTATATGTCGGATCTACTGCTTTTCTCCTTGCTCCTTCTCCTCCAAGTTCTAAAATTCTTCACTACCCACCAAAATCATTCACTTACTCTCACTCAAGAGTGTTCATGGCCGCAAACTGCTTTCTGTAAGGATATAAGGTGCTAGGGGAGGTTACAATGGTAAATAATGATCCTTATATAGGAGGCAAACCCCGAAATTAGGGTTTTCTCTTTACAGCTCCAACTCACCGAGTTGGGCCTTCCGACTCGCCGAGTTGCTCCCGATCTGCGTCCATGAATAAATGCTCCTAATCGACGAGTTGGACTCCCAACTAGCCGAGTCCATGCACAAAAATCCTGAATTTAACTAAATCAAATAACACTTGGAATAGGTGTTACAACTCTCCCCTACTTGAACTAGACTTTGTCCTTGAAGTTTGCTGACCCATACAACTCCGGGTAGTGCTCTCGCATCTCCTCTTCTGGCTCCCAGGTCCATTCAGAGCCCCCTTCGATGCTGTCATTGCACCTTTACCAGTCTTATTTCCTTATTCCGAAGACCCTTGGTCTTCCTATCAAGAATCGCAACCGGCTTCTCGATATAGTTCAGGCTCTCATCTATCTGAATGTCAGCCAACGAGACGACTGTGGACTCGTCAGTGACACACTTCCGAAGCTTTGACATGTGGAAAGTGTTGTGAATCTGGCTAAGCTCCTCTGGCAGATCCAAGCGATATGCCACTTTACCCATCCGGGTCGTGATCCTGAACGAGCCTATATACCGAGGCCTTATCATTCCTTTCACCAAATAACTTGAGCAATATGGCCATAGCCCCGAGCATACCATAGCCTTTCCAAGGCAACTGACACCAACCCTCGTAGGGTTCTAGAACCCAAAGATGAACGAATTCCTCGCAACCTGATCACATTTGTTCCATCTGAAATATGAAGTCTCGATATGGTCTGTCTCCCTGACAGACTGCCCACATCGAATCATCATCGAACTGATTCCACAAGGAACCAACCCAGATAGAATACTTCCTACCCGTAATACCTTGAGGCTTCCTAAAGAGAAAAATCACCAGTCAACTGCGGCTATCGAATAACAAGCAATTCCTCTTGTTGTCACATAGCTGCTTTCCTGAAGAACACCTGGGACCTCCCTGGTCCCAACTGTTGGGTTTTGAGCAAACTAACACTCCTAAGGTGTTCATGCAACCCTAGAAACCTTGGATCTATGTTTGTCTAAAATACATGCAAAATAATTTTCCAAGGTTCATAACCTATCTAGCATACATGGGGTACTTTTAAACATAAAAGATACTAGAAGAATTACATACCTTTGTTAGTGAGTTGATTCCTTGGGAGTTTGAGAGCCAAGCACCAATAATGTGAATGCCTCAAATGGAAATCACAAATCACCACAAAATTGGAAAACTTATGAGAGATCACTCTAATACTCTAGAAATCGGCCACACCTTATGCACACACACATAGTGTCTTTTCAAGCACCATAAGCCTCTTTATATAGTGTAGATGATTAGGGTTATAAACCATGCAAACCCTAATAACCCATGTCTTTTCCTATTCCAAGGATCCATGGGTTAAAAGCTCCATGGATCATCCATGGACTCCCATTCAAGCTTAGCCCATTTCCTTATGAGTGTTAGCCCACACTATATAAGTACAATAGCCCATTATTTAATTAGTCACCTTATGATCACCAAATTAATTCATAATTAATTTAAGATCAATACTAATTAAATAATAAAATTTCATATTAATATATTATAACTTATAATATATTAGTAGGCCGCAAATATACTCTTCTCATAATGTTATCCATATAAATAGTTCGGGTGAAGTGCAACCCAAATGGACCATGCCGGGTCGGGTCAAGTATATACCAAATCAGTTATGGACTAAGACACCTTATCCAACAGTCTCCCACTTGGATAAGTCTGATAACTGTATTTGCCTATATAGCTTCAGGAACCAACCGACAATCGTAGCTCTCGAAAACTCTGTTGAACTATGAAGCGCCATTTTAGATAAGTGATCACATAATCCTCTGCTTTCATGATATCAGCCGGACAAATACATGGAACAATGTCTTACTTATTGTCCAACAGTTTGTTTCCCGATTTCCGATTTGTTTGACAAAGAACTTAATCGAACACATCAATTTAGTTCTGACCGAGCCCGGTACATAGGTCAAAACAAAATCATCGAGGGCCCCAGATATCGCTTCTATTTCTAGAAGGAACAGATAAACTTCGACTCATATGCTTGTTCTACTACTTATTGAATTGCACACAAAGGCACGTTTTATAACATCAAGTTACTGATGCGTTTACGTGCAATCAATGCACAACCAACTCATAGGTAACAACTCATATCTCTAGGTTTGAAGACTTATATGATATTACCGTCTCACGATCACTCGAGATAAATTCCATGAAGTGATATAAGTGAGCGTGGGTTTATTCTAATACTCATAACTTATGAGTACTCATGAATGTTGTAGCAACCATTGCTATGGCTAAACACCTTTAGTCATCTACAATCCCAATTCATGACAGTCTTGATTCATACCTACTTCCGACATATGACCGACTGTGGAGAGTTTGAATAAACTTATTATTCTGGAAGTCAAAACATGCAAAGCTGAAACAATAGTAAATAATTGACAATGATAGCAACACCTTACTCATAAATAAATCACAACTTTTATTCATCATCAAACGTCGATTACATTTTACAAGTTTCAGTAATAACTATCTAATCTGTAACTAATATCTTGTGTCTTATGAAGTGATATTTCCTGTCAATGTGTCGGGATCTGCTATGATATCTTGGTTCCTTGGCTAAGGCAACCGCACTATTGCTGTCACAGAAAATCTCCATAGGCTCCTTAATAGCTGGTACAACTCCAAGGTCTCTGATGAAGTTCCTCAGCCATATCGCCTCCTTTTCCGCTTCACTCGCTGCTATGTACTCTGATTCACAAGTCGAATCAGCTACAGTCTCCTGTTTGGAACTCTTCCAAGTGATTGCCCCTCCATTTAAGGTAAAGACCCAGCCCGACTGAGAGCGGAAGTTATCCCTATCGGTATGAAAGCTAGCATCACTATACCCTACTACTCTCAAGTCATCACTCCCACCAAGGGTAAGGATCCAATCCTTAGTCCTCCGCAGGTACTTGAGAATATTCTTTACCGCAGTCCAATGAGCCTTGCTAGGGTTCCCCTGATATCTGCTGACCATGCTCAAAGCGAAGGCCACATCAGGACGGGTACAAGTCATAGCATACATGATCGAGCCAACAGCGGAAGCATAAGGTAATCGACTCATCTCAGCTATCTCATCTTCTGTACTCGGGCTCTGAGCCTTGCTCAGTTTGGCATTGCTTTGGATCGGTAATTCTCCTTTCTTGGAATTCTGCATGTTGAACCTTTTCAACACCTTATCCAAGTAGATACTCTGACTAAGTCCAATTAGTCTTTTACTCATTTCTCTTAATATTCTTATCCCTAAGATATAGGCAGCTTCTCCAAGGTCCTTCATAGCAAAGCACTTCCCAAGCCAGGACTTAACCTCCTGCAAGGTTGGGATGTCATTTCCTATGAGTAGTATGTCATCCACATACAGTACCAAAAAGCTAACTATACTCCCACTAGCTCTGACATACACGCAGGACTCATCTTCACTTCTTGAGAAACCAAACTCTTTGACCTTCTCATCGAAACAAAGATTCCAACTTTGAGATGCTTGTTTCAATCCATAAATGGATTTCTCAAGCTTGCACACTCTATTGGGGTACTCTGCACTGACAAAACCCTCTGGCTGATTCATGTAAACATCCTCAGCCAACTTTCCGTTAAGGAAAGCGGTTTTGACATCCATTTGCCATATTTCATAATCATGAAATGCAACAATGGCTAGCATAACCCTAATAGACTTAATCTTTGCTACTGGTGAAAAGGTTTCATCATAATCAATACCCTGAGTCTGAGTAAAACCCTTCGCAACCAGTCGAGCCTTATAAGTGTGCACCTTCCCATCCATGCCGGTCTTCTTCTTGAAGATCCATTTGCACCCGACTGTCTTACGGCCTGGTACATTGTCAACCAAGTTCCAAACTTGATTGTCATACATGGACTGTATCTCGCTGTCCATAGCCTCCTTCCATTTAGCAGACTCTGGGCCTGCCATGGCTTCCTTAACACTGTTAGGTTCATCCAGATTTACCAGTGTACTGTCATTGATAAATGTATCACCTTCCGTAGTAATATGAAATCCATAATAAAACTCAGGTGTGTTCCTAACCCTTGTGGAACGCCTCGGAAGTATAGACTCGTCAGCTGGATCAACAGGAATTTCCTCCTCAGGTTGATTGCTAGTGTCTGAGGTTCCTTCATCAATTGAGTCTTGAATTTATTCAAGGTCAATTTGCCTCCCACTGTCTCCTTGGTTTATAAATTCTCTCTCTCGAAAGACCCCTCTCCTTTCCACAAAAACCACATTCTCGCTGGGTCTGTAGAAGAGGTAACCAAAGGATTTTTGTGGGTAGCCGATGAAAATATACCTTTCACTTCGAGGTTCGAGCTTGTCATGAGTCTCGCGCCTCACGAAAGCCTCGCAACCCCAAATCTTGATATGGTCCAAATTGGGAACTTTCTCAGTCCACATTTCATGAGGTGTTTTGGCAACCTTCTTTGTAGGGACTAGATTAAGGATGTGGGCGGCAGTGTCTAAGGCATACCCCCAAAAAGAGATTAGTAGTGAAGCTCGACTCATCATAGAGCGAACCATGTCCAACAAAGTTCGATTACGCCTCTCAACTACACCATTCAGCTGTGGTGTCCTGGGAGGTGTCAATTGTGAGACAATCCCACACTCCTTAAGATAGTCGAGGAACTCAGTACTAAGATACTCACCACCTCGATCGGATCGAAGCATCTTAATGTTCCTGCCCAATTGATTTTCTACTTACTGTTTAAACTCTTTAAACCTTTCAAAAGTTTCTGACTTATGTTTGATTAAGTAGACATAACCATATCTACTAAAATCATCAATAAAAGTCACATAATAGCGATTAGCATCCCTTGTGGCGGTTTTGAATGGTCCACATACATCAGTATGTATAAGGTCCAACAAACCCTCACCCCTTGCACAAGTACCAGTGAAGGGTGATTTTGTCATTTTTCCAAGTAGACAAGACTCACAACTATCATCCGACTTGAGGTCGAACGACTCCAAGACTCCATCCTTTTGGAGCTGGCCTATGCGTTTCTTGCTTACATGTCCAAGACGACAATGCCACAAAGATGCTTTATCCAAGCTAGTAGAAGAATCAATACATAATACATTATTTCCTAAATTATCTACAACCGATACAGCTTCATACACACCTTCACAAGGTAATGCTTTAAAATAAAGAACATTATTAAAGAAAGCATTAATACTACCAACTTCATTATCAAAAGAAAAGGTAAAACCTTGTTTGTACAAAGCATGAAAGGAAATAATATTCCTCGCCATTTCAGACAAGTACACACGTTTATTCAAATCTAACTTTAACCCACTATCTAGAAACAAAGTATAAAATCCAATCTTGGAAACAGGTGCAACCTTCTTGTTCCCCATGATTAAGTTTATCTTTCCGTGCTCCACATCCTCACTTCTTCTTAGGCCCTGCAAGTCACAACAGATGTGAATACCACAACCTGTATCAAGAACCCAAGAATTAGAATATGGTGAGTTATTAGACAATATAGTGTAAATACCTGCATGGGATGGTTTCACTTTCCCATCCTTGACATCCTGCAAGTACTTTGGGTAGTTTCGCTTCCAGTGCCCCTTATTTTGACAGTAGAAGCATTCAGCATCCTTAGGGATGGCAGAAGGAGTGATAGAACCACCTTTGGTTCCAGATGAGGAGCCTTCAAGGGACTTTCCCTTGGTACCCTTCGAAGGGTGCTTCCTCTTCTTCCCTTTGCCTTGCCCGATAGCCAAAACAGGGGTAGTAGTAGGAGTAGGAGTAGTAACCGACTTACTCTTAAGACCACTTTCGGCAGTCTTCAGAAGTCCTTGAAGCTTACTGAGTGTGACTTCCTCCTTGTTCATGTGGTATGTCATACGAAATTGATCATAACACGAGGGCAAGGAGTGCAAAATGATATCAATTGCCAACTCCTCAGGGAAGTTCACATTCAGTTTCATTAGACGGTCCACATACCTTTGCATTTTCTGCATGTGGCTCGTGATTGGTTCGCTATCCTTCATACGGGTAGTGATCATGGAGGAGATTATTTCATACCGCTCTTGACGAGCACTCTGATGGTACCTTTCCATCAGATCCTGATGCATCTCAAAAGGGTAATAGTCCTCATAGGACTTTTGGAGTTTAGCTGTCATGGTGGCCATCATGATGCATGCCACCTTGGTGGCATCTCTTTCATGTGCCTGATACTCAGCGACCTCCTCAGGAGTAGCAGTGGACTCATCAAGCTCCTTTAGCTCCTTATCGAGGACATATTCCTTGTCCTCGTAACGAGTGACCATCCTGATGTTCTGGATCCAATCCATGAAGTTGGAACCATCAAAGATGACCCTCCCACAAAGGTTCATGAGGGAAAAGGAGCCACTAGGGTTAGAGCCCGAAGCATTGTTGTTGGAAGACATCTGAAAAGAAGAAAACAAGTTTAGATTAGATATATCGAATCCTTAATAATACACCCAAATGTAATATTAAGGCTAGGATCCAACACAATATATTATAACTTAGAAAAGGGATGCCGTACTCTAAGCTATAACATATTTGAAGGTAGGTGAATGACGATTCACCAATTTCCACCATGAAAACGAAATGAATTAATTAGGTTTAATTGGTTTTGAAATTCCTAGATTCTTTTGAGATTCATTGAACTTTTCAATGGCATGTTTCAATCTCGATTGTGCCCTTCAAGTTTTGTGACTGGGATGCCGAGGATCACAAAACAAGGTGTGAATAACCATGCAAATTCACTTGGTACCCTTAATATTATCACCTAATCAATGTGCCGGTTAACCACACACGCTCCACCGATCTATGATAAACATTAAGTCGCCCTTCGTGATCCTTACTAGTCCAAGTTAGTGTGCCGGTTAACCACACACGCTCCACCAACGACTTGGTAAGGTACAAAGTGTGAATTTCATGGGTTAGAACCATATTCACATTTTCCTAAAGTAACTAAGATTGGGAATTTATTAAAGGTTTAGTTACTTTATAATATTCATTATACTTTTAATGAGAATTTAAAGTCATTGTCCTACCCGTTCGGCTAACGACCCTCCACCGATCAAGGAAGCGGTGGGTGAGAATGGACCCCCATTAAGTTGCCATTTTATAGGCAACAACCTTATACCCCCCTTATAGACCGGCTTCGTGAATGAGGCCTACTAACGGTAAAACGACTTAGTCTTATACATATATATAATAATTAACCATTAATGTTATAAATAGTATAAGGGTTGAATTTTAACTTTTAAAACTCTAAGGGTTTGGAATTAAAGTATATTAAAGTGTGTGTAACTTTACAAATTCCAAAACTTGAGGACAAGTTTTGAAACTATTCAAAACTTTTCATTTCATAACTTATGAATTAAAGGTTCATAAAATGAAGACTCTTCATTTTCATGTAACTTATGTGTTTTAAGTGTGCATAAATGAAAGTGACCTTTGGAAATCCATAACTTGAGGACAAAATATGGACTCCATTAAAACACATAAATGATCAAGAATTATCAATAAACAATTTAGCAAATAATTCCTATGATCTAACAATAATTCATAAGAACATGAACATCATATCAAAAATTCCAAGAACATATGAACACATATCATCATGCAATTTTGATATAAGCCATTGTAAATGGATTAGCATAAACATTACACCATCTAAAACATGTTTTATAACACCAAAACAGTTTAGGATAATGTTTCTAGTCCATTTCCAACAGCAAAACTCGAAAATCTGCATTCTGAGGCTTCTACTCGTCGAGTGCACGAACCTACTCGACGAGTAGGATGAATTTACTCATGGACTCGGCGAGTCCCCCCATGGACTCGACGAGTTCATGCTGTAGAATGCAGAAAACTTGAGTTTTTCAACAAGTTTGCAACAAGTATCAAACAAACAAGCCTAGGCTCTGATACCACTGTTGAGTTTTGAGCAAACTAACACTCCTAAGGTGTTCATGCAACCCTAGAAACCTTGGATCTATGTTTGTCTAAAATACATGCAAAATAATTTTCCAAGGTTCATAACCTATCTAGCATACATGGGGTACTTTTAAACATAAAAGATACTAGAAGAATTACATACCTTTGTTAGTGAGTTGATTCCTTGGGAGTTTGAGAGCCAAGCACCAATAATGTGAATGCCTCAAATGGAAATCACAAATCACCACAAACTTGGAAAACTTATGAGAGAGCACTCTAATACTCTAGAAATCGGCCACACCTTATGCACACACACATAGTGTCTTTTCAAGCACCATAAGCCTCTTTATATAGTGTAGATGATTAGGGTTATGAACCATGCAAACCCTAATAACCCATGTCTTTTCCTATTCCAAGGATCCATGGGTTAAAAGCTCCATGGATCATCCATGGACTCCCATTCAAGCTTAGCCCATTTCCTTATGAGTGTTAGCCCACACTATATAAGTACAATAGCCCATTATTTAATTAGTCACCTTATGATCACTAAATTAATTCATAATTAATTTAAGATCAATACTAATTAAATAATAAAATTTCATATTAATATATTATAACTTATAATATATTAGTAGGCCGCAAATATACTTTTCTCATAATGTTATCCATATAAATAGTTCGGGTGAAGTGCAACCCAAATGGACCATGCCGGGTCGTGTCAAGTATATACCAAATAAGTTATGGACTTAGACACCTTATCCAACACCAACTTGTCTGCCAACTGTCCGAACAACAGACATCTCCCCGATTACTGAGTCAAAAACACACGTAGCAGCCCCATACGACTTCTGAAGGATACATCGTCTAGCAATAACTGCCCTTATCTATACCGCCACTCGTGGCTCCCAGTCCATTTGATACATACGGTCGTGATAGGCTAACAACCTATCGCCACTTAATCCGGCGCAACAAAGTGAATGCTACGAAGATAACTGTTGTTTTACATCATACCCCGTCTCCTTCGACCTACCATTTCCTGATTCCAACATGTCGTGGCTCTATTACGGATAGATCCACCCGAGACTCACCACAATATCTTAAACTACCATCAAACCAACCCGTTCATCACCCTGGAATTCTGCCTTCAATGCCCTTGGCATATAGATGCCCCACATCCCATCTTGTTGAAACGAAATCCTGCACCAACCCTGCGCAAATTTCGATTCGGGACCCTATCCAAAACCGAATGGGTACTCCGCTCCTATCCAGAGATCCTCGAATCGGAATTTGCATAATGCACCACAACTTCCCGACGTCCCTTACTTGACCGATAAATAACTACCCTTAAGCCAATCCCCGAGACTACCAGTCTCGTACCTTGTCCAACCACCAGGTTCCTAAGAGATCAAATATCAAGGCTACCTAGCTTAAACTCCCCTGCATCACATACTGATTATCCACATGATCTTGCAACTCGGGATCCAAACCCTTGACCCCACGGTCTCTACTAATTCTATCCCGAATTCCCATAATCGTCCGGGCTCGCCCACGGATAACTGATCGAACAATCACCTCTGGTCCTGATCCTAACTAAGTTGTGGCTCCCCCACAACCTTGCGGACTAGCCTACCCTAGCCCAAATCACCTAAAAGAATCTGTGGATGTTGCGGCACCCCTGCAGTCTTACAACACTTTCTACTGCTAGTGAATGCTACGGCTCCCCCGCAGTCTTACAACACCTTACCCTAACTGTCTGTCAGTGAATGCTACGGCTCCCCCGTAGTATTACAACACTTTCACCCTAACTGACCATTAGTGAATGTTACGGCTCCCCCGTAGTCTTACAACACTTTCACCCTAACTGAACATTAGTGAATACTATGGCTCCCCCGTAGTCTTACAACACTTTCACCCTTGCTTCTGTCCTGGATACCTGAACGGTTCTCCCCCACTTAGATTCAACTAAACCCGCTCAACACATGAAAATTGAAGGGTCCAAAATCCTCCTTACGTTCCAATGTTTACTCTGCTGACGACCGGTGCTTACAAAAGCTAGCGCACCAAAAGTAACCCTTCCCAAAACAACACAACTCCTGAAAACCATCTAACACTTCTTGTATCCCAATAACATCAATGACTTCAGACGCTTAGAAGTGATATCGCTCTCAGATCTCGGAGTTCAACGAACGGATAATCTCACCAAAACTTCAGCAACAATTCTCTCTTCCCTCGGCGATCCCGAAGGTCCTTCCAATCACATAATACTAAGGCTACTGAAAACTAGTCATGATTCCCTCGCACAAGCCCTTGATCAAACCCCGACTACACTCACGATGACATTCGAACATTGGGAATCTGTTGAATATAAGGAGGCGACCTCATGCTACTCCATCAAAGATCCATGGTATGCAGATGGCATATGACTCTTCTTGAATATAATCAACTTAACCACCAATGGAGATAACAACCCCAAAATAACTGGAGCAGGTGTACTCACTGCTCCTCTCTGATCATCAGACAGTCGACCTCCTTGTCGCCCACTCAATCACAACGAAAATATAACGGGCTTGCCCCCTGTGGGCAATCCCTGCTGACGTGGTCGAACCTGCTACACCTGTAGCAACCTAGATCACTGAACAGGTTCTAACAACGACTCGGAGATATCATGGTGCACGCAGAACCCGCTTCGCGAGATACGTACGTCCGAATATCTCTCAAAAAGTCCTCGGCATGCTGACTGACATCTGACAACCCTTGCTAACTCAGAAAATAGCAGATAACCGACCCGAGATCTAACTTATCATAATTCCAAAGCGATGCAATTTCCTGACAGCCATTAGAAATGGTATAAAATAGCATTTCCGCAAACATCTGAAGGAATCCTGACCTCCTCCTCCTGTGTTACCTTGACCAACCTGAGGACATGGTGTAACACTTCCTTCCAGTCCTAACGACAATCCCAACTCTTTGAAAGAATCACCATAATGCAATTTTCCACAAGCGTTGCACTGAACCCGACCTGGTGGTCTCTCAAAAGTTGATCCGAATTTCTTGGGTCTCTTCCCGAGATCCACCACTAAATGCACATAACCTGAACCTCTCTTCTTGAGGTACTCCAAATCGATCTTCCGCCCTCGGGCTCTGGGATCCACAACATTCAGAGTCTCGCACCCTGACACACTCACCAGCTCAACCGTCAATAGCTGAACCGCAATAGCTGGAACAACCTATGCTCTAACCCGGGCTACACATAACCCCCAACACATAATCTCCAATCCCAAAAGTATAATAGATCGCACAATCAATCCTTGCTGCCTAATACAAGAGATCCAAGGCGAACTCAAAACCTTAGCTCCGAAGGGGTAGGAGCTAGTGCGAGAACACATTCCATATCCTTAGTCCAACGTGGACTCAAATCACTGGCGTTCCTTCCACCAACTGACTCAACACCGGAGCCGGGACAAAACCCTGGTCCTTCCCATACGTGCTCATCCTCATTCTGCAAAGCAACTATTCCCACGATCAAAGCATAACCAAGAATTCTCCTTCCCCTAAGCTTCTCAGATTCTACGAGACTCTCACCGATTCGAGTATGGATCCTATGCTTTCAGTAGTACGGGCCCGATAGTGTGGAAGCCTCAAATGAAGTCACAACACATCATGAACAAAGGTGGAACTTGAGAGAGAATTCCATGCACCAAAAAACCTCATAAACTCGAAGTATATGTGTGTAGGCGTTTTTTGGCTAAGGAGTACATATTTATATGTTGGATTCCAAGGGTCATGGGTATAACCCAAATCCATACCCATGGGTTTTATGATCCATGGTTCATGTGGCCCAACTCTTTATGTATCCATACATAAACTTGGTCCAACATGGATCATAAGCCCAACACATATAAATATAACTAATTACCATAATTAGTCCCCATAGATTTAATTAGTCTATTTTGATCACTAAATTAATTCCAAATTAATTCTTGATCAATAATAATTAAAACATATGATTTCATATTAATATATTATAACTTATAATATATTAATAAATCATATATATATAACCTTCTCTCAAGAATCCATCCTAACAAATTGTCATGATGATATGCAACCCAAATGGACCATGCTACTCTCGGGTCAAGTACATACCAATAATAATTATGGGCTTAGATATCTAATCCAACAGTCTCCCACTTGGATAAGTTTAAAACTATTATTGCAAGCATGACTCCAAAACCCGACTAGCAATCGTAGCTCTTAAAAGTCGTTGTCGAACTCTCACCTAGTCAGTGACATGTCCATTAGATAAGGGATCATATATTCCTCCATTCTAGATATCATATAGACTGAGACATGGATTATAATCATTCTCTCTGTCCATCTGTTGTTTCCTGATTTCCGATTTATGACGACCGACTAATTAAACAAATCAAATCAGTCCAGGCCCGGCCCGGCCGAGGACTTACGTTTGTCATCACTAAATCATCGAGGGGCCCACAGATATCGCTTTTATCCACATGGAGTAAAAGGAACGGGTAAACTTCGAATCATATGCTTGCTCTATCTACTCATCAAATTACACACAACAATACGTTTTATAACACCAAGTTACTGGCGCGTTTTCACATTATCAATGTGCAACCGACTTCTAGACTGCAACTTATATCTCTCCGTTTGAAGAATATAAGATATTATCGTCTCATGATCGCTCGTGATAAAATCCATGAAGTGAGTCAAATGAGCGTGGGTTTAATCCAATACTCGAATCTTATTCCAGGAGCACTCATGAATACTGCAGCTATGTCTAGGCCACCTAGACAAACTACAAACCCATTCATGACAGTCTTGCCTCAATACCTACTTCCAAAGTATGATCGACTATGGACGGTTTGAATAACTTAGTTATTTGGGAAGTCAAAACATGCAAAGTGAAACACAAGAATAATACTAATCCTATATGGCCCCAAAACTTTTTGAGAGTAAATAAAACACCTTTTATTTAATCACCATATTGATAACTCATTATTCATCGTATAATGTTTCGAATAATCAACTATATAGTTGAATCAAAACAATAGTTGTCCCATGCTCCAAGCATGCACACTATGTTTACCTATGGTCCTTTGTTTGTGGAATAGATCAATTGACAACATTTCAAATGATACTCATTTCACAATTCCAAATCCTTATCGCAAATGTAAGAATACAAGATTATTTGCCATTTACTGAAATTTGTTAAATTCTAAACTTATATGCATTGACCCTTTTGTAATGACTATGCATAAAAGCCACAAAGACTCGGCAACAGACATTAAAAAGTATTCCAATGGAGAGCAGTTCCATGGAAACGAAGTCTCACATTCAAAGTACATTCCTTTGAACATCCTTCTTGCATTAAGTTTTCTAATATTACACATATTTAATGAATAACTTCCACCTACGGAAACATTTCCATATTCCCATTTTGACTATCACTTTTGAACAAGAGTTGCCTCTTTTTAGAATATGCCAATATGGTCCTTTCAAAATTAACCTTATACTTCCAATCGTCCATGAGCAACCAATCTTTAGTAAACCTCAGCTTGTCCTCGACAATTGCTTAATCATTTTAGTCATATCCAATTCTATTCCTTTTTTCCTCTTAATGCCCTAGGCATTTGGAAAAATTAGAACGGATGAATATTACAGCACATGTAATCGATCCTATATCCAAAGCATATGGGACACGATTTATGATGTCTCACATAAAAACATGATACTAGACCAGTCTTTTGCTATAATATTTCTATTTCTATTTGCCATCTTCTCGTAATTCAGATTATGAAAAGGGATGCCGTAATCATAATAGAATTTTAGAACGCAAATAATGTAATCATGACTAAATTTGATTAAAGACTCACAATCTAAGCTTTTAGAATTGAAGTGAAGTATAATTTCCTCTCCCTTAATTATAGCAAAACAACATTTCAAACCCTGCAACATTACAAATTTGAAACTTTGTTTTCTATAATTAACATTGATAACTTGCAATATTTAACATAATAATCATGCTCCCACTAACATGATAATTATTAGCATAACACTTATGCTCCCACTAGCTTTGACATGTATCCAAAAATCAGCTGGACTTCTAGAAATCAATACTTTATTGACTTTCTTACCAAAGTTCAGATTTCTGATACGAGATGCTTTGATAAGACTTTATCAAAATCATACACCTTTCCTTAGATAGCTCACATGTGTGTCTAAACAATTACGAAGACGGATGTCGTAATGTTTAGACCTTTTGCCATTCTCGCTAGTCCATGTTAGTGTGCCGGTTAACCACACGCTCCACTAACAACTTCGAGAATGCAAACACCACAATTGTTAACTATTTAAAATCTACTTAGTGAAAGCGTTTCCTCACCATCATTTTCATGAATCGGAGAGAAACCTTATGACACTTAGATTTTTATGGTGTATGTGTCCCTATCCATGTGGATCTGTCAAAACCCTAATCACAAGACAAGGTTAGTGACAAATCCAAACTCATATGGACTGAACTTGTTCAATATTAATCTCTTGCCACTTGACAGCACAAGCGCCTACCATTGCTGCCAGGTTGTTATGAAAACAATTGAGAACTCATAGAACTCACAAGTATAGTCAACTTTAACTGGAATGGGCACAGAAACAAGAATATGTCAACACGATAGGTTACAAACCTCAAGTCGTGTGCTAGTGATAAACAATACCCTTGATTAGTTCTTGAGACCCTTTTCAAGATCATTAAGACTCCCACTGACCTCTTGACATATATGTTTCTCTTGTCAAGAACCATTCCTTTACAAAACAAATATTCAAGAGTTAGTGCGGATTCTTATCAAGATAAAACTTCACACAATTGGTCTTAGTTGGTCTTTGTCTTATCCAAGACATCACAACTTATCAATTTCAAATGTACAAGAGTAGAAAACATTTTACTCTACATTTGACAAGTGTTATAAACCTTCTAAGATTATGTTACTCAAGGCTCGATCTTGGATTATGACTCTAAGATTTGAATTAGAACGAAGTATGATTCACCTTTTGATTTAACCATAAAAACAATTCACGATTCCTCTTCTTAGCCATATAAATGCACTAAGATGTCATTAGAGAATCAATTGTGATATGGTTTCATAATCCCTAAGATAATCATAAAACAAGACACTAAAGTACTATCCCGTCTTTTCAGATTGAAGAAACTTTTATCTTTCGGCCTAATTTGATTCTTCTCATCCGTTCTGCCTTACATTGAAACTTTTCCAATGTTTCAGAATTACACTTAAGCTTGTAAGCATAACCATATTTACTAAACTTTAGTAAATCATGACGAATAGTCTTATCGATCTTTGTGGTGTACCTGACAAGCGCACAACCAAGTGTACCCGATCCTATAGTGCTTCACTTGACACACATAAACATGTGAACAAGGAATTAGTTTTAATTTCCCAAAGATGAAAATTCTCATTCATCATACAATACAAGTTGCATGATTCCAAGTTTCTATCCAACTGAAACTTGGGTGATGAGAATCTTTCCTTATTTGGTAAATTATGATACTACCACAAACGAAAGAATCAAATCTATTTTCCAATATTGCTATCAATGGAATCATATAAACAACAATTTTCACAAATCCCATTGTAAGGATACTTAAAATAAATAAAATAAAAAATTTTCCTTTTATTTTAAAATTGCGGAAAAACTTATCCTTACAATGCAAATACATATGAAAACTATATTGTTATCTATTCCTAAGCAATCTATCATAACTCTTAAACAGCAGCTCAAAATTCTGATCTTCGAATCATACGATCGAAATCCATATTCGCGATCAGAATCAGCTTACTCTTCCTTTAAGTTCCCTCTCATTTCTTCGATTCTACAAAACATCAGAATGCGACCTAATCACATCATGTATTAAGAATCTCCAAATAGGAACTTAATAGAGTTGGACAGTGGTCTTTACCTGAAGTATAGTCAAATTTTTGACTTTTACCATCCTAGGTAAATGGGGCAGCTTCGCAACCAATGCCCCTTCTCTTGGCAAAAGAAACATATGGACTCTTTAGAGTGGTACACGAGACTATCTCAGACTTAGCGTTTCTCTTTACCATTGGGTCAAACGAATTGACCATGGCCGATCCCTTTCCATTGGGAAGAGAAAACTTTTCTAGACTTCTAATGTTACCATTGTAAATGTCGATGGAAGTTTGGGAAGTTGATCTTCCAATCAAATTTGCTTTTACGAGTGCTTCAAATCATTGTTGATTCAGCATCATCAAGCAAATACGTAAGATCATTATGGGTCATGTCATGGTCTGTCATTAGGTAGTGATTGAAGAACCAAGTCAACAACCAGCTTCCCCGAGACTTTGACGCCCAACTCTCCCAGCTTGTCAATATGTGACTTCATCTCCAAGATGTGAGCACATATAGACATTGCTTGCCAATAGGGATTGAGTGACCTTGAACCTTTCAAGAACTTGTGGGTTAGGGAGAATAATTGGAGGAGGTGGAGGAAGTGAAGTATGATTTCCAGTCCCACTAATGCACAACAAAGGGATTAATCTTTCACCTTGATTGTCATGCGGGATATCATCTTCATTAGGAAAGCTTTATCCAAAAGGATAAGGAAGACCATAGTTGTCATAACTAGACATCTATAAGGGAGAAAATCAAGTTTAGTTGATTTAAGTCCTTAATATAACACCAAATATGAAATATTAATGCTAGGACCCAACACAATATTTTATAACTTGGAAGAGGGATGCCGTAATCCAAGTTACAAAATATTTGAAGGTAGGTAAATGACGATTTACCAATTTCCACCATTAAAAACGGAAAACAATTTTAGGTCTTAAGTGAATTGAAACTCCTAGATCCTTTGAGATTAATTGAACTAGTCAATGGCATGTTTAAATCTCGATTGTGCCCTTCAAGTTTGTGACTGGGATGTTGAGGATCACAAACAAGGAGTGAATAACCATGCAAATTAACTTGGTACACTTAATGTTACAACCACCTAATCAATGTGCCGGTTAACCACACGCTCCATTGATTTATGATTAACATCAAGCTACCCTTTACCACACATTGTCAGTCCCAGATTAGTGTGTCGGTTAACCGCACACGCTCCACTAATGACTTAACAAGGTGCAAAGTGCAATATCATGGGTTAGCACCAAATTCACATTTTCCTAAGTAACTAAGATTGGAAATTTATAAGAGTTTAGTTACTTAGTATTTATCATTATACTTTTAATGAAATTTTAAATGTCCTGTTAAACCCATTCAGATAACAACCCTCCACCAGTCAAGGAAGCAGTGGGTGAGAGTGGACACCCATTAAACTGCCATTTTATAGGCAGTAACCTTATACTCCCTTATAGACCGGCTTCGTGAATGAGACCTACTAACGGTAAGACTGACTTACTCTTATATATATATATATATATATATATATATATATATATATATATATATATATAATATTAAACCTATAATATTATAATAGTATAAGGGTTTAATTTTAAACTATTAAAATTCTAAGGGTTGGAATTAAAGTATACATGGGGGGGGGGGTAACTTTACAAATTCCAAAACTTGAGGGCAAGTTTTGAACAATTAAAAAAACTTTTGGCTTCCATAACTTATGAGTTTAATATGGTTTTATGAAAGACTTTTCAAGTTCCATATCTTGAGGACAAGTTATGGAAGACATAAAATCATTTTATGAAAACATTAAACTTAAGAGACTCTTCCAATTTCATAACCTATGAGACTTAATGTGCTTTTAAATGAAAAACTCTTCATTTTCCATAACTTGAGGATAAGCTATGGAGTTCATAAAAACCCATTAAAATCAATTATTCCAATTAACACAATAATCATATAATATTTCTATGAACAAGACCAGACTCATAAGCAAAAATAATTCACATCAACAATTTTCAAGAACTTAGCTAATCACATAAACAAAAACAAGTCTTGAAACTTTGACAATTATCCTTTATTTGGATGAGAATATACATTACCATAACATCAAAATCAAATTGTATGAACATAAACACTTTGTGGTAATGATTCTAATCCAAAACAGGCCAAAAAAAAACTCGAAAATCTGTTGTCAGGGGCTCCAACTCGTCGAATGCAAGAACAAAATCGGCGAGTTGGATGAATTTGTTCTTGGACTCAGCGAGTCCCCCAGTGGACTCGGAGAGTCCACTGTCCAGACATGAAAAAAAATCGATTTTTCAAGCAATTTTCAGCAAGCAGCATCAAGTATAATTTGAAAATAACCCATGGCTCTGATACCACTGATGGGTTTTGTAACCTACAACATCCTATGGTGCACATACAACCCTGAATACCTTGGATCTATGTTTTCACTAATTATACATGCAATATTGTTTCCAATGTATTATGCCTATAACTAGCATGCAATTGTCATATACTATACAAGATACTAGTTAGGGTAACATACCTTTCATGTAGCTTAAAGTCTTGATGTATTTGGCCTTAAGAGCTTTGCCCCGATAGTGTGGAAGCCTCAAATGAAGTCACAACACATCATGAACAAAGGTGGAACTTGAGAGAGAATTCCATGCACCAAAAAAACCTCATAAACTCCAAGTATATGTGTGTAGGCGTTTTTTGGCTAAGGAGTACATATTTATATGTTGGATTCCAAGGGTCATGGGTATAACCCAAATCCATACCCATGGGTTTTATGATCCATGGTTCATGTGGCCCAACTCTTTATGTATCCATACATAAACTTGGTCCAACATGGATCATAAGCCCAACACATATAAATATAACTAATTACCATAATATAGCTAAAACAATGATACCAATTATTTCAAACATTTCAAATCCTCATTAAGTAAAACATTTATCAGAGTCCATCTCAAAATCCTTCATTGCGGAAATCATAGGTGTGTGCACTGCGATCAATCCGAGCCCTTCTTTTCCAAATTGATGATACCTGAAACCAAAACTGTAAACCGTAAGCACAAAGCTTAGTGAGTTCCCCAGAGCATACCCCACACACAATCCTCATAATCACATAATCCATATTAGCTACAAAAGCTACATAAACCATATAAGCCCTGTACATAATCATATAAGAAAGCCATGGAAACCCTCCAGAGTCTTACACCTTGTGCCACGGGAATCCCCATGTGGTCTTATCTACCATGGGAACCCCCACATGGTCTTCATGCCAAACAAGACATAATGAAAACTACACATACAACATATGAGCTTACATACAAACATATAAGGATGATGTGGGCTCCCCCCAGGGTCTTATACCTTCATGTCATGGGATCCCCCACATGGTCTTTACCTAGGAATGCCATGGGCTTCCCCACATGGTCTTATATCCATCTGCCACGGGCTCCCCCGGGGTCTTCCATGCAAATATAATATAATCACTAGCATACACTTAGCATAAAGCTAACTATCATACCACATATCTCTATTACAACTAGTATAGCACATAACATAAAATGGGCCAGCCTTGGTGCCGTAGACCCATTGGTATGGTGAGAAGACTCACCTCACGAACGCTGAACTGGTAAGCTGAAGTCAAATATATCCCACACGCTGCTCCTTCTCAACTGCCTATAATCATCAAGTGATTAACTTAATACCATCCCATAAATACTCTCAAATCAACCTTGGTCAAAATCAAGGTCAAGGTCAAAGTTCACAGTCAAGGTCAACAGTCCATGTTGACCTCGGCTCGTCGAGTATAACCAACCACTCGTCGAGTTCCTTGCTTAACTCGTCAACTCGCCGAGTCACTTGAGTGACTCATCGAGTTCCTTAGTGTTCACGGCCGCAAACCCTCAACCGCAAACCCCTGGCCGTAAACCCTTTGGCCGTGAACTCTTTGGCCGTATACTCCTTGACCGACTCGTCGAGTCGATTAAAGGACTCGGCGAGTTCCTCTAGTCCTTCTCGTTTTTGGCATTTTCCAGTGCGATCCAGGGTCCCAAACTTCAGATCTAGCCCTTCCTAGTGTAAATTTCACATAAAGTTGCAAACTTTACGTGCATGCGATGCCTCACATGGCCATAACACCAAAAATAGCCTTCACACAATGTTTTAATGCATGGAAAGGGATTAAACTGCCTAAAGGAGACAACTTTATGACATTGGGGACCTAAAGAGGTCCAGATTTGAAACCATATCATTGTGATAAGTCCAGATCCGAGTATGATTCCATTTTGCCCCAAAAATGGCCATTTACTTCCAAGAAGAGGGATCTAAATAACTAAAGCTCAATGTAATGACTTTATACCTCAAGATGGTGGCCAATACAGTGTAGATGTCGGATCTATTGCTTCTCTCCTTGCTCCTTCTTCTCCAAGTTCTAAAATTCTTCACTACCCACCAAAATCACTCACTTACTCTCACTCAAGAGTGTTCACGGCCGCAAACTGCTTTCTGTAAGGAGCTAAGGTGCTAAGGGAGGCTACAAGGGCAGATAATGATCCTTATATAGGAGGCAAACCCCAAAATTAGGGTTTTCTCTTTACAGGTCCAACTCGCCGAGTCGGGCCTTCCGACTCGCCGAGTTGGTCCCGATCTGCGTCCATGAATAAATGCTCCTACTCGACGAGTTGGGCTCCCAACTTGCCGATTCCATGCACAAAAATCCTGAATTTAACTAAATCAAATGATACCTGGAACAGGTGTTACATGTAAGTTTGATTGAAGTCAGTCCCCATTAGTTACATTTAGTGATTGTGGGAAGAAACTATGGATTTGAACTTTGTAAGATTAACTCCATGAATTATATTGTTTGGAATCATCAACGGCCTGCATTATTTTGAACTATCCTTCACTTCAACCAATTTACTTTTTATTATGATTTTAATACTTTAGATTGAAAAATCTATATCCAAACGGCCCCTGATATCACATATCTTATGTTTAATTACCTTGAATAGAAGCTATCACATATCTTATGTTTAATTACCTTGAATAGGAGCTTGATCATACATTAATATGAAAAGCTAAAATATTTAGGGGTGGTTGGTTTTGTGCATTTGAGGTGATTATTGTTACTGCAAGAATTAGAATTAATATGTAGTTTGATATATATTAGGACGAGTATGGTATTTTTGGATTTCCTACTACGTATCTCTAGTTTTGATTATTTTGACTTTAATAAAAGTAAGAAAGTGATAAGATATAACACATTGAGTTTGTTTCGTATTTTTTATTTGATTATTAACCATATCAACGTAAACATTGTTTGGTTCATCAATAAACAACTGACAAGAGATACTTTACAGGTCACTAAAAATGCAGAGTTATGCAGGTCAATGGATGAGTTACTTCAGAAAAAAGACAATCGCTTAATAATTATTGCAAACATGTAAGTTCTGCACATCCAATGCCTTTTTTAAAATTTAATTACTTTACCCGTAACATTACCTATATTCTTGTAGGTTGTCATTTATTATTATTTTTTTAATAAATATTGTATTACTAATTTTCATTTTGTGCACTAAAATAATTAAAAATTCACTTAAAGTAGATCATCAGATTATGAAAAACGGTATAATGTATGTCGATATCTCTTCATATAACCTGATTATGAAGACATATGTCTCATTAGCATAATGGCAATTTGGGTAAAGACATGTATAGTACCAGGCTATGCCTATGTATCATTCACAGATTATGTACAGTTGCTTTATGTTCAACCTCAACATTGTTTCAAAGCTATTTATCATTCCTCTTATTAGTGTTGCTACTTTTTCTATGGTTGAAGTTATTACCAAAAAATGGTCAATGTTCACCTTTCTACTGATTTCACAAAATCTTTACCTCCTTGTGCTGATATGTTTACCTTGTGGCATGCAGACATGAGACAACTCAAAGGAAGCAAATCGCAATGGAATGGGAAAGTTCTTATTAGTAGCATGAAATAGTAACGTACTTTTATTTATTTGTGTGTTATAACATCCAACTCTTACTTCTTTATATTAAGGAACTGTAGTTTCAAATTTTCCTTATTAGGGAATTGCATTTTGAAAATTCCACCTCAATCATAGTGTTGTACTTTCAGATTCTCCTGATTCAGGGTCATGCTTAAACTTCGCTTTAACTATTATATTGGGTCATGCTTAGCACAACCCGAAGACCTTTCTAGTATATATATATATATATATATATATATATATATATATATATATATATATATATATATATATATATATATATATATATTAAGAACGAAATGTGTACAAAGTGAAAAATATATTACCCTATTAAGTCATTTTTACCGGCTAACCTGGAGTAACCGGTCGTAAGGACAGAACGTGTACAGTTTAACAAGTTGAAGGGGTAAATGTGAACGAAAAAAATCAGTGACCAAATGTGTAGAAATAGAAAAATATATTACCCTTTAAGTTATTATCCTTAAAACAAAAGAAGAAATGCATAGGGCAACATAAAAAGAACGGTTAATGACTAGTAACGAATTTTGGTTTTTTATTTTATTTTTACGTAATCATGTTTTTTTTCGTATACATTTGACCATTAAATTTGTTTGATTTGCTGAAAATAATATAATATGGTTGGTAATTACCAGTGATATTATCCTATAATGAACATGACAAACAAATTTATTGGTCAAATGTGTACAAAAAAACATAGTTATCTAAATATGGACAAAAAACAAATTTCTTTACCCGTTTTGGTTTGGGTTCGTTACGTTAAATGTAAGTAGTTATAAGACACACTGATGTGACATGGAATCTGGTCATCGGGTCTTGGTGCCAGGATGATAGATCGAAAGTTGGGGTCGTTAGTGAGTTCCTGACTTGATTCCTAGTTGCCATCAGAGAACAAAACCATTAGCTGCCTCAGGGATTGGACTGTAACCTGGGAGCAGGCTCTGACGATGAAGTTAGGTCGATGTGTATGATGATGTGTATGATGAGATGGCTAGGTCTTAGGCAAGCCAAGTTTAGGCCCGTTTAGTCAGCGGCTAGGTTGTGTGCGCTTGTAACTTTCCAAAATTCAATCCATTTTTTTTAAATCAGAGTATAAAAACTTAATAGAACATAAATCTTCATTCATAAAATCAATTCATTTTTGAAATCAAACAAATCTCATCGTATCATCGTATCAAACCATACTTTCATCAAATTATTGAAGCATAAGTATCGTTTTGAAAATCAACATATGGTAAAATAAAATATTGGATAAAAGAAATTCCCCTAAGAATATACATATGTCTCAATCAAGTCGGCTCCTTCCTTTTCAACACACCCGACGATCCTGCTATAAACATTAAGTAGCATCTGTAAGCTTAGGGCTTAGTGAGTAATCATAACACTCACCAATTATACATATCATATGCAATACACGTAAGAGCACACAAACATATCATGTGATAATTCACATATCACGTATCATTTGAGTCACATAACATATGCTGGCGTAAACATATCTACTTACTGGATCAACTAGATTCCTTTCGAGAGGGTTTTCTCAAGTTGTCCAGTCCATGATCGGTTTCCTCCAAGAGGATTTTTGTGGCTTAACATCTCATCAAACCATTCTACTTACCAGTTCCACTAAATTCCCTCCTAAAGGCTTTTCTCTAGTTGACTAGTCCACGACCACTTTGCTCCGAAAGGCTTTTCATGGCCTAACATTCTAAAATTACATTGTCGACATAACTGGAGAGTTCGTGAAAACTTACATGAATATCTAATAATATATATCCACATAATGACCTAGGTGGCATTGAACCTACCTTGAACCACTACATAATTATATAACCTTAATTTAGCAATTAAGGTGCAAAACTTAACTTTCCTTCCTATCATAGTGTTGGTTAATTACTCTTGATTTTTTGGGCAAAAGACCATTTTGTCCTTTAAAACATCATCCAAGACCTAAATCCACACAGTTGATCAAAAATTAAACCGGTGCAAAAGTCAACGGTCAACAGTCAAGGCACCGCGACCCAGATACTAGTCGTGTCACGGTCATGCAACGACAAAATAGTCATAGATACCGTCCAATACTTGCGTTACGGCCTTTGCCAAACCGTAACACGACCCCCCTATAAGAACTCTTAATTCATTAATCACTTAATCTCTACATATTGTAAAAACAATAAAATAATGATCGATAGATTCAGAACAGTTTAGTTGAATCAAACAATAAGAACAAAGATTGAATGTGATTGAAAGTGTGCCAAATGATTTATTATCAGTATCTTAGAAGAGTTCGATTAGAACTTTTCTGTAAAGATACGTAGGGCTACAAAAACATTAACCCTAAAACGATACATGCATGCTATATTTATAGTCTAACCCTAGCACCATAATGACGGATGGACAGGCCCAATCCGACAACGATAAAGACTAAATACATGCATAATCAAAATTGACACAACACAATAAATATGCCAACAATCTCCCCATTTGTGTCAATAAGGAAGGAAGATTCTTCATTATTGAATACGCTTCTGAACCTTGAAAAGTTTTAGCATTAAACCAAGCAAGTGTTACGAACTGATATGTACCACTTTATCATATCTGCGAAGTACTTCTTGGTGGCAGCATAATTTGCTTTGCTCTGTTCAGTTATTCCCAATATATAGTTCAGACAAGATGTGGAATAAAGATGCTTATCTGGTAAGCAGAATAAACACTTCTAAACATTTGAACCATCTCTAGAACTTTGTTGAAAGGCCACACTCCAGTTATTTTTCTCAATTTTTCCCAGCCTCATCTTGGAGACATGATTCGGAGCTTCTTTTGGTAGCACATTGGGTTTCTTTCGTAAAACAACGGCTATCTCCACATCCATTTTCGCAACTTCGGGAATGTAGGAGATCAACATCCTTTTAAGATGTGCCACGAGGGGTTCGAATTTATGTTCATCCTTTAATAAAAGATGGAATAAGGAAAACCAGTCATATGGGTCAAGGCACGGCAAGTCTGCGAGTGTAAACTCAAAAACTGAACTTTTTGCTCCACTGACAACTTTGAATTTAGCATTGATAAAGCTCTCCGTTTCAATTGGCCCGGTAACCTTCACAACTATAATTTTCTTTGAACTCCAAGTTTGATATTGAGGCTTACCGTGCTTGAGGTAGAAAGAGAAAATCAAATGGTTGACATCATATTCTGTAGTGGGTGCTTTCTCAATTTTATCAAAACAACGAAACAGGAACGCCTTCGGAGTAATTGGTAGATCAAGCTGTGAATCCAAAGTGTTCTCCAGATCAAACGAAGTAACTGGCTCCAACTAGTAAGTACTCGGATTGTCGATAGCTTCGTTCATAATCCACTCCACGGTCCAGGGATGGAAAATAGTCTTTTGAGTTTCCAATGTTGCCTATGCATTTTGAAGCTCTTTTTCACGAGCATCAGCTTCTCTCACAATTCGCAGGTTTTTATCAAGATCTTTATCACGAGACTTACGTTTGAGCTTTGGACCTTCATCCTATTCTTCTTCTTCATCACCGATCAACTTTCCTTTTCCTTTTGATCCTGAAACTTCATTACCCTTCGGATCATTTGGAGTCGGTTTATGTTCTTGTTCACCAGAATCATCAACTGGTGTCTTGACTTCTCCCCCTTGTTTCGGAAGTGAGCTAGACTCTGAAACACCTTCTAGACGATTGAGCATTGAGAAGACAGGTTTAAGCTTATCAGCCAGATGTTGGCAAATGGAGACCGTGAGTAAAGAATCACGAGTCTTGATGAGATTTAGCAAGAATTGATTAACATCTCCAACATAACTTTTTATCACAGCCTTTTCAGACTTGAGCTCATCATTATGTTGTTGTGCAAGCGACAGTTGCACAGAAAGAACTTTGATATTCTCGGTTTTCACCGCAAGTTTATCCATAACAGAATTCTCGATAGCAAGATCCTCTTGAAGCTTATCAAGCTGGGAAGAAATAGAAGTTTGCAGTTCAGCATTATCATCCTGAATTTCAGTGCGAACCTTTGAAAGAGTAGCTTTCTTAGTTTGAAGAGTCGATCCAAGACTCATAATGACCTTATTCGCAGCTTCAGTATTTTTGTCTGAGGATCGTCGAAAATCCACCATAAACTCAATAACATCATTCACTAGTTTTTTGACTTTTTTGGTCGCTTCACGAACGGTCTTTTCTGAATTTTCCACAGCTTTAGTAGAGGCATCAAGAGTTTTGGAATGCTCCTTGGAGAGAGTCTCGATTAACGCCTTGACGAACTCAAAGGAGTAGGCGTTGCCAGGTGATGATTTGGAAGATTCAAGCAAAGTATCCAACTTCTCATTGAGGGCTTTGACTTGCCCCTTTTTCATAGGTGTATCTTCATCATCACTGGATGGTTGAACGTTGAATGGGCTATATTTAAATTCTTGGAAGTCATCATTATCATCTCCAAAGATAGTATCCGGATCATCAGTGCGTAGTGGTGAGATTGGATTAGAACTAGGACCAATCGTAACACCAGAAGCACCTACCCCTGTATCATATATGTTGACAGTTACTTGTGGTGTTCTTGTGGTTGTGGTGGTTGTTGCAGTGGATTCAGTGTAAAGAGGAGTGGTTTGAGCAATAGAGATCTGTGGTTGCGAGACTCCCACATATACATTCGGACATGGACAAATGGTGATTGGTGTAGAGATGGGTGTAGATGTAGTAGTAGGAGAAGGTAGAGGAGAAGGAACATGAAAAGTTTTAGTTGGTGAAGGAACAGAGGTAGGAATCAGAGATGTTAGCTTCGTAGAAGTCTGAGTAGGAATGGGCTCTAAAACCATTGGTTGCGAACTAACTGCAGTATTTTCAGTTTCACGCTGGACTTGCTCTTTTCTCTGAACATCCGAATTTGTATGAGACTCAGAATCATCTTCAACGACTGGAGAGGGTGATCGCGGCTTACGAGCAGCCTTTTTGACTTTCTTCTTCGGAGTTTGAACTGGTTCGGAAGGACCAGCCTTTGTCTTTCACTTACCTCCCTTCTTAGGCTTGTTCTCTTCCTCCAAAGCCTTTTGCATTTTAGGTGTTAATGGACGAGGACCTATGCATGTTTTTTCCTATACTTGTTGATGAGTTCGTTGTCTATTGGAACACAGTTGAGCATTTCCTCTGGAAGAGATCCAATAAAGTCGAACTTCGTAGGATCAGACACGATGAAGTTCAAAGTGTGAAAGATCGGAGTAGCAGCCATTATACATCCCTTAATCACCGGAATGTTGAGTTTAGTGATAGCTCTGTGGACAATGACGGATCAGAACCGAGCACACAAAATCTCCGAATTCTGTGTCGTGGAAAGAGTACTCTCAACAAGTTGTACCCAAAGGATGGAACCATAATCTAGGTTGATTTCCATATATTATAGTGCATAAAAGCTTACTTGCACTGTCCGAGCCCGTGACCCGCTCTGAAAAACTTTTAAAGAGAAGGGTAAAGAGGCCATTCCACATCGGAGGTAGGTTGGGCTTCTTGAACTTGGATAAAATGGCAAGATTGCCCACGTAACCCATCTGGTAGAACATCTCCAGGATTGCAGAAGAAGAGATTGACTCCGGCTCAACCAGATCCCGAGCTTCAGAAAACCCTAGCAATCGTCTGAATCGAGACCTGGAGATTGATATTTTGTGGGAATAGATCTCGAAGGTAATAATAGACTCACCTTCTTTATAACTTGCAGTTGAGTATGCCTTGGATAGATGAACTAAGGGAACATTCTCCACCATTGTAAGAGCCGGAGCCAAAGGAGAGTGACGAAGAAACTCAATCATCGGCTGGAGAGAGGCAGCGTATTTGGATGAGTCGAGATCCAACATGAGATTTTGGTTGGCTTTGATGTTCAATAGCGTCGATGAGGCGGTTCGTTCAGCCACAGATGGAGTTTCAGGTGAAGCAGCCATTGATGCAGATGGAGAAGATAAACAGTGGTTGAGAGAGAGAGTTTTTCTTGTTGGAGAATTTGAAAGCTTTAAAATTGGTGAGTGATAATCAAACGTCGAATTTCTTTTATACGGTGTGATAGGAGAGAGAAATCCGGCTTTTTGCGCTTCCAAATCCCATAAAAGTAGCCTGAAAAGACGTGACAGCTAGAGTGTGTCAGGCGGCGTAATAGAAAAGCGTGATGTCAGAAGCCGTTTGAAAATTTCACGCGCCCAAATCAAAATCTTATCCATTGAAAACCGTTGATTCAGTTCTGGACATTCGTAACCAAATCAAAGCATATAAGAAGTGGCTTGGAGAACACCTTTTTCATCTCCTCGGGCAAGACCAATTATAAGTCGACGTCTTAATAGCTTGCCAGTACCTGTTCTCCGAATGTGAAAGTAATCATTCGGAATAAGTGAAACCAGACTGTTGGAAAATCACAATGATTCTCATGCAAGAGTGTGCCAAATATAAAGAAATAAAACAAATATATTTGGGATTCTGTGATGCCAATATAAAATTAACATCAAAGTAGATGGATCCCCAGCAACGATCTCTTCCTTCGGAGTCAAGAGAGACTCGGAAGTGCTTGCATGGTTCCCCGTTGAATTACGATCATCTATTTGTTGAGAAATAGTGAAAGGCTTCTTTTCATTAGGCTTTAATAGGTGGCTTGGCTTCATTCAAACTACGAAACTCAACATAAGTCCGAAAGTATGGAAGAAGTACTTGTCATACCAGTGTAGTCATAATAACAAGTATGCGTAGGATTCATTTAAGTGGCTAGACATAGTCGAAATCTCAAAGAAAAATAAAAACTGGATCTATTAGGAAGAAATGTCTTAGGTCAAGATCATTCCATTAAGATCTCTCAAAAATAAAATAATGATATTTCAAGGTACAAACCACGAGGGTTGAATGTTGTCAATTCCATGGTGAAAAGTCTAGAACATATTTATTGTTCACCGTCAATACATAAATAGTATTCGAATTTTGGGTTTCACTCAAATCGTGGTGATAACAATTTGAAGATCATAAACACAGAATTTGTGTAACCATAAACCTCAATGGTCATTTCTGAGAGTCTCAGGGGTTACGAATGTGGAAGTGAAGGCGATGGAGGTGGTTCCGAAGATAGAAATGTACCTCTGCTATATTGCGAATGACTAAGCAGTCAAATCTTAAGTCGATATAAGAAGAGTAAGTTAGCTCAACGACTTATGTGAATATTATCCTGATTGGGAAGTAACATTCGGAGTGAAAGTTTCATTAAGGCTTCAACATAGAGTCTTAGAGGCTTTGGTCAACATGCAGCACCATGCTTCTAGGGACACTTAGCTAGTACATAGAATCAGAGTTATATACCTGCCCCATCATTCCGAATTGTAGTGACGACAAAGTAACTAAGATAAAACGAATTTTAAAAAATAGCACACAAATACACAAAACAAAAAAAAATATTTTTTGAGTTTTTAATTTTCTGAAAAGATAAAACATAAACAAGAAAGTAAATATATTTTTGGATTTAGGATTTTCTTGAAAAAGAAACAAAAACAGAAGAGAAAAAATATTTTTGTATTTTGAAGTTTTTCTGAAAAAGAAATAAAAGCATAAAAGAAAAATATTTTTGTATTTTGAAGTTTTTCTGAAAAAGAAATAAAAAAAGAAAAGAAAAATATTTTTTGTATTTTGAAGTTTTTCTAAAAATGAAATAAAAACAGAAAAGAGATATATTGAAAACATATAATATACAAAGGATACATGAAGTTCCAAGTCCCAGATGAACAATAGACGCCGAGTCGTTCCGAGCGCTCGGACCCGTTCGGAGTGTGAAGAGTTAGTTGTGAGTACCTCCGAGGGTTTGGACCGGTTCGGAACTTAAGAGATGCATTCTGATTATGAAGATGGTTTTGGAACAGATTCTGCTTATATCATTCCTAAGCCTTGTAGAATTCGATTGAAGGTTGTTTCAGGTAAGGCTTTTGTGAAGATGTCAGCAAGTTGATCAGAGGATCTTACGAAATGTACTTCAACGTCCCATCTTCTACATGATCCTTTATAAATGGTATCTCAGTGCTATATGTTTCGTCTTGGAATGTTTCACTGGGTTGTGACAAATTCGAATAGCACTTTCCGAATCACAGTAGAGTGGAATCCACTTCATGTTGATGTCATAGTCTCGAAGCTGGCTTTGTATCCAGACAACTTGCGAAGTGCATGATGCAGCTGTGATGTATTCATCTTCTGCATTTGATAGGCGCACACAAGTCTGTTTCTTTGATTGCCAACTTACTAGTTTTCCATCTAGAAACTGACATCCCCCAGAACTTCTTTTACGATCGAGACCGCATCCGCCTAGATCAGCATCCAAAAAGGCTTGCACAAAGAATCTGGAGTTTGATGGATACCATATTCCGAGAGAAGATGATCTTTTGAGATATCTTAGAATATTCTTCACAACAATCATGTGTGGTTCACGAGAATTCGCCTGAAACCTAGCACAATAACAAACAGCAAACATTATGTCTGGTCGACTGGATGTTAGATACATTAATGATCCAATCATTTGCCGATAGAGAGTAATATCCGTTGCAGGTTTGTCCAAGGACGGTGTTAGCCTCGTTTCGAATACCATCGGGACCTTGACTCGTGAATCTCCTACCATCCCGAATTTCGCAAGTAACGACTTGGTGTAGGCTTCCTGGTTGATAAAAATACCCATCGAACTCTGTCTAATATTTAAACCAAGGAAAAAATTAATAGGACCCATTGAGCGCATCTCAAATTTAGTCTCCATCAACTTTCGGAATTCAACAGTCAATCTAGGATTAGTTGATCCGAAGATGATATCATCAACATAGATTTGGACGATAATCAGATGGTCACCATCTTTCTTACGAAAGAAGGTTGGTTCGACCGAGCCTTGTTTAAACTTTGATTGTTTTAAGAATCGGATAAGAGTTTCATACCATGCTCGAGGAGCTTGTTTTAAACCGTACACAGCGTTATCCAAAATGTAGCAATGGTTTGGATACTTCTCGTTCACGAAACCTGGTGGTTGCTCTACGTAAACCATTTCCTTTAACTCACCATTCAGAAAGTCACATTTAACATCCATATGATAGACTTCGAAGTTCTTATGAGCTGCATAGGCGAGAAAAATGCAAACAGACTCAAGCCTTGCAACTGGTGTGAATGTCTCTTCGTAATCTATGTCTTCTTTCTGGTAGTATCCTTTAACTTCCAACCTGGATTTATTCCGTATAACATTCCCTTCCTTGTCAAGCTTGTTCTAAAACACCTATTTTAAACCACAGAAGCATCCTTTGGAGTTGGAATCAGTCTCCAAACTTTGTTTTGTTCAAATTCATTAAGCTCTTCCTACATAGCTTGCACCCAATCAGAGTGATCAAGGGAAAATTTTACAGTCTTGGGCTCAATTTTGGAGATAAACAAATTGAACGTGCAAAATTCCATCTTAGAAAGTAATGCGGTTTGATTCACTTTTTGCTGAGCTCTTGTGAGAACTCCTGAAGATGGAGCTCTGACGATTTGAGTTTTGGGATGATCTTTGGTTCATTTAGTTAATGGTGGGTAGTTTGGATCATAAGCTGGGTCTAATTAGGCATTGACATCTTCGAATTCTGATTGAACGTCGTCGGAGTCGTGATTTTCATTGTCATTCTCCACCTGAGAATTTACTTGTGACTCAATGTTCGAAATTGGATTCTCCCCATGGATCGGAATATCAATACTAAATTTAGGGTTTGAATTCTCCCCCTCAACAGATGTATCAATTATGGAGGTTGAAGTGGAACCATCCCCCTGGAATGTAGTAGAAGTAGTTTGTGTTTGGGGTAGAACTTCAGACGTCTTTGGAATATCATTGTTCACTTCTGGATCCTTCAAAATTTGTGGTTTGGATTCAAGATCTTTTGTGGCATCGTCGATGATCTTCTTTAACTCATCCTCTTGATTATCATTGGCCTTTGATTCAGAGGAGATCGCTTTCTCAGGCTCATCAAACAAATTCATGAATTCCTCATACAAGTTCATCAGATGAATCGTTTGAGATGGTGTGGATGGAAAAATCTCTTCGGATGGACTGTTGGACTTCTGATACTTGTTGAGATAGTTGTCATCAAAAGTGACATAGTAGGTTTCTCAGTTCTTTTGGATTTCTTGTTAAGAACCCTATATGCCTTTGAAGTAAGAGAATACCCTAAGAAGATTCCTTCGTCTGCTTTGACGTCAAATTTGTTCCTTTGCTCTTTGGAGTTAAAAATGAAACACCTGGAACCAAAAACATGAAAGAACTTAAAGTTAGGTTTTCGTTTATTAAGAATCTCGTAAGGAGTGATTGAGAATATTTTGTTAATTAAAGAGCGATTCTGAGTAAAGCAGGCGGTTCCGATTGCATCAGCCCAGAAATAGAGTGGTAAGTTCGCAAATGAAAGCATGGTCCTCGTAGCTTCACGAAGAGATCGGTTTCGTCTTTCAACGACTCCGTTCTACTAAGGAGTGTAAGGAGATGATAAGTTGTGAGGAACTCCCTTTTCAGTAAAAAATTCTTCAAACACTTGGTTTTTGAATTCAGAACTGTTATCACTGCGAACGTTCCGAACTAGCTTTCATAATTGAAGTTTAATCAGCTTGATAAAATCCTTTAGTCTTGAGGTAGCATCTGATTTCGGTTTAAGAAAATAAACCCAGGTAAATAGAGAAAAAGCATCTACAATAACCAAAATATACTTGTTACCACCAACACTCTCAATGGCAAATGGGCCACAAAGATCAACGTGTAAGAGTTCAAGTGGCTCAATAATTTTGGTATTGATAATTGTGGAGTGACTCTTCCGACTTTGCTTTCCTAGTTCACAAGCTGCACACAGATGTTCCTTGTCATACTTCAGAAGAGGAAGTTCTCGCACAAGGTCGCCAAGTACGAGTTTTTTTATGTCCTTGAAATTTAAATGTGAGAGCCTTCGGTGCCAAAGCCAACTTTCATCTGAATATGCTTTCGTAAGAAGGCAAATGGATGGCTTCCCGAATATTGGTTTAATATTCAAAGGAAACATCTCTCCCTTTCTTTTGGATTTTAATAGCACCGCATTTGTTTTCTTCTCGATTATTTCAGATCCTTCATCATCAAACGAAACCTTCAGCCTTGTACCTACACCCAATTAAGAAACGCTTATTAGGTTATGTTGCAGGCCTTCTACATAGGCTACATTGTGAATAGTGAATTCACCATTCGTGATTATGTCGTATCCTTTGATCTCTCCTGTGGTGTTATTTCCATACTTCACCTTGCCACCATCCTTCAATGTTCGGAATTCCCTAAGCTCTTCCCTCCTCCCTGTCATGTGACGTGAACAACCACTGTCGATGTGCCATTCTGAATCGTACTGTTCGTCACATATCACCTACAAAATTCAGAGAGATTTAGGAACCAAAAGTTGCTTGGGTCCTTGTGAGGTTTTCTTATGAACAAGAAATGTTATAGATTATCTACCAAATAAGATCTCTTTATTAACGTTGAATTCTCTCCTTTCATGATTTTGAAAACAATAATCCTTTCATCATTGGGATTTCTTTTAAAAGGAATTTTTGTTTGTTTTGAAGCTATTTGTTGCTTGATTTCCTTTTTCGCAATTTTCTTTTCCTCCTTTTTCAACTGAGCTTCAGAATCCTTGGAACAGATTTCAGGTTCCGAAACTAGTTTACCTTTTCCCTTAACATCTTTGGGTGTATTGGCAAATTTTGAAACATTAGATTTAGGAGAAAATTTTGTTTTAGCTTTTTCAAGAGGTTTCAAAACTTGAGATTTTGCAAAATGTTTTGGTTTCGCAACAGGTTTTGTAACTGGAGGTTTCACAACTTGTTTCAGAATATATTTTGGTTTCGAACTTTAAACAAGAGATGATTTCACATTTCGAACCGAAGATCTAACTGAGTTAGCAGTATAGTTATAAGAATAATGACTTTTCCATAATTGTTTCCTAGCTTGTTGATTTTTCTTATATCTACTATACATCTGCCTTCTCTTAGCTATCATTTCTTCTGCAGACAAATGAACCTTAGATCTAGGACTTTCCTTTCGGATTTTAGGACAGGACGGTTCGGAAGATGTTTCGCAAGGGATATCTTTGGTGCCACTGGGACTAGCTTGATTGCTACAGGGATTAACATAATTAAGTGGATTGGACACATATCTTACTTTGGTTTTCCATGAGGTTAGTTCGGACAGTCCTCTTGTCTCATCTGCATTATCTATTAGACCATCCCAAAAAAATTCAGGAAAACCATCAGCATTATCATTATTTACAATGGTTGTTAGTTCTGGAGTATTTTTAGTGTCAAGTCCGGTTGTTACGAAGACTTGGTTCGGAATAGTTTTGACTTTCGAAAATATGGCAGCTCTTTATATTAAAACAGTGGGTCCTTTACTTTCATGAATACGAACATATTCAATAGAGTTTTCAGAAATAAGATCTTTCGTTGATTCAGAATTATTGTGAACAAATGTTGAGCAATCAACCTCATCCTCCACATAAATTTCACTCATGTCACTTTCGTCAAATTCGGAAACATTTTCGACATCAAAAGTGTTTTGCGAACTCAATTTAGTGCATAAAGAGTCAAATTTTTGCACAGTATCAGATTTAATTTTATCTTTATATTTTTCATCCAACACTTGATTTAACATGTTCTTATGGTCCTTGGACTGTATGTAGGCTTCTACTTTGTCAAGTACAACACAGTATGCATCTGAAACCTCTTCGGAAGAGACTATGTGTAACAAACCGTTATTTCAAGCCTATGTAATAATGTAGGTTAATTTTTAGTTCTTTTTAAAACAATAAAGATAAATTTTAGCATATTGTGTATATTTACATAATTGACCCTCAAAAATAAATTATTAGACAATCTCGATTGGGATGAACCTAGTGGTAGAGATTGTAACAAGGTTTCCAAAAATATAAAGAACACTAAAATCCGAGTTATAACGAAGAAGTTATGACCAATCGAAGATCCGCGACAAAACCAGCAAAACACTATTCAGTGTAAAAACTGAATTTTCAATAAAAGACTTTTTAGCCATAACAATCTAAATGAAAGTTGTAGTTTATGTTAAACCGAGAACTTTCATAAAAAGAACGGCAAAATCTGACTTTGTATAAGGAAGTTACGATTTTTCTAAGTTTCAGTATAACAGTGTACAACTAAAAACTCGAAATAAAGATTGAGTGATTTTTAGCCGACACAACCTAAACGAGAATTGAAGGTCTCGTCAATAGTAGTACAACAGTAAAAAGACAAAAAAACGGACGTCGGATGAAGAAGTTATGAATTTTTAACGGATTTCCTGTCCCGGTCTGTTAAAAATAATAATATTAAAAATAAAGTCAAAATTAGCCGACGAGGTCTAAACAAAAGTCTTAGAGTATAATTTTACCTATGCGGGCATATAACGAACGTCAAAAACGGAGCTTGTATGCGAAAGTTATGATTTTCGCAAGTTTTTGGCACAAAAATCGAGAAATATTGAAAACCGGGCAATTTCACATGGTGCACCTTCGGCCACATTACCTCGCACGCGAGGCTTCCCCGTGTCACCTTCTGATTGGACCGAAGTTGTGCGTGTCACCTTCTAATTGGACCGAGGCTGAGGTCCAGTAGCCAGCCGACACCCTCGCAGGACCACACCCCTCGGACACGCGCCTTCTTCCAATTGGACCGAAGTTCGGTCCACTCCTGGTCCGACACACCGAGCCAGCTGTCCGAAGCGAGACCCTTCCCTTCGCCACCTGTCCGAACACGCGGCAGCTTCTCCTCGCTTCGGATCCGAGGCTTCGGCGTATATAAGAGGTGCGAGACCTTCCGGATTTTTTACACTTTTCACCCTATTTTCCATATATTTTCACTTCTTTCACTTCCACAAACTTATATACAACCCCTAAAGCCCCGGTATCAAGTCTAAAACCCTAAGCAAGCCTCGAAGCCCCGAGATTCCCGAGAAAAACAACTTTCTCCAGTCGTAACTCTGTTCGATTTAAGCCGGTTTTTCGTCAAATAAACTCCTTTCCGGGAAACGAAACGCTATCCAAATCACCACCTATCAAGTGAGTTCATACCCCAGTATTTTCATAATTTCTACTGTTTTAAGGGGGGGAATACAAGTATAACACAAAAACTTTGTGTTATAAAATCATGATTTCAAATCATGATAAAACGACATTAAATCATCAAAAATACTCAAAACATCAAACTCTTTTATAAACTTATATTTTTCCCCAAAATTCATATTTGTATATATATATATATATATATATATATATATATATATATATATATATATATATATATATATATATATAAATAAGATTTAAAAGGCTTAGGACTGATAACTCATTCTGGGTCCTTTTTCTTGTTTGGAAGTGGGCTTATAGTATATAGAATTTTGTATGTATATAAATATAAAAGTTATTTCATCAGTTTAACTACCTTTGTAACATCTTGAGCAAGGGGTTACATGCAAAAATAGTTAAATACCGATTCAGAAAGTACATATAAATTATAATAGGTATAATTCATGATACATAGAACAATAATTCATGATTCAAGTATACTAAAATACACTGTTTTACAAGAAAATAGGGTTTTGATTCAAAACAAATCAAGGGTTTACAATTGTCAAAAACATGTTCGGAATACAAATTCAAGAACATATTGTCAATCATTTATTTCAGAATGATTGGGTTTTCATGACTAATATACATGTAACGTTTATATGCTTTTTATGAGTCATTCAATTCAGGTCGTTTAATTCATTTAGACAACCAAGGAAAAGTCCTGATATTATAACCAGAGTCTCCAGTCAGGGGATCGAAACAAGTTGTGTGTAGATCTATATCGGGATTGACAACCCCGCACACAGGCTGCTAGCTACAGTCATGCATACATGCCAATGAGTGGCAATTGTTATCAACAGTTTAAACGCCCACAAAGCGTTTGTTTCAGGCCATTATGTCTTAGTATGGTTATAATAACTCATTAAAAAGATATTAACAATACGTTAGTGTATAATCAACTAAATGTAAGTACACTTTCAAAGTACCAGTTTACAGAATACAAACTACAATAGTACAATACAGTTTTCAATAACAGCTGGTGAAGCCATGCACACTCTCAGTTACAAGTTTTTCATAAAGGAATACAAATACAAAACATTTATACAAAGAGAACGGTTTTATGGGAATAAAATTACTTTTCATATACAACAAAAAATATAGGATTTTCTGGAACAGTTTACATATGCAAGATACAGAGACACCCTTTCAAACATAAACACTTATGCACTCACTCAACTTTATGTTGATACTCCCTTTTCAAATTACTTGTATTCTCAGGGAAACAATAAACAGGTACTCCCCGAGCTTTTTGAGAAGATGGAGCTACTTTGAATCATATCTTCTTCTTTTGTATAACTATTTTGGTTTCAATATACAATGATTGAATACATGTAAATAATTATACTTTTTAAATACAATGTTTGTTTGTACTTTGATTACTATGATGCATGTGTTGTGATACTACAAATGAAGTCCTCCACCCCCGGACGTTTCCGCCGTCTGGTTTGGGGGTGTGACACTATGGATTCGTATTTGTAGCACTCTACATCTATTTCATCCTCTTTCAATTCTAGAAAGGGTAAAATCATTTTGTGTATCTTTTCACCTATTCCATAGTCAAGATGCAGTTAGGTAATGTTAAAATAAAGACACTTCGCAATTAAACAAAAGATGTTTCGCTATTTTAACAAAGCTAAATTGTCTCGTTTCAAATAAATAACATCATCCCTAGACTTATTTAACTCTAACTCCAGCTTCTCTATCCACATTCGTCTCTCTTCACTTTTACTTGTTATCCTGCTGATTTGATCAGTTAGGTTAGAATTTTTTAGACGAGTTCTCTTTAAACTATCACTAAAACTAGAGAAAGTATAATTCAAATCATCTAATTCATATTCATAGAGAGTGGCAGGAATATTAAGAGATTGAAGTATAGAGTGTACCTTGTTGATGACATTTTCACACTCCTTCACCTATTCTGAAACAGGCCTTGCTGCGAAACAGCTTTCGGTAGGATGACCTGCGTCAGTTGCGAATTCCTTCTGCTCCGAAACTCCGCTTTGCACCATCAAACATTTCCTATCATACTCCTGCCCAATAGCCTTCGCAACAAAGCATTCTCCATGTGTCAGCTTTCGAACTTCTTCATCTTCCGAATCAGTTGACCATACCTCAACTCATCGAAACTCATCCCCTCCTCCTGCACGACCAAAGCGGGTTTCGCATTCTCATCATTCTTTCTCTTCCTCAGTTCTTCTATCTTTTGAAGATAGTAAGCTTCATTCTTCTCTTCTTCTTTCTTCTCATTCAACCTTTTCAGCGTGCATTCTTTGGCAAAATGGTTTTTACCATGGCAGTAGTTACAATCGTAACCGGAATCACCAAGCAGCTTTTTCTCATGCTTTTCTTCATCCTTTTGCGAGCTTCTGAAGCCTTCATCCCTTGATTTCTACGAATTAAAGTTTCCTGACTTATTTTTATTTTTGAATCGTCCAAAGTTCTTTTTGATGAACCTTTTGGGATTAGAAACCATCGGTGCTTGTTCTTCCTTGGTAAGTTCAAAATCTGAGAGATCAGATTCTGAATCGTCTTCTGAAACTTTTTTGCCCTTCGCAACTAGAGCCAATGATCCCATACTGGACACAACTTTCATGTCCTTCATCACTTCGTCTTCATGGGATCTAAGGATACCCACGAGCTGTGCCAAAGAATAGCTCTTGAATTGTTCATGACCTTTCACATTTGATACGATCGCTTTCCATTCAGATCTTAAGCCGTTCATAAAAGTAACTTTCTGCTTAATGTTTTCACGTTTAAGATTGTGCTTCAGCATTATGCTCAATAGATGATTGAAACGATTAAAGGTCCGATCTAGTTTCTCATCTAGCTTCTGAACGAAAGAACCAAATTTTGCAAGAAGTAATGTTTGAACAGAGTGTTCAAGATCTGCATCGCTTGAATAGAATTCTTTCAGTCTATCCCAAATTTCCTTCGCTGTATCACATGAACTAACCAGACGAAACGTGTCTGGAGGAAAAGCAAACTTGATTATTCTCATTGCCTTTATGTTGCTAAGCAGCTTCTCTTTTTCATCTTGAGCAACTTCTTTAGTGTTGAGAAGAACATTGTTGTATTCATCTTGAGTCTTAACGATCTTTCTTGAGGCAGTATGCATGAAGGTTTGCTGCGTCATAGCTTCCCATATTAGGATTCCGTTATCTTCAAGACCAAGAACGCAGTCTTCAAAGTGTAAACCCCAAACTTCATAGTCTTGTGGGGAAAAGGATTGGAATCTTGGTAGTCGATCCAATGCTGCTAGAAAGATTGAAAGAAAGAATGTGTGGATCTTCTGGATTCATCTTTAACAAGATAATTGAAACTGTAAAGAATCAGATGTGTAAGATACTGATCGAGTTTAGGGTAAAACAATGACTCAGATCTAACGTCTACAATCGATAGAAACGATGAAGACGACTAGAACAGATCTGATAAAAACTCAAAACCCTAGAAAGCGCGACAAAATATATGCGTATGTATTACACAATCTCCTGCTCTGATACCAATTGTACAAACAATAAAATAATGATCGATAGATTCAGAACAGTTTAGTTGAATCAAACAATAACAACACAGACTGAATGTGATTGAAAGTGTGTCGAATGCATTATTATCAATATCTTAGAAGAGTTCGATTAGAACTTCTCTGTAAAGATACGTAGGGCTACAAAAACATTAACTCTAAAACGATACATGCATGCTATATTTATAGTCTAACCCTAGCACCATAATGACGGATGGACAGGCCCAATCCGATAACAATAAAGACTAAATACATGCATAATCAAAATTGACACAACACAATAAATATCCCAACACATATCAAGGCTCATATCTTAATATATGATTCTTCCCAATGACTTAATGGGTAAAGTTTTCAACTTTATCCTTTCGAAGGGCTAGATCTATCCTAATCTACAACCTTCACTTGATTAAATCCATGTAACCTTATAATCTTATGCATGGTTGCAAAATAACCCAAGCACACTCATCTTTCTTCTTCCTATAGACCAAAAACATGCACATTTGCAATCTAAAGTTGCTCAAACTCCAAGAACATAAGGTCAAAATGACTAAAAGTGACCAAAAACCATGATAGATCCTAGATCTATGCATAATACCGAATAAAGAATTAAACTTTATCACTTATAATGCATAAGAAGAAACTAGAAGGTGGATTCTTCACTGGACAACAATCCTTCAAGCTTCCCTAACTTCTCTTCCTTTTTAAAAACCTCATAATCACATCACAACTCTCTCACAAATATATGGGGGCTAGGGTTTTCTTCTAAGGAGAAGGAGGTTGAAGATTCTCATACACCCTAAGAGTTAACACCATTATATAGGGCTCAAGGGCCAATTTATAGGGTTTTGGGCCATGGTGGTGCCACGTCACAGACTAATAAGCATCGTGTCGCTACAAAACGGTCGTTACAACACTTAAGGGGCTAGTTTATTGCGCTTTAGAGGCTTGGAAGCACAACCTAGCCCACGATTAGTTGGGTCAGAACTAGGATGTCCTTAGCATAACCTAATTTCTTATGGACCAAGATCTATAAATAGAATACCTCATCCTATATGAGGAGGATATCCCATTCCCAAGCATGAGCCTTCACTATATACACACACTCTTCCCACCAAGATGGTTCTCCATACAAGAGAAACCATCTTCTTATACACATCGATCTAACTTGATTGTCGGAGTCTGCTCCCAGCAAACAATCATTGAGACAGTTCTAGCGACTTTGTTCTCTAATGGAAGCTAGGAATCAAGTCAGGAACCCGCTAACGAAACCTAATCTAGATCTGACAGCAAGACCCGATTCCATGTCACATCAGTGGGTCTTATGAATACTTGTACTTAGCATAAAGAGCCCAATATTACCAAAATAGGTAATGAACTTTGCTTTTTATCAATATTTAGTTAACCATATTTTTTTTGAACACATTTAACCAGTAAACTTGCTTAATTTGTTCATAATAGAGTAATATCACCAGTAATTACCAATCATATTACCCTATTTTGCATAGTCCAAACAAGTTTAATGGTCAAACGTGTACGAAAAAAACATGGTTACCTAAATGTGGACCAAAACCAAATTCTGTTACCCTCCTAGGTCATTAACCCTAAAAAGAATCAAGACCAACATCTATTACATTAGGTTTGCTAAGAGTTGCATAGTAAATTTGTACTTGATTTCTTGGTTTAATGGTTTGCGAGAATAATCTATTATATCTCTTGTGTACACACACACACACACACACACACATATATATATATATATATATATATATATATATATATATATATATAGTCAATAAACTATTTTGGTACATAATTTATTAAATTTTTTCAAGTTGTTCAAAAAAATATAATTATGATCGGGTATTATAAGTTAAACCAGTTACGTGTTGATTATTTGAAAAAAAAAACGATTAAATTTTAATTATGTAGATATTATGTTGATAGTGATAATGACATTCCTTGCATACATATTAGTTTACTAAACTAATTTTTGTACACAAATTACCATAAACTCTATACATATTAGTTTACTAAACTAATTTTTGTACACAAATTACCATAAACTCTATTTAGTTGTTCAAAAACTATCATTATTATTGGGTACTATAGAAATGTTGGTTCAACATCTATATGTCTGAGATATATTTAATATGTAATTGTGGACTTATATTCATTATGTAAGGATGTAAGCTATCTAATGTAAATACACACAATGTTCCATAAGTGTTGTCTTCTTCTGCGTTCTCCAACTCAAATACGTAGGTGAAAACTGAAATTCAACCAAAATGTGGCATGTCCTCTCAAATCTTTGTATTTTGGACTAAAAATAATCATGGAAGAAGGTTGAGTGTGTGCACTAATTCTATGCAAGTGGTTTAACATTTGATTTTATCATAACCTCTCGAATTAGACTTTCCTTTTTAATATTTTATTTTAGTTTTTTTGAAATATCCAAAAAAATAGAAAATGTTTTTTCCCAAGAATGGGTTGATCTAGAACCTACAAATAAGTGTCATCTCATTTGTATCAGACCTTATGTACAAATGCAAAACCACTTACCTACAAATGAGTTGATACATAACATGAAAATAAGTTATATCTCATTTGCGAAAGAGATGCAAGCTGGATGGATTACACATTAAGTATAAGTCCACAATTACAAATTAGATCCATATCATCCACATACATGAAAAATCATCATTTACCTACAATACCTAGTCATAATGGTAGTATTTCAATAGTTTATAAGAGTCTAATGGTACATCGTATCCAAAAAATTATTTAGTGACTAAATGTTTACATGATGCTTGGTACATTACCCTCTCAAATCATTAAACCTTATCCACGTAACTAAAATTTACTTTAGTTTTTTCTAAATAAGCAAGCTAACCAGTACATCGTATACAAAAAATTATTTAGTGACTAAATGTTTACATGATGTTTGGTACATTACCCTCTCAAATCATTAACCTTATCCATGTAACAAAAAATTACTTTATTTTTTCTAAATATGCAAGCTAACCAACATAACCTACAATACTTGATTATAATGGTGGCTTTCAAATACGTTTGGTTTGATTCAACTTCTCTAGACCAAACCGAAAACCAAATTCTATTTCAGTTTGGTTCGGTGTGAAAACTAAGGAAACCAAAATTTTACCTTAAAAAAACAGTGTTGCAATTTTCTAAAGATAAATTATAACGTTTTTAACATAGAAACCTAAAGTTGCAAAAAAAAAAAGATCTAAAGTTTCATACAAAAAGATCCAAAGTTTCAAACATAAAATGATAAAATTGTACTAGTAATAGCTAGATACATAAAATTTAACTTCCAAGTTCCAAGTTCCAAATAAATATAAAATATGAAGTTCAAAGTTGTTCCTAATGGCTTGCCAATGTTTTATATATCAAGAACAGCTGATTCTGCCATCAATTGCCGCAAGTCTACAATAGAACATTTTAAAATCAATACATAATGTAATTGCAAAAAACATAAGAAAAGTCAATACCAACATACCATCTTCAAACTGATCAAGATCTTCAATGTTTTCTTCCACATTGACTTCAACTTCACTTGAGCATCCAATCTTGACAACATATTAATGCTTGCACAATTTTTGAAGTTAAAGAACTCCTAAATGAATCTAGTACCCTTCCTTCGGTACTAAATGTGGATTCAGATGCCACTGTTGAGACCAAAATAGCTAACACATCACGAGCAACAACGGATAAGATAGGAAACAAACCACGCCTCTTTTTCCACCAACTCAGAACCATGAAATTGTTACTCTGAAAATATTCATCATCTTCTTCACTATTCTCTCTCAAGCATCTTTCTAACTTAGACTTAGAATCCTTCACCACACCCGATTTTGCCTTCCTCCTTTTCACCTCAGCTAACATTTTCTCTCGAAGTGATCTAATGGCATCAACAGTATTACCAAACAAACTTGCATCATAAAAACTTTGGGTACTAGAGCTAGATGAATGAGAAGGCTAAGAAGATGAACTTTTTACATGTTGATATGAATGAATCCTTTTATATTAATTAAAAATCCCAAACAATGCACTCTTACATAATGCACTAAATTCCTTTCCATCTTTATCATCGTACATACTACAAAGAGTAACCTAATTAAAACAAAGCAACGGGTTATGTAACATCCCATTTTTTTTTTTAAAATAATTTTTAATTAAGGATAAAATAATGTTTCTCAAAAACCAATTCAAGAAAAGCAAAAGTATCAACTACAAGCATCCCAAAATATCGTAGTATCAAAACATGCGGAATCTCAGAAACTGCAGGTGGACGTGTACAATCAAGCCTTCGCCTTCCTGCGATCATCTAAAGTAACTGAAACACAATATATCGACGACTGTAATCCCAAATATTAGTGAGTTCCCCCAAAATACCATACATAACATATATAGCAACACATAGTTGCATCGGGTCTGTAACAACCCGGGGTCCGTATCAACCCCGAGCCCATAATGATACCTAGCCTAGATCGGCTCCATCATGTATCTATCAACCCCGAGTTTATAGTGACTTCGAGCCCATATTGGCTTCATGCATACATAATACAACCATACCAGAAATAGTCACATAGACACATGCACAAACGACACCTAGTGTCCTATAGTATAGTGAGATGACTCACCTTGTAGATACCATCAACAAAACAACTCTCACACGATGAAGATCGGTACTATGAACACCTATTTAGAAATAAGGAAATACACACTCAATCTACACTCTATAACCTCCTAATTGACTAAAAGCCAACCATGGTAAAAAAAAGTCAACAGTTAAAGTCAACTTTGACAAGTCTCCACGTCATGGCCATCCATAGGCCACCTCTTGGGCACCCTAAGACAAAACAACCATTCCCACGCCGTGACCACCCATTTCCCATGTCGTGGCAATGTCAAGGTGAAATGGTCGCAGAAATACCAGTCGTCACGACGTGGCAACTTGTAGCCACGTCGTGGGCACTAGGAACCAACAACTTAATGGATGAAGTTGTCATTCCTCAATCCCAAAAGCTATAAATCTCAAATCCAGTTTCCCTCAAGGTCTTGATGGATAAAGTTTCCAACTTTATCCAATAAGACATCCTATTAAGACAATATCTCAAATTCTATTTTCTTAATGACAACGCCAAGGCCTTCACTCACTCAATAAGCTAAGCAAGCCAAGTTTCTAACCATCCACAAGGTCAAGAAGCTAACAATGCACTCAAGGGTTCTGGAGTTCACCCAAACTCCAAGAACAAGAAGATTTGGGACCACAAGCTCATAAAAGGACTTAGAAATAGATTTAGATAAATAATGAGCAAGGTATATACTTTTTACCTTTAATGAGTCAGAAATGAGATGGAGATGATGGATCTAAGATGAAACTACACTCACAAGCAACACTAAGGGCTCCTTCTTCCATCAACCTTCACAAGAATGGAGCTCAAGCACTCAAAACACAAAAATGGAGGCTAGGGTTGGATGGGGTTCGATCTCAGAGGGTGGAGGTTGCCAAATAAGGCAACCCTAGGAGTTAGTGCCCTTAAATAGGACACCAATCCCGAAATTAGGGTTTTAGCCCCAAAAAGGCTGCCACGCCGTGGCTAAAATAACGTCACATTGTGGCCTAATCGGACGTGCATTCCTCAATCATCAAGTGCCACACCGTGGAACCCCAATTCCACGCCATGGCCAGGCTAAATAATAAAATAAATAGCTAAATCTCATAAATGAATAATTGGAATGATAGTTTTACAATTCTCCCCCACTTGAATTAGATTTTGCCCTCGAAGTCCTCTGTAGTAAATAAATCAGGGGAGTGGGTATGCATCTCCTCCTCGGGTTCCCAAGTCCACTCAGAACCCTTCCGGTGTTGTCACTGCACCTTCATTAAGCCCACCACCTTGTTACGTAAGGTCTTCTTATTCCTGTAGATAATTGCTACCGGTCGCTCGATATAAGTCAGGTGGTCATTGACCTGAATATCATCCAAAGGTACTATTGTTATCTCGTCGGTCACACACTTCCGCGACTGGGAAACATGGAAGGTGTTATGAATCTGACTAAGCTCGTATGGCAAGTCCAACTGGTAGGCTACCTTGCCTACCCTGGCCATAATTCTGAAAGGACCGATAAACCTGGGGCCTAGTTTGCCCGCTTCCTAAATCGGATAACGGTTGGGTTTTATATACTCTAACATCCTATGGTGCACATACAACCCTAATACCTTGGATCTAAGTTTTCTCTAATTATACATGCAACAAAATCATCCAAATCATGAAACCTATAACTAGCATACAAATGAAGATATACAACATAAAAACTAGTTGGAAGATTACCTCTTTGTTATAGCTTGTAGAACTTGGCCTTTAAGAGCTTAGCACCCCAAGTGTGATGCCTCAAACAAGTCACAAACACCATGAACAAGTGGAGGATAATGAGAGAGAGGTTAGGAGCATCAAAAACGGCTAGGTTTTCACCTTGGAGTACTAGTGGCCGATTTTGCAAGCTTAGGGACCCTATTTATAATTTGGAATCTTTAGGGTTTAAACTTGTAAACCTTAATTCACTTGGGCTTTTAATCCATTAACTCATTAGCCTTATGGACTAACTCTTCATGGACTCTCACAAAGGTTTAGTCATTTCTAATTAACATGGATCATTTGCCCACACTATAAATATCACTGATTTACATAATCAGTCCCTGCATGTTTATTAGTCTCTTTTGATCACTAAATTAATTCCAAATTAATTCTTGACCAATATTAATTAAATTATATGACTTTACAACTAATATATTATACTTATAATATATTAATAAATCACAAATAACCTCTTTCTCAAATATTCATCCTGTCAAATTGTCCTGATGAAGGCAACCCCAAATGGACCATGCTGCTCTAGGGTCAAGTACATACAAATTATAGTTATGGGCTTAGACACCTAATCCAACAGTCACCCACTTGGATAAGTCTAATAAATATAACTGCAAGTACGAATTGAAAATCGACCAGCAATCGTAGCTCTCAAAAATCCGTTGTCGAACTCTAAACAAATCAATAGCGCGTCCACTAGATAAGGGATCATATATTCCTCCATTCTAGATATCGTATGAACTGAGACATGGATTATAATTATTCTCTCTGTTCATGTGTTGTTTCCCGATTTCCGATTTATGACGACCGACTAATTGAACAAGTCAAATCAGTCCAGGCTTGGCCAAGCGCTTACGGTGTTATCACTAAATCATCGAGGAGCCCACAGATATCGCTTTTATCCCTCTTAGGGTAAAAGGAATGGATAAACTTCGACTCATATGCTTGCTCTATTTACTCATCAAATCACACAGAATGATACGTTTTATAACACCAAGTTACTGGTGCGTTTTCATATCATCAATGTGCAAGCGACTTGTAAACTGCAACTATATGTCTCCGTTTGAAGAATATAAGATATTACGTCTCACTAATCACTTGTGATAAAATCCATGAAGTGATTCACGTGAGTGTGGGTTTAATCCAATACTCAAATCTTATTACAGGAGTACTCATGAACACTGCAGCAAACTCGTGCCATGTCTAAACACCTTACACAATCTACAGCCGGATTCACGACAGTCGTACCTTAATACCTACTTCCAAAGTATGATCGACTATAGATAGTTTGAATAATCTTATTATTCGGGAAGTCAAAAGATGCGAAGTGAAACCTAAGAATAATCGAATCCAGTATGGTCTCAAAACTTTTGAATATTAATAAAACACCTTTTATTTGATCACCATATTGATTACACATTATTCATTGTATAATGTTTCGATTAATCAACTTAATACTTGAATTAAAACACTAGTTATCCCATGCTCCAAGTATGCACACTATGTTTATATATGGTCCTTACTTTGTGAAATAGATCAATTGAAAACATTCCAATGATGCTTATTTCACAATTCCAAATCCTTATTACTTAGTGTAAGAATACCTAATTCTTGCCACTATAAGAATGTGTTAGATTCTAAACTATCATGCAATGTATCTTTTGTAATGTCGAGGTACCAAAGTCACAGAGACTTTGCCAATAATATTACAAAACTTTCCACTGGAGATTGATAGCAAAACAATTCCAAGGAAGCGAAGTCTCACATTCAAAGTACATTCCTTTGAACATCCTTCTTGCATTACAGTTTCTAACCTACATATAGATTCTCAACATCCAACTCCCAATATGGAAACATTTCCATATTTTCCATATAACAATTTATTCTTAACAGAATCCTATCTATTCAGAATCATCTCAACATGGTCCATTTATTACTATACTTCCAACTGCCCACAAGTGACCAATCCTTAGCGAACCTTAGATTGTCCTTGACAGTTGTCTAACCACTTTAGTCATATCCGGTTCTAGTCCTTTTCCCTCTTAATGCCCTAGGCATTTGGAAAATTAGAACACATGAATATTATAGCATATGTAATCGATCCTATACCCGTAGCATATGGGACACGATTCATAATGTCTTACATAAAGACATGATACTTGACCAGTATCTTGCTATAATATTTTCATATATAGAATTTCCAATGTTGAAATATTTCAACATGGTATTCATATATATCCATGACTAAGTTTGATTAATACTTCAATCTACACTTTTAGATTCGAAATAAAGTATAAGTATCCTCTCCCTTACTATAGTGAAACAACTTTTCAACCTTTGCAACTTTGCAAATTAGAACTTTGTTTCCTATAAATAGTATTGCTAACTCGCAACACTTACCATAATAATTATGCTCCCACTAGCATAACAATTATTTTGTTACTAGCATAACATTTATGCTCCCACTAGCTTTGACATGTATCCAAAATCAGTTGGACTTCTAGAAATCAATACTTTATTGACTTTCTTACCAAAGCTCAGATTTCTGATATGACATGCTTCAATAAGCCTTTATCTAATCTCATACACCTTTTATTAGAAATCCCATATGTGTGTCTAGACTATTTCATAACTTACAGCAATAAGTTCCGAATGTTCAAACTATTTTCCATTTCTCACAATTCGAACTATGAAGAGGGATGACGTAATCATAATCGAATTTGAGAATGCAATTAACACAACTGCTATATCCTTAAAATCTACTTAGTGAAAGAGTTTCCTCACAATCATTTTCATGAATTGGAGAGAAACCTTATGACACTTAGATTTTATGGTGTATGTGTTCCTATCCATGTGAATCTGCCATTGCCAACCATTATCATGAGGTCTCTAACAAACTCAACCTCATATGGACTGAACTTGTTCAATCTTAATTTCTTGTCATTTAGTAGCACAAGGGCCTACCATGTCTTCCAAGTTGTTAAGCAGCTCACCTATACAGATCAATGAGCTTTCACTGATCAAGGTCCTTGGCCTTATGCAAACAATTGATAACTCATAGAACTCACATACATAGTCAACTTTTAACTGGAATGGGCACAGAAACAAGAATATGTCAATACGATAGGTTACAAACCTCAAGTCGTGAGCTAGTGATACACAATAGGTTTATTCTTGATTAGTTCCTGAAACTTTTCAAGATCTTGAAGACTCCTACTGACTTCTTGACATATAAGATTCTCTTGTCAAGAAACACTCATTGACAAACAAATATTCAAGAGTTAGTGCGGATTCTTATCAAGGAAAAACACTTCATACAATTGGTCTTAGTTGGTCTTCGTCTTATCCAATACATCACAACTACTATTTACAAATGTGTTATAAACCTACTTAAGACATGTCACTCAAGTAACAATCTTAGAGAATGACTCTAAGACTCGATTTTGGAACGAAGTATGATTCATCTTCATGATTTAACCATTACAACAATTCTTGATTCCTCTTCTTATTCATGCAAGTGCACTAAGGTGTCCTTAGAGTATCAACTGAGATATGGTTCCATAATCATTAGGATGATCATAAAACACGATATTAAAGTATTGTCCTTTCCTTTCATATTGGAGAAACTTTTATCTTTCTGTCTAATTGGTTATTCTTATTCGTTCTGCTATTCATTGAAATTTTTTCAATGATTTAGAATTACACTTAGTCTTGTAAGTATAACCATATTTACTAAACCTTTAGTAAATTATGACGAATAGTCTTTATCATTCTTTGTGGTGGATCTGACCAGTGCACATCATTGTGTACTAGATCCTTTCATCTTTCACTTGACTTACATATACATGTAAACAAGCAATTAGTCTCAATTTCTCAAGTACCAAGATTTTCATACATCACATGATTCAAGTCATATGATTCCAAGTTCTATCCAATTGAAACTTGGGCGATAAGAATCTTTCCTTACTTAGAAAATTGTGACACTACCACAATTGACATAACTACACATATAAACAACAATTTTCACAAATTCCCTTGCAAGGAAACATAATATAAAATAAAATCAAAATTTTTCTTTATTTATAAAAAGTGCAGAAAAAATTGTCCTTACAATGCAATTACAAATGAAAACTATGTTACTACATATTTTTAAGCAATCTATCATAACTCGTAAGTAGCAAATGAAAAATCCGATCATCGAACCATGCGATCGAAATCCATCTCTTCCCGATCAGACTCAGCTTACTCTTCCTTTAAGCCTCATTTCTCTTCTTCGATCCTACAAAACATCAAAATGTGATCTTATCACATCATGTATTAAGAATCTACAAATAGGAACTTAATAGAGTTAGATAGTGGATTTACCTGAAGCAGAGTCAATCACTTTGACTTTACCATCCTTGTGATCCTTCAGGTACATAAGGCAGCTTCGCAACCAATGCCCCTTCTCTTAGCAGTAGTAACAAACAGACTCTTTTGGAATGGCACACGGGACAATCTCAGACTTAGCCTTTCTCTTTACCATTTGGTCTAATGGTTCGACCATGGCCGATCCCTTTCCATTGGGAAGAGAAGACTTGTCTGGACTTCCAATGTTCCCATTGTCAATGTCCATGGAAGTTTGGGAAGTAGATCTTCCAATCAAATTTGCATTACTAGTGCGGCAAATCATTTCTGATTCAGCAACAATTAGCAAATAGGTAAGATCAATAAGGGTCACGTCGCGGTCCGTCATATAGTAATCTTTAACGAACTCACTATATGACTTAGGAAGTGATTGAAGAATCAAGTCAATAGCCAACTTCCTCGTGACAACGACTCCTGAGACATTCCCAGCTTGTCAATGTGTGACTTCATCTCCAAGACGTGTGCACACACAGACTTTCATCTTTGTGTTTGCTAGACAATAGGGTTTGAGTGACCTTGAATTTTTCAAGTCGAAAAACATGTGGGTCAGGGAGAATAATTGGAGGAGGTGGAGGAAGTGAAGTATGATTTCTGTGACATCATCTTCATGAGGAAAGCTTTTTCCAGAAGATTCGGAAAGACCATATTTGTCAGAACTAGACATCTACAAGGGAAAATTCAAGTTAATTGATTTAAGTCCTTAATTTAATACCCAAATGAAATATTAAGGCTAGGACCCAACATAATATTCTGCAATTCGGAAGAGGGATGCCATAATCCAGTTGCAAAATATTTGAAGGTAGGTAAATGACGATTTACCAATTTCCACCATGAAAAACGAAAATGAATATTAGGTTTTAAATTAGCTTGGTACTCTCGATGTCATTAATCACCTAATCAATGTGTCGGTTAACCACACATGCTCCACTGATCAATGATAATTTACGAGAAGCCCATTGGCATCCTTCATTAGTCCACATTAGTGTGCCGGTTAACCACACACGTTCCACTAACTGACCAATAAGGTGCAATGTGCAATTTCATGGGTTAGCATCAAATTCACATTTTTCCTAAAGTAACTAAGATTGGGAATTTATAAAGTGTTCAGTTACTTTGTATTTCATTATACTTTTAATGAGGATTTAAGTGTCCTGTCAAACCCATTCGGCTAACGACCCTCTACTGGTCAAGGGTGCGGTGGGTAAGAATGGATACCCAATAGCGGTCATTTTTACAGGCTGCTTCCTTAAACACCCCTTATAGACCAGCTTCGTGAATGAGGCCTACTAACGGTAAGACTGACTTTTTAACTTATACATATATAATATATTAGAATTTTAATTTTATATCGTATACGGGTCTATTTTAAACATTTAAAATACTTAATTAAACTAGACTTTTAATTTAATTAAACTCAAACCATATAATTATGGATTTAATAATACTCTATTAATTAAACTTTTAATTAATTATCAACAAAACCATAATTAAAACTTTTAGTTCTTAATTCAAGTTATGAAGCCAAAAGGTTTAGTATTTAATATTTCACAATTAAAACATTTTTAATCAAATTTTAAATTCCAAAACTTGAGGGCAAGTTTTATAACTCTTCAAAACCTCTTGAGTTTTAGAATTTATGTTATGAGACTTTCCAAGTTCCATAACTTGAGGGCAAGTTATGAAACTTTTCAAAGCCACTTAGATCAAATTTTGTAACTCTCTTTCATGACTCTTGGCTTCCATAACTTAAGGAGTTAATTTGCTTTATGAATGAGACTTTACATATTCCATAACTTCAGGACAAGTTATGAACCTCTTTAAGACCATTTAGATCAAACTTTAAACTAATAAAATAATCATATCATTTTATCTTTTACTAAATTGACCTAATTCAACTCTTATAGCAAAATGATTTAAATTTTACAAATAATTAGTTTTTCATAAAATCAAGTAATTATCTTAAAATTTGACAACCATCATGTTATTGGATGGGGATAATCATTACCATATCAGTAAAATCAAATCTTATGAGCGAAAACAGTTTGTGGTAATGATCCTAATCCAAAACAGGCCAAAAAACCCGAAAAACTGCAAATTGATGATCCAACTCGTCGAGTCGGATACTAGACTCGTCGAGTTCATCACCAAATGATCCAACTCGTCGAGTCCATTCATAGGACTCGTCGAGTCCACTGACCAGACAACAATTTTCCAGTTTTTTCAACTTTGAAATATTAACTAATGCATCAATATAATAGAAAACAACCTGGCTCTGATACCACTGTTGGGTTTTATGTACTCTAACATCCTATGGTGCACATACAACCCTAATGTCGTGGATCTAAGTTTTCTCTAATTATACATGAAACAAAATTATCCAAAGCATGAAATGTATAACTAGCATACAAATGAAGATATACAACATAAAAAAAATAGTTGGAAGATTACCTCTTTGTTGTAGCTTGTAGAACTTGGCCTTTAAGAGCTTAGCACCCCAAGTGTGATGCCCCAAACAAGTCACAAACACCATGAAAAAGTCGAGGATAATGAGAGAGAGGTTGGGAGCATCAAAAACGGCAAGGTTTTCACCTTGGAGTACTAGTGGCTGATTTTGCAAGCTTGGGGACCCTATTGATAATTTGGAATCTTTAGGGTTTAAATTTGTAAACCTTAATTCACTTGGGATTTTAATCCATTAACTCATTAGCCTTATGTACTAACTCTTCATGGACTCTCACAAAGGTTTACTCCAAATCTAATAACATGGATCATTAGCCCACACTATAAATATCACTGATTTACATAATCAGTCACTGCATATTTAATTAGTCTCTTTTGATCACTAAATTAAGTCCAAATTAATTCTTGACCAATACTAATTAAATAATATGATTTCACAATTAATATATTATACTTATAATATACTAATAAATCATAAATAACATATTTCTCAAATATCCTATCAAATTGTCCTGATGAAAGCAATCCGAAATGGACCATGCTGCTCTCGGGTCAAGTACATACCAGTTATAGTTATGGGCTTAGACACCTAATCCAACAATAACGCCTTTCCAATGCGACACCTTCAGGAGTACCATATCTTCGACCTAAAACTCCAACTTGGAACGACGTCGGTCCGCATAACTCTTCTGGTGGCTTTAGGCCATCAGCAATCCCTGTCTGACCTGTTGTATAAGCTCTATCGTCTTCAGCACTATCTCCGTGCTCCCCATAACTCTCCGCCCAACCTCTCCCCAACAAATAGGGATCCAAAATTTCCTCCCATAGAGAAGCTCGAAGGGAGGCATACCAATGTTGTTATGATGGTTGTTGTTGTAAGAAAACTCAGTCGGAGGAAGGTAGGAGTCCCAGCTCCCACTGAGATCTATGATGCAAGCCCTCAACATATCCTCGAACGTATGTATGGTCCGCTCACTCTGCCCGTCCGCCTGCAGATGATAAGCAGTACTGAAATGCAACTGGATACCCAACTCCTCGTAGAACCTCTTCCAAAATATGGAAGTGAAATGGACATCCTTGTCTGAAACGATAGAACTAGGCACACCATGACGAGCAACCACCTCCTTAACAAAGATCTCATCCAACTTCTCAACAGAAGAGATCTCACAAACAACCAGAAAGTAAGCACTCTTCATCAAACGATCCACAATCACCCAAATGGCATCAAAACCTTTTATACTCTTTGGTAGCTTCATAATGAAATCCATGGTGATCTGTTCCCATTTCCACAATGTGACCTCTAGAGGCTGCAACTTGTCGTGAGGGCGTTGATGTTCGGCCTTGACTTTCCGACAGGTCAAGCATCACTCCACAAACCAAGCTATATCTCTCTTCATATATTGTAACATCCAAAAATTTCAATAAATTTTAACTTTTCAAAAACAACCCATTTCTTCCATAAAGTGTTTACAAAACCAATGTTTCGAAAGTATATTTCAAAATAAGAGTATCCCAAGATCCAATGTCATAAAAACAGGAAGATGTGCACGACCACGCCTTCTCTTTCCCACGATCCTCTAAAATACCTGAAATAATAAATTGAACCCTTAAGTACGAAGCCTAGTGAGTTTCCCCCAAAGTACCACCACACAGAATAACATCAATAACATGCATACATAAGCCTTCAACACGACTGGACCGCCTCGCAGGCCAACAGACTATGTGGACCGCTCTCAGAGCCTTCAACATGACTGGACCGCCGCACCGAGCCTACAGCCTATCTGGACTGCTCTCCCGGCCTTCCGCCTGACTGGACCACTTCGCAGGACTTCAGCACAAAGCAGGACCACCTCAAAGCAACCGACCATAACACATCAACATATATCATAACAATCAATCAATAACAGCAGATACATGCAGTAATACAAATCTAACAAATCACTACAGCCTGACAACAACCTATCCACCAGGATACAGATCTAACAGATCACTACAGCAGAGCAACATCCTATATACCAGGATACAGATCTAACAGATCACTACAATATAGCAACATCATATATACCAGGATACAGATCTAACAGATAACTACGGCATAGCAACATCCTATATACCAGGATACAGATCTAATAGATCACTACAGCATAGCAACATACGATAAACCTGGATATCAATCCAATGGGCCGACATTGGTGTCTTCGACCCGTAAGTATAGTGAGGAAAACTCACCTCCCAGTCTGACAAATAGCTGAACAATACACTGCTCTGAATACCGGCTCTACAGGTCACCTATTCAACAGATAAAGACCAAGGCTTAACTATAGCTCAAAATACCCTTAAGTCAAACTTGGTCAACCCTGGTCAAAGTCAAAGTCAACGGTCAAGGTCTAAAAGTCAATATTTCTTCCCAGCGGAGTACACCCTGCATACCAAGAGAGTACGCCCAACGTACTCTGATGTTGACCAAAAGGGGGGACTGACTGTGTACGCGTAGCGTACCACCAGGTACGCCCAACATACACAGCCCAGTCCCAAAACTCCATTAAGATCTTATTCCATTAATCCCTTACGTTCAAAACTCAGATCCAAGCCCAAAATGATGTCCTAAGTCATAAAGCTTCCAAATTTATGACTTTCCATGGCTATAAAGTGCTTAATGTCCAAAACCCTAAGTTCTTAACCCAATAAAACATTACAACTCTTGCATGGAAGGGATAGAAAGGCCAAGATCACATTTTTATTGTTCATAATAGCTCCATAATGGATCAAGTTACAAATTCATCCATTAGAATGGTCCCAACAAACAGATCTAGTCTTTAAGTCTCAAAGGGCCCCAAAAGTAAATCTTTTTCAACTTAATCCATTAAGTCCAAGTCTCCAACCTTCAGATCTGAATCAAAATGATGTCTAGATGGATAAAGTTTCCAACTTTATCCATAACAAGGTCACAAATTGCATCACCACGAACTCGTAATGACTATAACGAGTCCGGAACGTGGTCTTCTCTACATCCCCCTCTCTGACCCTCATCTGAAGATACCCTGACCTCAATTCTATCTTGGAGAACCAAGATGCACCCTGCGACTAATCGAAGAGGTCATCAATATGTGGAAGGGGATAACGGTTCTTCACCGTAAACTTTTCAACTCCTAGTAATAAATGCACATCCGGTGTGAACCATCATTCTTCTTGACGAAAAATATCAGTGCTCCCTACGACGAACTGCTCAATCTAATAAACTTCTTGCCTAACAACTCTTGAAGCTGAGAGGACAAATCCTGCATCTCAGGTGCTATCAATCGGTATGATGCCTTGGCAATCGGAGCCACGCCGTGGACCAAATCAATCCTGAACTGGACCTACCTCTCTGGAGGCACACCATGCAATTCCTCCGGGAACACATCAAATAATTATCTGACAACCGGCACATCCAAAACCGAAGCCTGCTTCCCAACTCAGGTATCAACCACATAAGCAAGATAATCTATACACTCGTGCTGAATATACTGCCGAGCTCTGGCAGCAGAACAAAAAGCTTATCCCAATCTGGTACCCTCTCCATAAATAACCAATTCTCCCCTACTTGGGGTTCGAACTACCACCCTCTGACCCTCATAATTGGTCATAGCCCCGAATCTAATCATCCATTCCATCCCTACAATCACACACACACGCACGTCTCCCATGGGAATATGGATCAGATCAATCGAGTAAGGCACCCCAAAAATCTCCAAAACACAATCCCAGAAAACACTCAATGCAGAAATCCCATGTTTGTTGGCGATAGAAACCCGCAACAGACACTCCATCTCTCCAAGGGTCATATCAAAACCCCTACTAAAAGACTGAGATATAAAGGACCGACTTGCATTCGAGTCGAATAACACAATAGCAAGTAAAGAATTCACTAAGAAGGTACCTATCATAAGCATACCATAAAATAAATGACAGAATGATAAATAAAAACATAAAAGTAACAACGTCTGGCGCTGCCCTGGCCTCCTCTGTTGTAAGCTGAAAAGCGCGACCTCGAGCCTTAAAGGGGTCCACCCTACCCTGGCGCCCATCTGCAATCCTCAAAGTAGTTGGTGTTGGAGCATGCGCCGGTCCCACAGTAAGCAAGGGACAGTTTGCCTTAATATGGCCAACATGCTCACAGTGATAATAGATCCTGGTGCTCAGTACATGGAACTGTTGGCGACAATCCTTGGAATAATTCTCTTCCTTGCCACATTTGTGGCACCCAAAAGAAGATCGTCAATAACCATCATGAACCTTGTTGCACTTGCTACAAGTACGGCCCCTCTGACCCCCAGATCTCACATCAGCGCCCTTAAACCGCTTCGCCGCAGGTTGTGTCTGCACCGGAGCCTGCCTGCACTCCCTCGACTGGAGCTCCATCTCAATCTCTCGTCTCCTCGCAACCTCCTGAAGCTCCACAAGTGTACTATAGCACTGAGTGGACAAGAACTGGCGAATGTCCATCTTGAGCATGCTCAAGTACCGGGTCATATGAGCTTGCTCAGAAGCAGAAAACTCAGGACAAAACAGAGCGCTCTCAGTAAACATCTTGGCGATCTCAGTCACCGACTCAGTTCCCTACCTCATATCCAAATACTCCTGGGCCAACCTCTCCCTCTCCACCAATGGAACATATCTCATGCGAAACATCTTTGAGAACTACTCCCATGTCACAATATCCCTCTGCGCAGGAGAGTACGAGCCAGTCACCAATCTCCACTAGTCCTGCGCCCCTAACCGAAGAAGTTTCAGGGCGCACTTGACCTTCTGGTTAGTAGGGCAGGAGCATGTAAAGAAACATCCCTCAACATAGGATAATCACTTCATCGCAATGATCGGATTCTGAACTCCATCAAACACCGGAGGCTTCATATTATCAAATTCCCTGTACTGGAAGGCTCTCTCTCCACGAACCCCAACGGCTACAAAAATCGTGATAGCTACAGCAATATCAGCCTCAGAAAGTGTAGCATAACGATCGTTGAAAAGCTCAATCATGGCGGTCTTGATAGACCCAAACAACTCCAGAATCGATCCTCATACAGCAGTAACCACCTCAGCAGAAATCAACTCCCTAATCTGATCCTAACTCAACCCTGACCTATCCTGGCCGCCCGCTCTGGCTCCTGAACCTGATCCCCTCATGAGCACCATACTAAAAATAAACCAAAAAATATCAGATAAGACGCATTTCATACCATACGAGCTATTCTAAATAACGAAACCCTAGGGGTTGTGACTTCCTTGCTACGCGTACGGGCCCTTTGCTTCCGGTAGTACTGGCCCATACTACCTTCCACACTTACCCGTATTTATATCAGAAGATCATCACAACAACCCTAACAGCACACACTAGGATACACATACATCCTATCCTTACTCCCTAGAGAATGGCTAGACATTCCCCAACTGGCCGACTGCTCACACATAAACCCATCCATGAAACTTCCACCAACCCTGCATGCACTTGTGTATGCTAATCATATATAACATTGGATCCTATAGACAGTTAAATACTTAATTCTACCATAAGCCCTTCATCAAACAAGAACATGAAATAATGCCAAACCAAACATTCTCAGGCTATAGAATCTTAGTTATGTACACCTATGATGCATACACCAAGAAACTACAGTAATGATATCACTTCCATACAAGAAATAATCCTAGGCTATCAGGCATCACATATCAGGCAATTTTATCATGCATTTTCTAAAGATCCCTAGCCTACCACTAGCATGCTATTCTACCATAAACATAACATCAAACAACAGTATCGGTAAATTGGGTTATACTTTCTTGCTCTGGCTGATCTTACTCATCACATCCTTCCTTGGTTACTTTTGAAAACAATTTTGAAACCATTTTAAAACTTTACAATTCCCTAGTTTGATTGTGGATTCACACGAATGTTCATCCAATTCTCTCAAACCATGGCACTGATACCAACTTGTAACACTCCAAATATCATAAAAGTTTAAAAATTTTAAAATCAACCATTAACCATCATTGTTTACAAAAAGAGTCATTATTTAAAAAGTAAAGTTATATCAGAGTGTCCCAAAATCTATATCATGAAAATAGGAAGATGTGCACGATCAAACCTTCGCTTTCCCGCGATCCTCAGAAGTACCTGAAACAATAAACTAAAATTGTAAGCCAAAGCTTAGTGAGTTCCTCGAAAGTACCAACACACTACATCACAAACAAAGCATACAAATATGAGCCTTCAGCCTGACTGGACCGCCTCATAGGGCCTACAGCCTATCTGGACCGTTATACAGGCCTTCGGCCTGAATAGACCACCTCACAGAGCCTACAATCTACACGGACCACCCTAGATGTCTTGGCCTTCAACACAAAACAGGACCGCCTCAACCTAACCACAGTATGTCGACATATGTAACAGACAAACATAAACACAGAACCAGCAAATACATATAACCACATAGATCTACTACTCAATCACATACTAGCATAACACTATCCTATAATCAGGATAAATAATCTAGTGGGTCGACATTGGTGCCTTCGACCAACAAGTACAGTGAGGAAAACTCATTTCTCAGTCTGAAATGATATCTGACAGAACACAGCTCTGAATGACAACTCAGCTGGTCACCTAAACACCAAATAATGACCGATCTCAATTACCACTCAAATTACCTAAAATACCCTAGGTCAAACTTGGTCAAAGGTCAAATTCAAGAAACCAACCGAGTCAACCCAGCCGAGTACGTTGGGGGTACTCATCTGTACACAAGGCGTACTCCGCTTGACCCAAAAGCCATGCCTTTGACCGTGTACGTGCATCGTACTATTTGGTACCCCCAACATATGAACCTGGTCAGCCTCATCTCTCATTAAGAGCTTAATACATCAAGTCCTTACGTCCAAAACCAGATCCAAGCCCCAAATGTCGTATTTGACCATAAAGTTTCCAACTTTATGGTCTTGCATGGCCCATAAGTGCTTAACACTAAAAACCTTAACTACTTAACCCATTAAGACCTTGTAACTCATGCATGGAAGGGAAGAAATGATCAAGACTACATTTTTATGCTTCTAAACACCTCAAAATATCTGAAAGGACAGCTTAAATGGATTGGAGTAGATCATACTCAAAATACCAAACTAATGGGTCCAAAATGACACAAACTTCATGGCTAACTTAAATTTATGCATAGCTTCATCAAGTTCAAAGCTTTTTACCACCAAGTGATGAGATTCTGGATCCAAAGAGTCCTACTCCTCTAAGATGATCTTCGTTTCTTCTTCTATCCTTCAAGGTAACCAAAACACACACACAAAGCTCAAGAGTGGATTAGGGTTTGTTTGGGGACGAAGGTGAGTTGGAGGCCGATGAAAGAAGGTAGGTTAGGGACTTAAGGATGTTTAAATAGGTTCCAAACCCTAACAATTAAGATTTAGGAATCATGCACGTATGCCATCCGTACGCTAGGTACGCCCAACGTACGTGACCTCGAGCCAAATATTACAAAAATACCATTATGGGACATTTTGTAACATTTCTCATACACAAGGGCTAAGTACAGTAAATCTTCATACTTTGGGTATAATTTGGAAATACCTCATCATCAGGATGTTACAAACGTTGTCGGGAATAGCTACTCTCAAAGTTCGATCCAAAGGCTCACGCGGAACACTGAAGCCTTTACTAAAAGATATCAACACGAATGACCGATTCGCACCCGAGTCGAATAACATTAAAGCGGTTATAAAATTCACAAGAAATGTACCTAACAAAAATCACAATAATAAGCATTCATAAAGTAAAATAACATAAATATAAAGGAACATATACTAGCAAATTACAGACATACGGTGCCGCCTTGACCTCCTCTACTGTCAACTGAAAAGCTCTTCCCCAGGCCTTCGGGGCCCCGGCCTTCCCCAGACGACCACCAATAATGTGTAGGGTCACATGAGCAGGTGTCTGAACTGGACTCATTGTAAGTAGTGGACAATCAGCCTTCACATAACTCATCTGGTTGCAGCTGAAGCAGTCTTGAAGACCCAATGGACAATCCCTCGCAAAGTGTCCATCTTTTATATACTTATAGCATACCGTCCCTGCCTGATATGGGCCCTAATGACCCTTACCGTACTTGCTGCAAGTGCGGCTCCTCTGACCTCTTGGTCTCAAATCAGCGAGCTTGAATCGCTTAATCGTCGGCTGCGACTGCACTGGCCTCCTGGCTCTCTGTTGTGTTTCCACCTTACCCTCTCTCACTTGTGTCTCCAGCTCAAGCTCTCTCCTCCTGGCATTGGTATGCAGCTAAGAAAATGTATGATACTGGTGTTCATCAAAACTCTCAGATATCCTTCTTGAGTATTCTCAAGAATCAGGTCATCCGCACCTCCTCGGAGGATGTGTACTCAAGTCAAAACAAGGCCCTTTTGTGAAACATCATGGTGATATCAGTCGCCGTCTCTATCTTCTGTCTGAGCGATAGGAACTCCTTGACCAGTCGATCCCTCAAGGTCTTGATGGATAAAGTTTCCAACTTTATCTATTAAGACAAGATCTCAAATTCTAAGTTCTTATTGACAACACCAAGGCATGGACTCACTCGATAAGTTATGCAAGCCAACTTTCCAACCAACCCCAAGGTCAAGAAGCTAACAACGCACTCAAGGGTTCTGGAGTTCACTCAAAATCCAAGAACAAGAAGATTTGGGACCAAAAGCTCATAAAAGGACGTAGAACTAGATCTAGAGAAATAATGAACAAGCTAGAGACTTTTTACCTTTAATAAGTCAGAATTGAGATGAAGATGATGGATCTAAGTTGAAACCACACTCACAAAGCAACACTAAGGGATCCTTTTTCCTTCAACCTTCACATAAATGGAGCTCGAGCACTCAAAACATAAAAACAGATGCTAGGGTTGGATGTGGTTCGATCTCAGAGGGTGGAGGCTGCCAAATGAGGCAGTCCTTGGAGTTAGTGCCCTTAAATAGGACAACAATCCCAAAATTAGGGTTTTAGTCCCAAAACGGCTGCCATACTATGGCCTAACGCGAATGTATGTTCCTCAATCATCGAGTGTCACGCTGTTGCACCCAAATGTCACGTTGTGGCCATGCCAAATAATTAAATAAATAGCTAAATCTCAGAAATGAATACCTAAAAAGTGGATGTTACAGGTTAGTCATTTGAAAAAAAAAACAATCCTGTAATTATAGTAGAAAACAATACCATAATTGTAGAAAAACGACATTTTAAGTGTAGAAAAGCTGCAATATAAAAAGCAAAAAATTGCACTATAAATATGAAAAACTGCACTATAAAAAGCATAAAAACTACACTTAAAATACAAAAACCACACTATAAAAATTGTAAAAACTGCACTAAAATTACAGAAAAATAAAACCATGAAAAGCTGATAAATACTTTTAAATAGAGTTGAAGCTTGAACTGTGAAAACTAATTCAAACCCTAGTAAAATAGTAAATGGGCTAAAATGATTTTTATTTTATAATTAATACTTTTATTTAATATATAAAACATAAAATATATTTTTTAATTAATTAATTTATGAAATTAATTTTTTTTGTTCGGTTTGATTTAAACTTCATGAGACCGAAACTCAAACCAAAAACTAAATTCACAATTCGGTTTGTTCTCAGGCCAAACCAAAAACCGAATTTGAATATGATTTATTTTGAAACCGATTTCAGTTCGATTTGATTTTCGGGTTTTTCGATTCCGAACCAAACAATTCCCGCCCCTACTTTTAGGTAGTTAATCACTATTATAACTCCTTGTTTCAATGTTTGGAGAGTTCTAACTTGAGTGATCCATCCTTACCTTCTTAAATCACAAAATACTAGTGAAATTCTATGATTCAAAATTTTGATGTATAAATTTTAGTTACCTGCAACCTAATTTGTTGAAGAAAATCCATTCATCTAGCTAATTTTGGGTTAAGGAAGCTTAAGGGGGTATATTGAACCCTAGCTTTGATAAATATCTCAATTGATTAACTAAATTTGAATTTGACTACTTGATTGATGTTTTGTTAATGGGGAGTGATTTGTATACAATAAATTTTTTTTCCATATACAACAATTTATGTTTTATGGAGTTGTACAATACAACAATTTAATGCACAAATTGTTGTTTATGGAAAAATTTTGTTGTGTACGAATCAATTCCTTTTGTTAATTGACATGTGAACCTAGATTTCAGAGTTTAATACAAATTATTGGAGATAAATCTGTCATTTGAGTCAATCATAGAGATAAGGAGCTTCAATGCCATTTTATAACCCTATGGTAATTCATCCGTTGATTTAGCTAAACCATGTTTGAGTAAGGATTAATTTCGCTATTATTATATATGTGAAGTTAGATTTAAATGTCTAAGTGCATATATAAGAAAGAAAAAAATAAGTTTTGAAGTTACTTATTGAATTTTGAAGCTTGAAAAAGATATTCAATGAAATATCTCTTAATTAGTTAATTTTAAAGATTTGCAATGTTAATGATGTTATTCATGCATTAATTAAGTGTTTAGAAGAAAAAAAAAGCTCTGAACTCTTATAAATAGAATTAGAGGTATTTTTTTTAGAATCAAATTGTACAAGTTTTGGAGGCTTAACGGAGGTTTTTACTTGAGTTGTGATGTCAAACAACCCCACTTGATCGAGTGGAGTCATAAAGCAATTCTACTCGATCACGTCATGACTCTGATGGCACATGAACATCTTTTTTTTTTCTTATTAATAATCCAATTCAATTTTAATTGCTTTCATTTTTTTCCATGATCTTAAGGATTATATGAAAGACTAGAAATGAAATGTTTAGGGCTAAGAACTCGCATTGGTATATATGATTAGAATGTAATTAGTTAATAATTACTTTTTTTATTTTAAATTAACTCTTAACATTCAAATATCATTCATAGTGAAGTAATCTACTTATGTCAAGTTGATGTGACCTAAACATCCAAGAATACATGTACCTATTATACATAATGTATTTTGATCTTTTGTTAATGTATATTTCTATGTGCATATACTATATGAATATATATATATATATATATATATATATATATATATATATATATATATATATATATATAATACATGTGCATTCATAAAAATGAATTTTAGAAAGTGTTTTATAAATGGGGACAATCTTCTTGTTTTTTCTAGCACACGTTTTGATCATGAACATGAACATGCACTTAAGGGACTCGTTGGGAAGAAGCATTGAAACCTAGCATACCATTTCCTCTTCTAGACAACATGGTTTCAGAAAGGACATATTGTACATTTCAATACATTCTACTCAAAAACATCGGAAATTCACAATCTTTTACACCGTTAAAGAAACTTCAAAGTTCAAAGACGACCTTCTATTTTGGAAGACACACCTCTGACCTCACAATGATCACGTAAGCTCACTTGTATAAGTTATCAATCAATAGAATTTTTTATTTTCTTTTATGTTTTTTTAATTAGCTTTCAAGCTTTCTTTGTTTCCTTACTCGTTAAGAGTGTCCGATTAAAGCAAGGCTTCTATAGAAGATAATGACTACTAGAATGAGAAAGCTTGTTTATACTTTGTACCCAACCTTTTAGCACCTTCAAATAAGATAAAAACTTGCACGTTTTTTTAACATTCGCCATGGCCGACGAGCTAAAAATATTCAACCCTTTTTATCCACTTCTAAAAATAATCATCAATCAATAATTAAGTCGTCGATTATGCTCTCCTTCGTGATCGCGCTTCTGTTTTTCTCGTTTTCCAACGCAGCCATGGATCCAGATTCAGTTTACCAGTCGTTTCTCCAATGTCTACCTTCACAGTCACCGGATTCCGCCGAGGATCTCTCCGAACTCATCTACAGCCCCACCGCGAATTCATCTTCCTACACCGCCGTCCTCCAAGCTTACATCAAAAACCAACGTTTCAACAACACCTCAACACCCAAACCCTCCGTTATCATAACTCCGACCACCGAATCCCAAGTACAAGCCGCCGTTCTTTGCGCTAAGAAACTCGGTGTCCAGATCAAGATTCGCAGCGGTGGTCATGACTACGAAGGAATCTCCTACACTTCATCCGACCCTGATTTCATCATACTCGATATGTTCAATTTCCGGCAGATCGAAGTTAATATCGCCGATGAAACTGCGGTTGTGGGAGCGGGAGCACTGTTGGGAGAGCTTTATTATAGGATTTACGAAAAGAGTAAAGTCCATGGCTTCCCAGCCGGAGTTTGTCCGACTGTCGGTGCCGGTGGACATATAAGCGGTGCTGGTTACGGCACCCTGCTTCGTAAATACGGATTGACCGTGGATCACGTGATTGATGCCCGGATTGTGGATGCTAAAGGCCAGGTTTTAGATCGGAAATCCATGGGAGAAGATCTTTTCTGGGCGATATGTGGCGGAGGCGGCGGTAGTTTTGGTGTTATATTATCCTACACCGTGAAATTAGTTCCGGTGCCGGAGGTTAATACAGTTTTCCGGCTTAAAAGAACGGTGGCAGAAAAAGCTCCAGAACTTGTTCATAAATGGCAGATGGTTATGCCAAACATCGATCATGATTTATACATCAGAATCCTGTTACAACCGGTAACTGTGAACAAAGAGAAAACCGGTCGGGCTACATTTATAGCACATTTCTTGGGTGATTCCGATAGATTAGTGGCGTTGATGAACGAAAACTTCCCGGAATTAGGTTTGAGAAAAGAAGATTGTTTTGAAGTAAGTTATATTCAATCCATACTTTTCTGGGACAACTTAGATTACAACACGACGGCGCCGGAGATCCTCCTCGATCGCCACTCCGACACTGTAAAGTTCGGAAAAAGGAAGTCCGATTACGTACAAACCCCAATCCCGGAATCTGGAATGAAGTTAATATTTAACAAACTAGCTGAACTGGGTAAAATCAGCTTGGTGTTCAACTCCTACGGCGGGATAATGAACGAGATTCCGGCGGACTCAACTCCATTCCCCCACCGCGCCGGGAACATTTTCAAAATCCAGTATTCCGTCAACTGGAATGATGCTGATCCCGAATTGGAGACAAAGTACTTGAATCAAAGCTTGGTTTTGCATGATTTCATGACGCCTTATGTGTCAAAGAATCCGAGAGGGGCGTACTTGAATTACAGGGATCTTGACATCGGCGTGATGACCGGAGACAGTTACTGTGAAGGCGAGGTGTACGGCTTGATGTACTTCATGGGGAATTTTGAAAGATTGGTGAAGGTTAAGACGGCGGTTGATCCGGATAACTTCTTCAGAAACGAACAGAGTATCCCAACTCTCGCCGGAAAGAACTCAGGCGAATCCAAGAAGACGATGAAGTGAAATAGTACACCAGTTGTCTATCATGAAGGAATTGGCTTTTGATAGCACTTCAGCTTCAAAGGATGCACTCCACGCATTATTACTTGTACTTTGGATTTATTTATAGCAAAGATCTTCTTGTATTGACTTTTGACGTGGATGATGTAACAAAGGATAAGCGATATTTTCGTTTAACACTTTCATTAACTGAGCAAAAATCAATCATTGGTTCATCATTATGTTCTTGTTTGCCTATTATTAGAAATGTTATATTTACGTTTGTGTAATATATATGTATTTTCTATATGTATTAAAATAGACAAAAGGGTGAAAACAAATGTGTATAATTTATAGCATAGTAGAGTGTATGTCGACTCTTTCAGAAAAAATAAATAACGTGTATGTTTGTAAGAAAGAAGGAACTAGGAAGATTATAGTCTATAGAGATAAGTAATATGTTGCTTTAGAGAGACACGGTTTTCATTTTTTGGAAACGAAAAATAGTAGTGAATAATGGATTGATGTATAAAATCAACCAACATACACCTTTTTTTTTTCTGTCACATCAAAAATGTTGTAGAGATAAATATATGAACGCATATGTGCTAGTTGTGTGGTCTTTCTTTAATATATTCGTAAAAAAAAGGGAAAATGACTTATATGGGTAACTATGTTTCAAAATCGTTCAAAAAATACCATTCAAGTTTGGTGTGTCCAAAAAACACCATCCAAGTAAAGCATTTGTATAAAAAACACCAAAAAAGTACATTTTTTGTTCAAATTTGACCTTTGGTAACCGGCAATTACCGGTAAAAAAATAAGTAAAGGAAAAAAAACAATAGGAAATGACTCAAAGAGGTAACTATGTTTCAAAATCGTTCAAAAAACATCATCCAAGTTTGGTATGTTCAAAAAACACCATCCAAGTAAACTTTTTGTACAAAAAACACCAACAAACTATATGTTTTGTTCAAATATTACCCACCGGTAATTGGTTCTTACAGGTTAAATGATAACTTGGCTTAACTATTATGACATGGCATAATAATGATTGACAAAACAATAAATGATATATTCCTCCTTTAAAAACTGATTTACGGTTTCTTCATGAACAAATGACTTCTTTTTCTCCTATGATTGCTCTTCTTCTTCTAAAGTGATGATCTCGAACTCAAGTCCAAAACCCTAACTCTTCACTTAAGGCAAAAAGGGCTCCTTTACCCCTGCCTGAATGGGCCTCCCTTCCCCTAAGGCCCAAATCCATAAAAAACCCAAAAAGGCATCCAAGCCCAACTACAAGGCATCTAAGGCCTAATATGGCCCAAGAACCCCCAACATGGCCTTAAGCCCAAAAAATGACCTGCTACAATCAGGTGGGCCCGATGCCTAACTTAAACAAGTCCATTCATACGCCCAACATATGTTGAAGCCTCTGCGATCTGGATTTTATGCAAGTACGCCCGGCGTACTCCTACGTACGCCCATCATACTCGGCTAGGCTCAAGAACCGCCAATCTTCTGAAGGCCATAACCCTCGGTATGGCTGTCCGATGCCTAAATTAGCTCCCGTGGATATAAAGAATGACAAAATCACACTTAGAATGAAGAAGTTATGTCCTTCGGAAGATTGGCGGTTCTTGACCCTAGCCGAGTACGTTGGGCGTACGCTAGGAGTACGCCGGGCGTACTGGCTCGACATCCGGATATGATGGGACTATGCACAGACTTGTTTAAGTTAGGCCTCGGGCCCACCTGATTGTAGCAGGTCATTTTTTGGCTAAGGCCATGTTGGGGGTTCTTGGGCCATATTAGGCCTTAGATGCCTTATAGTTGGGCTTGGATGCATTTTTGGGCTTTTTATGGATTTGGGCCTTAGGGGGAGGGAGGTCCATTGAGGCAGGGGTAAAGGAGCCCTTTTTGCCTTTAAGTTAAGAATTAGGGTTTTGGACTTGAGTTCGAGATCATCACTTTAGAAGAAGACGAGCAATCATATGAGAAGAATAAGTCATTCGTTCATTTATTGTTTTGTCAATCATTATTATGCCATGTCATAATAGTTAAGCCAAGTTATCATTTAACATATAAGAACCAGTTACCGGTGGGTAATATTTGAACAAAACATATAGTTTGTTGGTGTTTTTTGTACAAAAAGTTTACTTGGATGGTGTTTTTTGAACATACCAAACTTGGATGGTGTTTTTTGAACGATTTTGAAACATAATTACCTCTTTGAGTCATTTTCCTATTGTTTTTTTTCCGTTACTTATTTTTTACCGGTAATTGCCGGTTACCAAATGTCAAATTTGAACAAAGAATGTACTTCGTTGGTGTTTTTTGTACAAATGCTTTACTTGGATGGTGTTTTTTGGACACACCAAACTTGAATGATATTTTTTGAACGATTTTGAAACATAGTTACCCATATAAGTCATTTTCCCTAAAAAAAATGTGAAAGTTATTCTTGCTGATTTTTCCAATGATTATGTTGATACCTTTTAATGTATCCACTATTTTATCTTTTAAACTCGTTTAGTAAATATATGAATATGAATAATTAATATATATATGTAACTGATTTTTTTAGACAAAACTGCACAAATGGTCCCTGTGGTTTGCTCAAAATTGTCACGTTGGTTCAAAAAAGTTTGGACTAGTACCAGAGGTCCAAAGTTTTCATTTTGTTGCTTGTTTGGTCCAATCTGTTCTGATTTTTTTCAAAATGACGTATTTGCCCCTGTTAATATGATTTTCTCTTTTTTCTTAATTCTTTTCTTGATTTTCAGATTTAAAAAAAATAAAAAAATAAAATTAAATCTCTCTCTCTCTCTCTCATACATACGTACACAAGAACACATACATAAGTACACAAGAACACATATACCCCCTTAATCCTTCGTTTTCACATTCTTTCCTTCAATAAATCACTAGCTTCTCTTCGTTTTAGCAGAAGAAATCGATGCCAAAAACTCAGATCAATAAGGAGTGATACAAATACACTTCGATCAAACAACCCCAAAAATTTGGAGGGTGCCCTCTTTTAGTTTTTAATCGATGTTTCTTCCCCAAAAATTCACCACCGATTATGGTGTCGAAAGCTTCTGTCGATTGGTGACAATTTATGGGTAATCGGATCTCCCTTAAACCCAAAATCAAAGATTGCATCCGAGTTTAAAGTCACCCCATTCGAAACCAACCTCTGAATCTAAATTCATTATTGGATTTTGATCAAAGATTACATCTAGGTTTAAATCGTCGTCGTTGAAAACCTGCATCACCCACCTTTATGTTACCCATCAGATTTTTTTGATTGGATCAAACTTTAGTGGAGGATCCAAATCATATTGGAAAACTCGATTCTCTGTTCAACGTACAACCTTTTGAACGACATACCTCATGTTTTTCAAATCTTCTTTTTCAAGCTTCAATAATGGTGGCCATTTCCAAAAATCCACTCGAACACTTCTTCATCAAGCCCTGCAAACCAAACAACAACAAACTCGAATCAGAAGTTGTTCCTCGTTAACTATCAATAAACTCGAATTAGAAGCAAATAATTTCTTCTCTTTTCCTCTTTCTCTGAATCGGACGAACGCTAGGGTTTCCGATGATATTGATGTTAAGAAAAGAGACCGGTGAGAAGGGTGGCGGTGTTAGGGTTTCATAAAAGTGGCATTTGAAACAAATTAGAGATGATGATGTGTGAAGCAAATCAATGACGGTGGTGTAGGAATGATGATTTGAGATATAATAGATAGAGGATAGTGGAGTGGGAATCAAATTAGATCCCAGGTTTAGAGGAGGTTTGGGTTCTTCAAATGGTATCATAGGGTGAAACATTTTGACGGAGAGAGAGAGAGAGAGAGAAGAGAGATTTAATTTTTTTTTTAGTTTTTTAAATCTGAAATTAAAAAAACAATTAAGAAAAAAGAGAAAATCATATTAACAAGGGCAATTCCATCATTTTGAAAAAAAAAATCAGAACAGATTGGACCAAACAAGCAACAAAATGAAAACTTTGGACCTATGGTGCTAGTTCAAACTTTTTTGGACCAAAGTGACAATTTTGAACAAACCACAGGGACCATTTGTGCAGTTTTGTCTTTTTTTTTACAACCATTCAATGCCATAAATAATCTCATACTATTATATAGCAGAATTTAAAGTTCGCCTATTTTTTTCTGTTCTTTTTATTCATCTGTTCTTTATTTTAAGTTATTTTCCTTTCCTATTTTTATACCTCGTAACTCCTAGAGTCCTAGTTTTTGAGCTAATAAAAGTCATGCTTGCTATGAAAAAATAAATAAATAAATAAAGTAAAATAAAAAACATTTAGGTTATCTCCAATGGATTAAACTTATGGGGGAGTAATATGAAATGTCAAGTAGGACTTCAACCTGTAGAAAACTCATCAATTTGCATTGCAATTTTATTAAAGGGTGAATGACCATTCAATTCTACACACTCTCTCATCTATATTATATTCAACTTTATTCTATTAAAGTCTCATACAACTCCCATTATGGATCGTCTTACTTTCATGTGAATATTAATCATACCATATATATATATATATATATATATATATATATATATATATATATATATATATATATATATATTGAACCGGCAAATACTATATATAATCTACTCCTAAACTAAAACCTAAATTCACCTACGTCCACGACGGGACTTGAACCCTCGACTTCAAGGAGGGAGGGCACCACCTGATACCGTTGGGAAATTACGAATTGGTTTCCATGCTTGCAACTCCACCAAACTTTATTTATTTTGACGGATATATCTAATTTTTTTTCTTATTAGAACAAATTACTGAAATGGTCCATGTGATTAGCAAAGATCTCATGTTTGTTCCCTAATATTTCTTTTGCACTTAGACCGTCCCTAGCATATCATTTTGTTGCGTTTTTACTTTTTAGTCTCTTGTAGAGATTAAAAGACTATCTTTTCATTTGTATTATCTTTTTCATATTGGTTATTGTTTATTAAGTTCATGGTGGTTCACGGTTGCGATCTGGTGGTTCCGGTAGCTGCGATCTGGTTATGGTGGTGGGTGGCTAAGTTCCAGAGGTGAGATTGAGAGAGTGAGAGTTAAGGGGAGAGATGAGAGGTTCGGTATGGTTCGGGAGTGGGACCTATGTCTATTAATTATTTAGTTTATTTTGTAATAATTAATAAACAATAAAAAATCTGAAAAAGAAAATACAAAGGACAAGATAGTCTTTTTATCTCTACAAGGGACTAAAAACGCAACAAATGATATGTTATGTACGGTCTAAGTACAAAAGAAAAGTTAAGATCAAACGTGAAATCTTTACAAACCACAGGGACCATTTCAGTAATTTGTTCTTATCATCTACACTAAGCTTTTTTTTTAACCTAGTTAATCTTATTTTCTTGCTCATTCCTTATTCCTTCTACTATTGGCATTTGTTTTTTCTTTTCTCTTTTTTAGTTATAAACACCTTAACAATAAAAAAAACATATAAAATATATAGAGCGACTTCAATAATAAAACAAAACCATAAAAGTTTCTTATATAAAACCCCAAAAATAACTTAAATTAGATAAATTATTAAACTACCGCTTAATAAAAATTTTCAACTTCATACTAATGAATTTCAAATCATAATAAAAGATTGTCCGACAATAAATAGTCAAACTAGGGGTGGGTATTTAGATCGGACCAGATTGGCTTTTGGACTGGACCGGTTTTGAAGAATATTGTGGACTGTGGATCAGACCAGGTGAGGCTTACTGGGTCCAGGTCCAGATCCGGTTTTCTGGTTCTTGGACACGGTTGGACCGATACAACTTACATGCATATTGTACAAGTCTTTAAAATGCATTTTTGAGTTTGATAAAGCTCGTTAAAACGAATATGTTGTTGGGTTTGATACATTACAACTCGTTAAAAATGAATACGATTTTGGGTTTGATATGATACAACTCATAAAAATGAATACATTTTCATTTCTTGTACCCATTGAATCGGTCAAACTTTGATTGTATATACCATTTGTTTGAACTTTGAATCAAATAAGTTAATGATTTTATCATATTTCATGTATAACTAATCTAACTTTATCTATAATATTATAACTTGAAATTTAATTTTCCAAATAAAAGCACCTAACATATAAATCAAGTTCACTAACAAAAGTTAACATATTAACACAAACATACAAAAGTAATTACCGGAACTAAGAAAATCCAACTAACAATGTAACATCCCAAAAATCAGAGTCAAATTTTTCATTTTTCAAAAACAACCCAATGACCATAATTGTTTACAAAACATTGTTTCAATAGTGTTAATCAATAATCAGAGTATCCCAAAATCCAAATAACATAAAATCCGAAGGATGTGCACGATCACGCCTTCGCCTTGCCACGATCATCTGAAGTACCTGACACAATAAACCGAAACTATAAGTCAAAGCTTAGTGAGTTCCCCCAAAGTACCACCACACAAACATATAACCAAACATATATCAGGTCCATAACCTCCTGGTTGGATTACCCCCGACCCACAACATTTCGGTTGGAATGCCCCGGCTCATAACCTTTCGGTTGACTTGCCAATACATACTGGGTCCACAACCTTTCGGTTGGATTACCCCTGGCCCACAACCTTTCGGTTGGAATGCCCCAGCCCACAACCTTTCGGTTGGAATGCCCCGGTCTATTGACTGACAGCACAAAGCAGCAAAGTCTCAACCCCACCATACCATGTCGACATATGCATAACAAATAACAGATATTCATCAAACAGATAATCGTATAACTAGTCATCAGACAAACATGCATATCTACATATCACTACAGCATAGCAACATCCTATATATCAGAATACAGATCTAACAGATCACTACAACATGGAAACATCCTCTAAACCAGGATACATAACTCAGTAGGCCGACATTGGTGCCTTCGACCCACAAGTACAGTGAGGAAAACTCAACTCCCAGTCTGAAAGATCGCTGAACAGGACACCGCTCCGACTATCAGCTCTACCGGTCACCTATTCATTGAAACATGACAAACTTAACTTATAATCAAAGTACCTAAAATACCCTTAGGTAAACCTTGGTCAAACCATGTTCAATCGTCAAAAGTGAATCTGAGTCAACTCAGTGGAGTACGTTAGGCGTACTCAGCCTGTACACAGGGTGTACTCGAGCTTGATCAGAAAACATGGTGTTGACTGTGTACGTGCAGTGTACCATTTGGTACGCCCAGTGTATTCGACTGCTTCTTCTCCCTTCTATTAAGAGCTTAATACTTTAAGCTCTTTCGTCCAAATTCCAGATCTAGTCCTCAAATGTTGTCCTTAACCATAAAGCTTCCAACTTTATGGTCTTACATGACTATTAAGTGCTCAATACCAAGATCACATTTTTATGCTTCTAAATACATCAAAACGTCTGAAAGGACAGCTTATATGAATTAGAGTAACCCATACTCATAATACCAAACTTATGGAACCAAAATCACACAAATCCATGGCTAGACAAGATTTAATCAATACTTTATCAAGTTCAGAGCTTTTTACCTTCAAATGGTGTCAAATGATGATATGAATCTAAATCCAAAGTGTTCCACTATTCTAAGATGATCTCCTCATCTTTCTTCCTCCTTCAAGATCACCAAAACACACACAAATGGCTCAAGATTCTCTTTAAAGGATTAGGGTTTGCAAAGGGTCAAATGGGGCTTGGAGGCTGATGAAAGAAAGAAGTCTTGAGAGTTAAGGATGTTTAAATATGGTCCAAACCCTAAAAATTATGGTTTGGGATCCTGCCACGTACGCCCTGCGTATGCAATGTACGTCGAGCGTACGCGTACTTCGCCCAAAAATTACAGAAATGCCACTATGGGCCATTTGCAACCAATTCTCACACACAATGATTAGAAATGTAATTTACCTGAATTATGAATGTTATAAACAAATACGTATGTAACTCGTTATCCATTGGATCCGAGTTGCTACCTCCCATACTAAGAAAATCATCGAAAAAATTGTTATCATCATCATAATCAATGACTATTTGACTCGCTTCTTGTTGAGAAGATCCACCATTATTAAATTGTTCGAAGTAGGTCATAAATAAATTATCCATCCTATTCTCAACCTCTCGGACCATTTGACGTCCTTTTATGTCTATGCCCGCGAGGGTCAATGACGGTTCTATGTACCCGATCATTTTTTTTAAATGCATGTAGCAAAAAAGGTGATTTGGTGGTAGGATCAAACAAATCCGTAAAGTACATAAAATCATTCATCTTGTTGTAGGCACCCCAATACTTTTCATATTTCGTCTTCATCTCCTTCACCATTTCGAGAAACAGTGGTTTTGTTGACCACTTTCTTAGATGTATGTCCACATCTAAGACTTGATTTACCAAAGGTTTTGATGTAGCTGAAACAAGCTCTGTTTTGCCTTGAATTTTTAAAAGAACTTCACCATATACGTTACAATTTCAAAGTCATAATTTTCTGATACTTTACCGAGATCCCTTTCATATGATTTATCTGTCAAAGATACATAAAATTAAGAATTATAGTCTAAAATAATAGTTGAAAATCTGAAATATTTCAGCTTTGATATCTCAACTTTGAATGATTGTAACTCATTGAATATAGCACCAAAAACTGCAAAATTATAGTCTAAATTCATCTACAGACTCTAAATTACATGTTGGAAAAAAGCGCATGTCAATCCAACTTAAAACGAACAAGACATTCTTGTTTAAAGAATTTCACATAATACAAAATTTAAATTTCTTGTTGAGAAACTGAAATATTTTAGCTTTGATATGCCAACTTTGAAGGATTGTATCTCGTTTAATATAACACCAAAAACAAATAAATTTTAGTCTAAATTCATCCACAAACTCTAAATTACACATTAGATAAAACCGCATATCAATTCAACTTAAAACGAATGAGATATGATTGTTTAAAGAATTCCACAAAATGTATATCTTTCTAATTCGTCGTCGTCGTACATACATGTTATGGGTGAAACCGAGAAAGGACACAATAGGTATTCCATATTCGGTCAAACCGTCAATATGTAGGGATAACTAGAAAATATATTCGAAAAGATTTTTAATCAGGTCCAAAACCGATTTTTACCCGGAACCGGCCGGACCGGACCGATTTTGATCAAATCCTAGAACCGAGAACCAGCCTGGGGATCCAAAAAAAGGTTTGTTTGGTCCATTCTGGTCTGATCCACAGGTCCAAATGCTCACCCCTAAGTCAAACTAATGTATGTTAAATACTCAAACTACTAATATGTCATATCATTATTTGAAAAAAATAGATATGCATTTAAATCAAGTAAGTTATTTTAATGACTCATATAACTAATATTATGATAAACTTCATCGTTCATTTGGAAGAGCTTATCAATTCCACAGTTTGAGTTCTGATACAACCGAAAGTGTGTCCGAACCCTCAAACCAAGGCTCTGATACTAACTTGTAACGTCCCAAATATAGAGGTAAAAATTTTCATTTTAAAAATCATCAATCCATACATCAAGTGTCTCAAAATCAATCACAATACAATGTATCAAAATCATCAGAGTAAAATAGTAGTCAATGCGAAATCATAAGGGGATGTTGTACAATCACGACGGGCCCTCCCCTTTCGAATCGGGAGTACCTAAAACATAGCCCAATATCGAGAAGCCCACATATTCGAAGCCCACTGCTGAGTACGCAAGGCGTACTCAGCTCGTACGCTCAGCGTACTTTCTTAAGGGCTTGTACGCGCAGCGTACCTGCTTGTACGCACAGTGTACTCCACCCTCTTAACCAACTTTGTCATTCAACTCTTAAACAGTTAAGACTTCACTCCAACACTTAGATCTGACTTCCTTAAGGTGTTTTATCACGTAAAGTTGCCAACTTTATGTACATGCATGGCTTAATGAGGCTTTTAGAGCTCAAAAGAGCTTAACAAATGACTTAACGCATGCATGAGACCACAAATGCCATAAAGCTTGCATTTTTATGGACAAAGAGACCTAAAGGACCCTAGATCTACCATCAATCACTTTTGGAGTGAATCAAGAGGCTCAACAACCCAACCATGGACTCAAAAAGTACAAAAATGGCACCAAACTAGATCTAGCAACATAGATTAGCAAGATGGAAGCTTTTTACCTCACATGGGAAGCAAATGAAGAACAAATCTCATATCTTCAAGCTCCAAGCACAACTCCAAGTGGTTTACTTCTTATTCTCCTTCACAAGCACCCAAAAATCACACTTTAAGGATCAAACTCTCAAGATCTCACTTAGGGTTCGATTTTCAAGACAAATGGAATGGAGGCTATCTAAACATAACCTAGTGAGGTTATCACAAGGTTTAAATAGGGTGCAACACCCTAAAATTAGGGTTTCATTAATCCATGTGTACGTCGTGCGTACTCCACGTATGCCCAGTATACGTGGTCCAAGGTCGCGATCCAAATCTGGGCTAGTACGCTAAGCGTACCACCCTGTACGCCCCGCGTACCAGCTCAAGGACCAAAATGCAAAATTTTTAATAAGGATGGATTACATATGAAACTTACAAATTTTCCAAGTGTTACATCTTATTTCTAATTAAGATGTTTTATTCTTAATTTTTATGGTTTCTAGCAACAAAAATTATAGGTGATGCTTAAGAAGCTAAAGTTGATTATTATGTCTTGCAAGAAAATTTGAATATGAGTTCATTTTGGTAGAATCCTTCGATCTCGATCCGATCTTACAATCGCGATCTTGCAAAACGTAAAACGATCTTAGGTAAGATCTCGATTTTGACAGCCTTACTACCATTATGAAAAATACTTTCTCAAAATATTAAGTAATAACTAATGGATGCTATATCTATTATCAGTAGGCACATAGGCCATAAGTCGTTATACTTAGTTTCCTTCTTCCCAATTTATATTTCTTTCTTTCCCTCTCTATCTATCTTTCTCTTTTATATCCCTCTGTTTCCTTCTTCCCAATTTCTATTTCTTTCTTTCCCTCTCATGATCTATCTTTCTCTTTTCTTTCTTTTCCCAACATGTTTTTAATATTTAGGGATAAGCATCTCGTAGGTTTAATGTAAGTAGAAATAATCTTTTATTTGGGAAGAGTAGTTTAGTAATATTATATGGTATTTTGATTTCTAAATAAGTTTTTTAATATTGAATTAATTTAATTATAACTAAAATATAATCTTGGACATAGATGTAAAATTTATAGTTTTAGATATGTTGTTTTAAAATTTATAAGGATATTGACGTAATATTAAAGGTTTATAAGGATATAAATGAAGTTTTTGACATTAAATTATTGTGAAAAAAATACCTCCATATATTACTTTTTATAAATTTATTAAACAGCTTTGAAGGGTAAAATAATCCATACTTTAATTAATCAGTAGAAATATCAAAGTAACCCTTAAAAAAGTCAGCATCTTTTCTAAAACGAGTGAACCGTCTTAATGAAAGTGATTGTAACATCTTCAGTTTGGAGATAGATGTTTAATACATCAAGTGTGGAGTTGCCATTAAAAAGGATAGGTTTAGAAATGAATTGATGGACCATGTATTAAGAATAAGGATACTCACAAAAATGACAGCATGATTATGGAGAATAAAAAAATTAACTAATTTTATTGAATTAACTGAATTAAATATCAGGTCCAAAACATTGCATTTTAGATACACCAATTTTGTTTCAATAAAAAAAATTAACTAATTTTATTGAATTAACTGAACAGGTCCAAAACATTGCATTTTAGATACACCAATTTCTTTCAACACGTCATAAGAATCGTGTATTTTAGACTTTAGTTATATGACACATATGGGGAAACATATATTTCAGACTTCAGTTATCTGATACATTAAATATCACATTTTCGAACATTCCATAGTATGCATACATTTTAGACTTTAGTTATTTGACATATTCCAAACTACATATATTCTGAAAAAAATTGCATTTGAAGGTTTTTCATTATACATGGGTTTAAACAATCTCCAAATCACCTTTTTCAAATATCCATATTATACATGGGTTTAAAGAGTCTCCAAATCATGTTTGACAAACATATGTGGAGAAAATCGGTCTGATAAAAACATGTTTGACAGACATATTTGTATGGTGCCGGGAGATTTCAAGTATGTAATTTATTCAATGTTACAATAACTCTAAATGGAGAGTATGAAACACAAGACAGAAGTGAAAATGAGTATATTTATTTGCACGTAATAAATGATTATCAAAATTTGTTGATGGTGATTAGTGAGCCGTTGGAAACCTATGAAGGTATACCGGTGTAACGACCCAATGTTTCCAATCTTGTCACCAAGGTTAGCTCTGTTATGTTTTCCGTTAAATCATCATTTTATCTTGTTTTAGTCAAGTTATGGGGACCAAAAGTGTAAGAAAACAATCATTGATCATGTATATGGGTCATGGGGTTATTTTCTCACACTTTGAGGGTCTAGTTTGTAACTTGTGTTGTATTTAAGGATACCTAACCCTAAAATCCAGGAATTCATTCCATTTGCAACCACCAAGTACTTTTAAAGAGAGTTCATGAGAGAACTTTCATATTTGGAGTTGTGAAGAAGATCCTACCCTTTTTGGTGGAGTTTTGGATTGAATTTCTTAGATTGCTTCCTTTTAATCTAATCTATGAAGTTTCTCGATTCCATAGAAGGTATAAATCGTTTTCTTCGAGTTCTTTGTTCTCCTTCTACGTTACACTCATGAAGGAACTTTGGATGATGCAAAAAATTGTGGTTCAAGAGTGTTGATTGGTCTAATTAGTGTTCTAATCAATTAAATAATCATATTTAATCTTAATTCGTTTTTATTTTCTTATTTGATAACTAGACAGCTTCTAGAATTCAAGCTTAAACTCTAAATTTAAAAATTCATTATTTCAAAATTTAAAAAATCTGTATTTTAAAAAAAATTAACAATCCCACCATTTTCTCCTATTTCCCAAACTAACTCATATTACAATTACCCATTTACCCTTATATTTTATTAATCCAATTTTTAATAAGATTTATTTATCGACTTGCCAAATATATCTTAATTAACTTAATTAAATAAAATGATTGGCTGAGAATTGTTCTCACAATTCTCATTTTATTTTTTTGTCCATCCGCATTATATTTAAAGTAAAAAAGCAACACTCGGTGACATAACGTTTTTTCATAGAAATTTCTCATACATCATAACTTATTAGTACTAATTCTATGTGTTTTGTGGTTTTCCAAGGACTCAAGGCCTTTAACGAAAGGTTGATTAAATGTGGGACTTTTTGTTTGATGTTCGGAAAATAGAAGCTATCCTAACTTGTTTCGTAGTTCGTTGACAACATGTGTAATTGTGTTTGAGTTTTTGGTCGGTGTCAACATCACTTATATCACCATTAGTTTGTATATAATCTCAATTTTTGCCTTCAAGAGCCATGTTTTTCCTATTTTATCATATTAAACTTGATAGTCGTTGCCATTTTAAATTCAAAAGACTCGATAAGATCAATGTCACTCCGAGCAATAGTCACCTCATATTCAACATCACTCAGGTATGGTTGCTTACCTCGATGCACCTTAGAACTTCTTCTTTTTACGATTATTTTGTTTTAATCTTAATCCTTCATAGCGGTACAAATATTCGTTATGATAGGTATTTTTGTATTTTTTTTTAAGCCTCCTTCCATCCGATCTTGATTAATGTGATCTCTTTTTTGTGATTGTTTTCATCTTTCTCATCTCAAAGATAAATCAAAAAAAGCTAAATACCAAATAAAACCCTAAATGCCCACCGGGCTGCAAAATTGCTCAAGCAAGGGTTGATTTTTTTTTTGGACAAAAAACAACACCTATATCCAAAGTACCAAAACAAAATAAAAGGCCTAACCAACAAGTACGTAGAATAATACTTCCCAGTCATAGGCCTTCACATTAGTTGAATACTTCCCTCTAATGATCAAGCACGACTCCATCATGCAATCAATCCACATATCCTTCTCCAATTTGCCATCTTCCAATTTGCCATCTTCCAATATCATCCGTCTAACACACGACATTCCCAAGATCCAAATATTTTTGTAGAATCTTTAGCTCATTTTCCATCCATCCTTAGTCCATACATAAGCAATGGATCACAACCACCATTCCATCCTCCCATTCTGATAAACCGTCGCTGTAAGAGCCAATTTTCTGATTGTGTTGCCAATATTCTTTGACTTTAAACTCCTTTGAAGGTATTCAACGAACGAAAACCTATCAAAGATTATTTCTTTAATTCCCATAAACTCAACAATAGTTTTCCAAGCATCACTTAAGAAACTATAATCGAAATACAAACGACTGAATGAGGATTTGAATCGGCTTTCAAAGAAATGGCATGCCATTTCATCATAGCATTTTAAAATTTTAAATCGGGATGACTTTTTAATTTCCGTAAGACTACCAACCCAAGATGAAACTATAGCTTGGAATGTTCAGTTTGAACCGAACCAAATCAGTCAAACAACTTTACGTCTCATATCTCTTAATCACGCCAAATTAATAACAAAAGGGACTAATTTGCCCTTACGGTTGCACCACATGATTTTTATCTTCTATGTTATAATGAAGTTTCGGAATGTTAGTAGACCAAAGTTAGCGGAATGACCAAAATCCAAAACCTGACATCTTCGACCAAGCATTCACTTCATATCCGGCTTCCATGATTTCTCTTCTCAACAAGATTTTGCACAACGGGATGCCAAACCACCAATAGACTAGACTTTAATCTAATATCCCAAAAATTTCACCCTCAAAGATTCATATTATCTCACCCACTATACCACAATGAGTTCTTTCCTTAGATTGTTTTCCAAATGTGAGAAAATAAAAGGGCAGTATTCCATTTTTCCTAAGCATTTAACGTCTAGATCTCCACATCCTTTAGCTTACAAATGCTAGACAATGCCATTTTAGCTTTTTAAGTTTTTATGTGTGCATATCTCCACAACACCACAAGAGCCCACACAAACGTTTTTTCAATTTCCTTGATGTTAGTAGATTTAGGTATTAAGGACATCGAAGCCCAATACACATGGGTTGATTTGATTTTAGGATTTAGGGTTTCTTGAACATCAACATCAGGTAAAAGAATTGGAAGGAATATTAGTCATTTTACATAGACTCATCAATAGTTCAACCATCAACTTCAAATTTGCCATATTGTAATTTACCCTTATATACGCGATGTGGTGTTCTAATTCTAAACAAGTTCCCACCATGTCTAATACCAAGAACCACTTACATATAGAAACCTGAATTAACAAACTACACATCAAGATTTCTTCTAAAAAAGGCGATTCTTCAAGCTTTTGAGATCTAACTTTAAAGGGTGTACACGTGCAACAAACCCATAAATAACAAGTTCCCCTTGTTCTAGTTAGAGCACCACTTTCAACTTTCAAGAAGACACTTCCTTCACAAATCACATGGTTTGACCTCTTGAGTCTTGTTGACCATGGATACTTCAAATGGACCCAAACCCATCAATCAACACCACCACCTTGCATTGATGTTGCACCAGCTTCCTCATCATCAGAAGAAAAAGACGATGATGACCCATTTGACACCTGAAAAAGACGATATTGACCCATTAGACACCCAATCATGGCCCGGTAGAGCCCAATCCAACGGCTAAAAAATGCAAGACATGATAAAGCTACTCACCAAGTGGCGCCGCCTATGTACCAATGCTGACATGGCTCTTAGGATTAGATAGATTGGTAAAATGATTCCAGAAGTTCTTATGAGTAACAACTGTATAAAAAAAAACGAGGAACCCATGATTACATAACTTTATACAATGACAAAAACAAAATCTGAATAAAATTCGTTACTATTTCATACCAGAAACACCGGTAAAGAGTAATTTGCCCCTCCATTAGCAAATATAGGTAACGTGTTACGCAAAATCAAGACAATCATGAACTGTATACAAAAAAAAATGTTACAAAAAGTGTACAAATTGAAAATGGTTATATGGTTGTATAGGGAGAAAGATTACAATGATAGCAACTGAACGAAAACACAAAATGCTTCTAGCAGTGGAATCTGCGTACTCGTCATATTCCTGATCGAGTAAATTATGATCAGAAGAAACGACTGTAATTATTCGAGTCTCATCGTTCATATCCCTTCTCGCAATTTGCCAATGCCCCCTGAGAAAAAAAAGTTTAAGGACAAATTTGGATTATACCATGAATCGAAATCGGATTTTGCGTAGATTTGACCTCAAAAAGTCAAAATTCACCTTATATTTGCCGGAATGACGCCCAATCGGAATACGGGAGGTGGTGCTGTATACCCTGGCTTGAATTGCTGCGATTAGTCATATCAAAAAGATGATTATTTGATGGAAGTTTGTGTATATATTTGGAAATTAGTGGAATATGAGAAGGATTTGAAAGGATTTAAAGGTGGAAAAAAGATGAAATCTGACCTGGTGGCATATTTCGCAAATGGTATCACCCTTTTCGTTACACCATCGTTGAACACATTTGCGATGAGCATACTACAAAAATTAAAACTGGATATATTCATAATTCTCATATGCTTAAAAGTTAAAATCACTTGTTGCAGAATAAACTAACCTTCAAGCTACCACAACAAGAGCAAGGAGTCTCCATATTCGAATCAAAATCCTCATCCTGACAAATTCTGCATTCCACCATTTTTCTAGGAGTGAAAGGAGTTTCAGGATGATCCATATGAGAAGAACAATCGATCATGGTGTCGATGGCGGGAGATAAAGGGTATGAAGGGTTTCTGCTTTCGATTGCAGCTTCTAAAGTGGACTCGGTGAGTAACCGATCAACCAGAAACACGAAATGATCGCCCATTTTTTTACAATAAGAATCGATTTCAGTATCTTGGTGAGAGAAATCAACTGGGAATTCCACAAATTGAAGAAATTTAAATGCTTTGACTCCTGTAAGTAATTCTGGACATAAACAAAACACGAATCAGCTTTGCTTGTGAAGCTTCTTTAAAATTAACAAAACCCCTTTTAGGATTGGAATCAAAACATTATTCTAATTAACGGGAAAGGGAAAAAAGGTTAGTACCCTTCATATCTAAAAAGGAATAAGTTTTCTTTTTGTCAATCAAAAAACGAAGCAGATGCTATACAAGAACTTCAATTAGACAAAACCCAAAATGGGAAAAAGTGATTAGATGATAGGAACAAGCAAAACAACATCAAAAAAGATTTACCCAGATGATCAGAAAGGTAATATCGCTTTCTATGAAAGAACACAAAGATGAAGGCATATGAAGAGAGGTATAAAAAGAATATAAGACAAACTGGAAAGCGAAAAGAAGAAGAAAGAGAAAGCTTACAAGAAGGAGATCGGATATGTTTAAAGCGAAGAAATTTCTCAATCACTTTCACTTGTAGAAATCTATTTTTGCAACCCTAAATTTGCAGAATCATATCAATTCCTTCGTTCGTTTGTTCGTTCAAATTCGTGTTTTTTTTTTCTCTCGAAATTTCCCTCTTTCTCTTCTTGATAACATGGCTTCAGCCATTTTTATACTAATCCACTAAATTAATTTTCATTTTAAAAAAGAATCATTGTTTCCACATACATACTACGTGATCGAGTGTATAAACTGTATTAGAGGATTTTCTATTTTTTTTTCTAGAACTTTTTCTTTAAATTCAGTTTTTTGTTCGAAGAAATCATCGCAAGACACGTACACTGGATTCCTCATTCTCTTTGCACGCCACGTGTCTTTTTCAATGACTATTTTTCGAGGTGAAATATTCTAAGAGATGAGTAATGTGTATTTTATTTATTAATGTTTTGGTATGTAAATTTATAAAATATACAATTAAATTAATATAAAATCTTGTAATACGTTATCATAATTCATGAATGTTGGATGATATTTTATCATGCATTTTAACTATATATAACATGGAGGTTGTGTGGGTGAGAGGTTTGGCATGCAAATGAGACTTCTTTTGACTATGATTAATTATTATTGGATTATTGTTTTTATTATAAGCTTCTTTAAAATTTAGTTATACGATTCAAGTATTTATAACCGATAAACTAAAACTATGTACACTTTTAATTTATAAAAAAAAGGTCATTAAAAGTGTCTTTATGTGTGATAGCTATTGATTCCATAAAATAAATCTAAAGGAGTGGGTGTAGTTAAAGCTAAAATACAAATTCATAAATCTTTTATTGGTTTGGTTGGTGACCTTCTAATTAATGGTAATTAAACAATGTATGATCACCAATAAACGATATCTCGATATCATCATTTTCAGAAATAAATTTTGAAGAGAGCTTAATATATGCAAGTAGATATGTTATATTTATTTGTATAAATGTAAAAACGATACGAAAATTCCTTTTGGCCAAATTTTTTCTCTCATATATGCTTTCATATGTCGCCCGATTATACAAGCGGCCACTAATTCAATTACACATAAAATAAAGTGGATTGATGCATATTTACAATGGATTTGTCTCTTGTGTTTCCGTAAACAAGGAAATAGCTAAATAATATCTTGGCGCTTCATTTATACAACTTGGAATTTGATATAATGTTTATATGTAAACTACATGTATGAGGTTATAATCTTCTTTATTGTTGCCTTTTTGAGAGAAGAATAGTTAGGTTTCGATTTCAATAAGGACCAATAGCAAATGGATGAAAAGATGCCTCGTGTTTCCTGTCTCCATAAAGAGGCAACGATTTTAGTTTGTATTTCACCTCTATAAATCACATCATTTAATCAAACATATGAAATCGAGTGTCCTGATTGGTTTGTTTTTGCAATAGATATAATTTAAGAGGGTTTGGTCACTTTCACAAAATATAGTTGAACCACCCTACTAGACATTGCATATTTTAGTATATGAACTTATGCGCTATTAATTGTAATTATTTAAAGGAAAATTAAGTAATTTAACCACTTTTTAATGTGAATTTGAAAAAAAAATAACCTTATTTTTGCAAAATTAACCACTTTGTCGAGAATGAGACATTCCGTACCAAGAAAAAACATTTTTTTGACTAACTCCGGAATGACATTCTGGATTCCAAACTAAAATTTTGGCATATGAACAGTACTCCGAAATGTCTAATTCCGGAGTATTATTCATATTCCGGACTAAACTTTTTGATTTAAAAAAAAAAAAAAAAAAAAAAAAAAAAAAAACTTCGAAGTTTCAAGAACAAATTCGAAATCAGAAAAATAATTCCAGAATTTCAAGAAAAAAATCATTTTTTTTCTTAATTTAACAAAAAGTTAAACAAACATAATAATACGAACTATATACAATATGAATGCGTAAAATTAGATATTTTATTGAAAAACGATGACATTAAATATTACAAAATGTAGAATTCGGAATCCCAAAAACAAAATAAGTTCTTTGAAAAGAAAAACTAAAAAAATATGAACAGTACTTTGGAATTAGATCTTCCGAAGAAAGTGATCATTTTTCAAAAACTAAAAAAATGTGGTTATTTTCTATGAAAAGCTTGTTTATAATGGTTATTTTACTCAATTTCCCTTATATAAAACTTACTTTTTATTTTATTTCTTATAGCTTAATGTTTTGAAACTAGCCATTTGTTGATATGAAAGGTTTTTTACGGATTAATCACAAATAGATAATGATATTTTTCTATTGTCAACATGATAATATCAATTACCAAAACAAGTATCTAATAAAACATAGACAAAACTGTAAAATTGGACCCTGTGGTTTGCAAAAAACTGTGGATAAGGTTCAAAAAGTTTTTAACTTTCATGGAAGGTCCACAATTAGATAATTCTCGTGGTTTTAGTCCCTGGAACACTTTAAAGACCATTTTGCCATTTTAATTTCTTTTTGTATTTTTCTTATTTATTTTAATACTTTATTAATTAAAAAAAAAACAATCTTTCTCCCGAGAAAACCTACAACCACGATACATCTTTCTCTCTCACACACATATACAAGAACACACCCTCAGTTCATTTTTATCTCATCGTCCTTCTTTCTCATTTCTTTTTTATCTAATGTAAACAATATCACACTTGTTCGCCCCCCATTAAAGCTCTTCTCAAGCTCGAAAACGAATCAAAATCCATCATATCAAAGACCCTCACCTTCGAGAAGCATCCGCTTTGCAATCGTCGAATTGATCAAGTTCAGCAAAAATGTGTTCGTAGGCCAAGTTCTGATGGGGGAAATCGTTTTTGCGTTGATTTCGATATCATATGCTCAATCAATCCAATTCCTCTCTATACTAACAAAATCAATCAGAAGCCCCATCGTCGATGAACTTGTATCAAATGGTGAAATCCCCAGAATCATAGCTTTCTTAACCTCCGACCCATTTCTTATTTCATTCATTCACCATGGTTCTTTAATGGCTTATTCGATACCAACAGCCCATTTGAAAACAACAAAACTCGAATCAAACCCATGAAAGGGAAGGGGGTATCATCAGATTGTTGGATTAGGTGTCTAAACCCATAACTATAATTGGTATGTACTTGACCCGATAGTAGCATGGTCCTTTTGGGTTGCCTTCATCTTAGCAAATTGATAAGGTGAATTATGGAGAAAGAGGTTAATTGTGATTTATTAATATATTATAAGAATAATATATTAATTGAGAAATCATATTATTTAATTAGTATTGATCAGAAATTAATTTGGAATTAATTTGGTGATCAAAAGAGACTGATTAAATTAAAGGGGACTGATATTGCAATTATCTAATAATTGAAAGTTGGGTTTAAGGATCCCTTAGGAATGGGTGGACGAAATCTCTTATGTAGCCCACATAGATTTCATCCATAGGGGCCTTCTGGAAGGATCTTGTGGGCTGCTTGAGGCTTAAGCAATCAGATTAGGGTTTTACCTGAAACCCTAGCAGCTCAGCTATATAAGGAACCCCTTGGATCTCTGAAATCGGCCACTTGAACCCTAGAGGAAACCCTAGTCGATTTTAGAGCCTATTCCCTCTCTCTCATAATCTTCCAATTGCTACTTGGTGTTTGTGACTCACTAGAGGTGCAACAATTGAGGCACTAAGCTCTTGAAAGTCAAGATCTACAAGCTACAAGGAAAATGTATTCATCTAACTTTGTTTTGTGTTACAAATCTCGAAAATTGTATGCTAGTTAGGGTTCATGCTTTGGATGATTAGTATTACATGTATAACTTGAGAAAAACCTATATTCAAAGCATTAGGGTTGCATGTGCACCATAGGAATGTTATAGTGATCAAAACCCATCATGGATATCATAGAAGTAGCCAATTTTGATCAAACCCAACAGCCCCACCCCACCCCAAATCACATTCTTTACATAGTTGATGCCAAAAAAACCGAAACGAAATTTATTGGGAAAATATTAAAGTCGATCCATTCACAGATTTAAATGAAGAAGAAGATGTGTTGTTGAAGAGGATTTCAAGACCCAGAACTACATCACAAATGAAAACCATACCCTATATCTCTCTTATACATGAATCAAGAAACATAACCCATTAAATTTCAATCAAAATTACATCTCCATCCCTCATCTTCTTCATAGATTTCCAGATAAACAACAACTAGGGGTGTAAACGAGTCGAGCCGAGCCCGAGCCTGACCAAGCTTGAGCTCGGCTCGTTTAATTTTGAGGAAGCTCGAGCTCGAGCTCGATTCGAGCCTTAAAATGAAGCTCGAGCTCGGCTCGTGAACAATGTAGTGGGCTCGCGAGCCTAATCGAGCCTAAACGAGCCTCTATGTATGTATGTATGTGTATATATATATGTGTGTGTGTATGTATGTGTGTATATATATATATATATATATATATATATATATATATATATATATATATATAGTCTCGTTTAAGCTCGTTTAGGCTCGTGGGCCCATAAATTGAAGCTCGGCTCGAGTTCGTTTAATAAACGAGCCTCGTATTTAGGCTCGAGCTCGGCTCAAGCTCGTTTAATTCGATCTCGAGTCGAGCTTTTAACGAGTCGATCCCGAGTAGCTCACGAGTAACTCGGCTCACTTACACCCCTAACAACAACCATCTATCTCTAAGAGACCAATAGGGATAAATATCTAAAACGCATAAGTGATTATGAGGTGACCACCAGACTGAATTCTTCTATTCTAATCAGATGACCACCAATAGTAAGGTTCTTGATGAGATGCTCTGAGGTTTCATCCATATCGGTTCCATACCCTTCGATTAACATATTTGTGCTTGAGACCGGAAGGATGAAAATGGTGGAGAGAGATAGAGATAGAGAGAGGGAGATAAAGAGAGAGAGTGAGCGAGAGAGAGAGAGAGAGAGAGAGAGATAGAGAGAGAGAGAGAGAGAGAGAGAGAGAAAGAGCGAGAGTATAGAGAGATAAAAGAGAGAGGGCACCAGTAGGGGTAAGATGGATAGAGTAATGTTTTTCTTTTTTCTTTTTATTTTAATAAAGTATATAAAATAATATAGAATAAAATACAAAAAATAAATGAAAATGGCAAAATTGTCATTTTAAGTTTATCAGGGACCAAAACCATGGAAAATTCCTGATTTTGGACCTTCCATGCAAGTCAGAAACTTTTTAGACCGTATCCACAGTTTTTACAAAAAGCACAAGGACCAAATTTGCATTTTTGTCTAAAACATACTAATATGTTACTTTTTATGCATAACTTTGCAATGCTAAATATGAACCATATATTATGTTGAGTTTCGGATTTAAGCTCGATGGTACCGATTTTGGTAAAAAAATTACTAATAAAAACGAGAAACGTATTTCTACTATCAACATGATAATGTCAATCACCAAAACAGATACCTAATAAAACATACTAATATATTATTTTTACGCAAAACTTTTATTTGTAATGCTAACTATGGATGTTATATTATGTTAAGTTTCGTTTTTAAACCTGGTGGCACCTGTTTTGGTAAAAAAAATACTAATAAAAATGAGAAACTTATTTAAACTGTCAACAATATCATGTCAATCAGGTCACCAAAACAAGTAGTTAATAAAACATATTATGTTATTTTTTACGCATAACTTTAATATATAATGCTAACTATGCATGATATATTATGTTAACTTCCGGGTTTAAACCTAATGACGCCATTCTTGGAAAAAAAAATACTAATAAAAATGAGAAACTCATTCCACTTGTTGAAATATTGAAAGGCATGTGGTATGAAAGAATCTCATCTCATCTCACATCGCTGGTGGAAGTAAAAGTGAGAGTCAAATCTCTTCTATAAAAATGAACTCTTGACTAGATGAATGAATCTTGTTTCGTGGCTTTTTTTTGTGGTTTTTTTTATTTGTAAGCTGCCTTCTGCAAGTTCTAGTTACAAACTTTATCAAACCTAAAATATTTTGTTTAAAGTTTGAGTTTCTTTAATGTTGCTCAAACTAGTAAAAGTTTTTTTTGGTTTGAGTTCGTTTGAGTTTGACGGGTTTCATGGGTTTATACTATCTCCACCCGACCCGAGATGAACCCGTTTTCCAGGTCTATGGTATTATATTTTATCATAATTTTTTTGTGCCCTTACTACTTGATATTTCTGCGTTCGCCCATGTATACATATAATTAAAAACCATTAGTAAAGAGCTATAGAAAAAGGAAATTGAGTAATCTAACCATAATGTACTGTGTATTTGAAAAAAATAACCAAAAAAATGTTTTTGATAAAAATAACCACCAAGTCCGGAAACGGGCATTCTCGACCGAGAAAAAAAAATCTGACAAAAAAAAATACATTTAAGACTGACATCTCGGATTACATAATGAAATTTTGAAGTTAAAAAAAAACTTTGTAATTTGAAAAACAAAGCCGAAATCCGATGAAAAATTCCAAATTTTTGAAAAAAAAATTGTTTTTTCCTCAAATCTAACAAAAACTTATACAAACATAGAAAATGTGAGGTATTTACAATATTATGGCATAAAATTACACATTTGATTAAAAATGGTGATGGTGATATTAAAGACTTCGAAATTGACATTTTAAACATAAGTAGAGAGATTTTTTTGGAAAAAAACAAAAAATAACTCTGGAATTTGAAGATCAAATCCAGAATGGAGTATTCGGCAGTAACATTCAATTTTTAAAAACTAAAAAAAATGTTAATTTCTTTTAGGAAAATAATTTATAATTGTTACCTTACTCAATTTCCCTAGAGAAAAAAGTCCAAAATAGTACACGTGTTTTTCTCTCTTGCTCCACCATTTTCTGCTCTAATGGAATCCTTAGAGATATACAGATGTCGATTGCTTCCAATCATATCATCTTCTCTTTTGGGAGACCACTAGCAATTGAATGTTCCCTTCTGTTCTCTTTCTCCATCACTCTAAAAACTGTGTTTTTTACGCCGACGACTGTTCAAGGGGTGGATTGGGTGGATGCAGCTTCAAGATTTGTAGCATCTGCCGATTTCAGGCATCCATTTACCATTTTTTACACTGATGATTATTGTGGAGAAGAAGCCGACGAGCGAGCACGTTGGAGTCGATGAAGGACGGAAAGGCTACTTTCGGTAGCGGCGGTTACGAGGCATTGACGACGTCTACGTCGAAGATCATGCAACCGAGTACCAACGCTTTGAGAGATCAGATATATCACGTTGTACAAGATGAAATAGTTGCTTAATTTGTTTATGGTCGGTTTGACTTCAGTATTGGTGTCATTTTGAAGATTCTCAATTCTTTCCTCACTTCATACAACATCAAAAAGGTTAGATGCCGGTTGATTTGAAATCGAATTTGCAGTTAGGGATTTAAGTGAAAATCGAATTTCTAATTTCTGATTTTGTTTTTTACAAATTCGAACCGAAATTGATATTTTTTCAGTTCTGTTAGGGCTGTAAATCAATTCCAATTTTGTTTTTTGTAGATTCCAACTTAACACACACACATACACCATTTATGACATCCCCAAATTTACGGTCATTTTAAAACTTTTTATTTATGCTTATTTAAAACCAGAGTTTATTTATTAATGCAGAATTTGTCCCATAACAGACTTTCTTGCTGAGGTTGCATTCATTGGCATAGTGCCCAGACTTTCCACATTTAAAACAAGTGACTTCTCCGTCACATTTCCCAGAGTGCTTCTTCTTGCACTTCTCACACCACTTAGCTTCGCCTCCTCCTCCAAATTTCCTCGAACCAGACTTCGAGAATTTTCTCTTCTTGTTGGACTTTGAAGATCCGTCGAACTTCCTTTTCTCACCCACCTCAGCTGTCTACAGACCCTTTTCCCTTATCCGGGTCTCAACATTCTTAGCTGCCCAGATGGCGGCTTTCAAAGTGGTTGCTTGCTTGACCATCGGGCCAAAGTTAGCTGGTAATCTGTGGGCAAACTGGTTGACCTTGGAGAGTTCAGTTGGAACTAGGTAAGGAACAAGCTTCATCTTCTCCGTAAAACTTGCGGCATACTCGATGACACTCATTCTTCCCTTCCTCATATTCTGAAATTCATTGTCGATTTCCAGAAGATCCTACTCAGAGCAGTACTGCATCTTCAGTTGCACCAGAAAATCTTCCCAAGACATCTTGCTAGCTTCTCCATTGGGCATCGAATCAGCTAGTAGCTTCCACAAGCTCAGTACTCCAGACTTTAACAGGGGAACCGCGAGAGCGGTCTTCTGGCTGTTGCTACATTCGCAACTTTCAAACATCATCTCCATCTCGGAGATCCAATCCATAACTTGCACCGGTGTTGGGCTTCTAGAAAGACACGATGGTTTGGATGCCATGAAATCCTTGTACTTGCATCCATGCCCGTCATTTCCTCCGTCTTGGTTATTCCTTCTAACCATTGGCGGTTCAACTTGACCAACAGTCATACTGTAGTTCCCTTCATCCGACTGTTTGTCATTCAATTCGGGCTGTTCAACAGGCATCGTACGTTCTTCCCGATTCTGTTGAAGTAAGCGCCTTGTTTCCTCCATCTGTCGATCCAACATCATCTGGATCATTGTTTGCACTCCGGTCATCGTGATTGGTTCAGGTGCAGCTTCTACTACAGGTACTTTCTCAATCACTTGGGGTTGAGGCTGCGGATTCCTGTTCCCATTCGCGTTTCCAACTCCGCTTCAAGTTCTTACCATTTCGATCTATACACCAAATTAGGTGAATTTAGATCTTTATTTTCGATAGACGTTTAAATTCTCCTTATCACTCCGAAACGTTACATGCTAGTTCTAATATCGTAGCTTATACGTTTAGAATCTTGAACACATAAAGTTTCCATATCCGGTCGGCAATAGACCATAGATCCAAACAAGTAATAGCATATAAGGCATCTTTATAGCTATAACCTAAATCATTTAGCACATAAAAGCATTTTAGGCATCTTTCCTAAGATAAACTAGTGCTAGTAGACACTCATCTCACAATCATCGCTTAGCATTCTAAGTTTAAGTATAGAAATCCTACAAATTCCTAGTTCTCTTAAACTAATGCTCTGATACCAGCTGTGACATCCCCAATTTCACGGCCAGAAAAGACCGATTTGTTTATGCTTTGTTTGAAAAATCAGAGTAACCTTTTAAAAGAAAAGTGTTGCGGAATTTGTTCCCAAAAGAAAATATGCTAAAGATTTATCAAAGCATTCCCGAAGAAATGTATTTCATTATATTAAAACCTCAAGATGTTATTGTCAATACAGATCAAAAGCATAAACAGAATAACATAGGCATTACAACATTTATTTATATCTACTGGCCTATAATCCATAATCCCTCATCAAGTCATCCAACTATGCTCTTATGCCACTACCTGTAATACAAGAAACTGAGTGGGTCAGACTTGGGAGCCTGGTGAGCACATAGGGTTTTCAACCTACAATAAATAAGTTTATTAATTTTATCAAACCAAACAACCCGATTACCCGTTCCCGTTATCCTCACTTTACGTCCCTAAAACACCTATCATAAGGGACCTAGCCTAAGGATTATCATCGGGATGGACACTACTGCTAAGGGGGTTCCTCAACAATAAATGTCTGTAAGACAACCATGAGGGGGATGGAGTACACCGGTGAACACATCGTTCACAAACACCTACAGGTTGCGAGCCTGCTAGCGTTCTACTGGACTGTCTAGAATAGTCCGTGGTCGTCATCTATACTCCGCTAGATGACTACATCATCGTCAACATCGAGGCCTCTCATCATTTTATTTCATCGCACACCAACTATTACATCTACCAATGTTTTATCCAACATATTTTTAGATATAAAATACATATACAATTTAAATCATTTAAAACATGTATAAAATCGTTCATCCAGCATAGATAGCAAGTATACATATAATATGCACATATAGCACGTAATAAATACTTCATATCTATATGTAAGATGCAAGTAACTATGCACTCACTTGTTAAAGTGACGACTCGAAATTCGAGCACCTCGCTTCTAGCAATTGTCTTTTCCTTTGACGTAATCTAGAATTATTATCGCTAAGTCTTAGTCTAATATTTATTGCGACTAATTATTAGTCTAGATTCATCATTAAATCAAAGTCTACTTTCATGATCTATCAAGTAAGGAACAACCAGGTAGAATCATATCACAGGTAAGGTCTGTTTGGTATACGAAGTATACTGTTTGGAAATCTCACTTTAAACACCTCACTAAATCACAGCCTAGACATCATCCCCGTAAGTAGATCAATCAGTATAACGACTTGGAATCACTGATAAATCTTGTTTATAGGTTCATAACAACGATATTATATTTAAATATAAGCTATATTTAAAATAGGGTAGGCGTATCTCACTTACAGTTAGTTCTCTTAAAAACCGGACTATGCTGGAGCAGAGCTTCTGAGCCGAAAAGCTCTTTTTCTCTGAGCCGTCAGGCGCTCCGGGGCTTCCTTCTAGTGCTAGGGAGGTTCTCTAGGCTTTAGGGGGGTTTGGGAGGTTTAGAGAGAAGTTAGAGAGAGAGAAAGAGAAGGGTGGAGGTGTGAAGAAATGATGGTGGAAGGGGTTCTATTTAAAGGCTGAAATATGGCTCAACTTGGTGCCACATGTCACCATCTGGTGGCAAGACTTGGGAAGAAAGCAATGACCCAGATTCAGCCACGTCACCCTCTTCGCACCAGCACCCTGCCGACTTCTAAACCCCGTAACTTTTGCATAAGAGCTCTGTTTTCGACGTTCTTTATATCCACGCGTAGGTATTGACAAGATCTACAACTCTCCTTTTGACTCCGTCGGCTAATTTTCGATCGATTTTAAATTTAACAGTATGAGAAGATTACACTGTTAAATGATTGTGTAAAATGCATAACTTCTACATACGGACTCCGTTTTCATCTGTCTTTTTATCGTTGAGCTCCTATTAATGAGATATTCAATTCTAATTTAGGATGGGTTGGCCAAAAATTGATCGATCAAAAATTCGAATTTCGGGCTGTGCACTCGTATGCCAAATCTTAGAAAAATCATAACTTTCTCATACGAAGTCAAATTTGAGCGTTCTTTTTATGCACGCTCTCAGTTTAACGTATACTAAAACTTTCATTTAGACATATAAGACTAAAAAACAGTTTATCAAAAATTCACTTTTTACGTCACGCGGTGCCGTGCCGGTTTAGCCGTACAACTTCGACGGGTCATAACTTCTTCGTTATAACTCAAATTTTGGCGTTCTTTATATTTCCGAAATACTTGTCACGACCACTACCACTTTCTTCATAGATATTGGGTTTATCTACACTTTTATTTTTGGCGCTTATTTTCATTCTTAATTTATTATATCTTTATAAACAAGTATATAAACACATAAAATAACATAATTCACATAATATTTAAGTAATTCATTTTTATTACTTCAAAATGAGTTACAATGGTTGACATTGTGTTAGATGCATATTCATGCATTCATTTTGTAGTTTTAGTTCATAAAAGTGCATTGCATTTAGGTTTAAACTCATGTATTTTGCATATTTTTCGGGATTTTTCATGATGCAATTCCATTCACACACTTTTATGATATTTCAGGGACTTTTGAAGGTTGGATCTTGATGGAGGAAGTTAAAAAGAGTTGGAGACAAAGTTTCAGAAGTTTTGGAGCATTGAAGAGAGAGAGAATGAAGAAATGAAGATTTGAGCCTTTCAGACATTTACACGGCCGTGTAAATGATGGCTTATATTTTACACGGGCCGTGTAAACGCATATGCAAGAGCATTCTTCTTTTCTTGTTTACACGGTCGTGTAAATGGCACCCTTTAATTTACACGGGTCGTGTAAACGTCTCGACAGTTTTTAAAGTAGTTTTACTCTCATTTAATGGGGACGATCAGTTTTGTTGGAGGTGAGGTCGGATTTTGGACAGGGAGAAGGAGATTTTCAGAGCTTTTGGAAGTAGATTAACACTTGGAAAACACTTTAATTTCCTTTTTGTAAGTCAATTTGAAGTTTGAACTTGTTTGATTTGTAGTTTAACCTAGTCATGTGTGGTTGATTTCATTATCATTTCCGAATCTGAATTCTTAAGTATGTGTTGTTAGGTTGTAATTTGAACTTGATTTGTGTTTAACATCTAGTAATCTTTGATTTGATCTTAATCATGTGTTTGGTTAGTTCTCTTTTTCACTTGATCAATGAACTAGGGTTCTTATCAATCTAGTTAATCAAATTATGAAATTCGTATATGTTTTATGATTTGATGTTAGTAACACACACTTACTTGGTTGTAATTAGATCAAAATTAGTGCAATCAAAGATTAAATGTTTATATTCCCAAGCTTAAGAGGAATGTTAAACATTGTTGGTAATTAGTGCAAAAACTTAATGTCATTTAATGATTTGATGCAAGAACTTATTTGAATTGAATCAATTAAATGAAGTTTTATTTGAAGAGCTTGTTTTGAATAAAATACTTTTGCCAATTTGGATATTAGAGTTTATTAATATCTAACTTACCAACCTAGATTGAACATGAGTTATAATCATATTACATCTTTCAACATAATACATGTATAAGAGTCAGAATCGGAAATGTACTTCTTTTACTGCGTTTTGTTATCAATCTTTCTTATTTATGAAGTTTAATTCAAGTTCAAACACAATCCCCCATTTTAATATTATTTGTATTATGTGTGAAAATATGGCAAGATAAGAAGTCCTGTATTCCTGTGGACCGACCCTGCTTACTCTATACTATCTTTAGTATAAGAAATAGCAGTGACTTGAGCTTTATTAATATTATTTTATCCCATTATTTGTTGGTTTGACACGCCTAACAAATTGGCGCCGTTGCCAGGGATACGGTAGTACTAATTGTTTATGCCAAGATCTTTTCGCACAGGTACACCTTTACCAGTTGATTTGGAGATAGAGAAATCTGCAAAACAAAGAAGGAAGCAAGCTAAACTTTTAAAGAAACAACAATTCGGAGCTTCTTTATCAAATCCATCAACCACATCTTCACCAACATCCAAAAGTACCACCCCACCATCTTCACCTACTCCTACCATGGCAGACAACCATGGAGGAAACCCACCTCCAAACCCACCACCTGAACAAACCTTTAGACAGTGGGCTACTCAAGATGTCACCCAACAACCTTTGTGCATAAGTTACCCTGCAGCAATCAACTTTGAACTCAAGTCTGGACTCATCCATTTGTTACCCTCATTCTGTGGTCTTGAGAATGAAGACCCACATAAATTCCTTAAGGAATTTCATGTTGTTTGTGTGGGTATGAAGCCACATGAATTCACAGAAGATCAAATCAAGTTAAGGGCATTCCCCTTTGCTTTACAAGATTCAGCCAAGGAGTGGTTATATGACTTACCACCGGGGTCAGTCACAACATGGAATGAACTTGCAAGGATGTTTCTGGATAAATATTTTCCAAAAATGAGAGCTTCAGCTTTACGCAGAGAGATAATTGGTATCAAGCAACAAAAGAGAGAAGCCTTGCATACATATTGGGAACGGTTCAAGAAATTGTGTTCAAGATGTCCAAAACATGGGATTACAGAATATCAGTTGTTGCAGTATTTTTGTGAAGGAATGTCATCTTGGGATAGGAGATTACTCAATGCATCAAGTGGTGGATCTATAGCTGATAAGACTCCAACAGAAATCAGAGTTCTTATCAAGAACATGGCAGAAGAGTCCAAGCATACAGTCCAAGAAGAAGAATGGTACATGGATGCACCCCGAGGTGTAAAGGAGGTCCAAACTCCTCAAATTGAAGCTCAATTGTCCGAGCTTACAAAAGTGGTTATGATGCTAGCCAAAGACAAAGGTGTGCAACCCACACCCCGTCCATGCGGTATTTGTACTCAAGTGGGGCATCCAACCGACATGTGCCCTCAACTTCAAGAGGAAGATTATGAAGAAGCAAAAGCCATGGGAGGTTTTCTTGGGTCTAATCAAAGGGGATATGAGCAGCCACGAGGTGATCAAAGATGGAACAACAATCAAGGTTGGGGAGGAAATCAACAAGGGAACTATCAACCAAGTCAACCACATCAATACCAACAAAGTCCACCTTTTCCACCACAAAACTTTCAGCCAAGGCAACCACAACACCCTCCTCAACAAGCGGGTTCATCAAGTATGTCTTTAGAGGACATAGTGAAGAGTTTGGCAACCAGTACACAAGCTTTCCAACAAGAGACAAAAGCAAGCATAAAGAACTTAGAGAAACAAGTTTCACAGCTTGCTATTTCCGTAAGCAAACTAGAATCTCAAGGAAAGTTGCCTGCCCAAACTGAAGCAAACCCAAGGCACAATGTGTGTGCCATCACATTGAGAGGCGGGAAGAGCTATGATGGTCCAAAATTGTCGGTTGATCAAAAGGAAGAAGAAATGGTGGTTGAAGAGGCAACCAAAGAAGAGAAGGAGGAAGAGAAAACAATCGAAAAGAAGCCCTTCATCACTGAGTCTAAAGCCACACCTGCTCCATTTCCCGAAAGATTAAAGAGCACGAAGAAAGAACGGGAGGAGAATGAGATCATGCAAATGTTCAAGAGAGTTCAAATCAACATTCCACTCCTCGAGGTCATCAAGCAGGTACCTAGATACGCAAGGTTCCTTAAGGATCTTTGTGTATCTAAAAAGAAATTAAAAGGAAATCAAGTCGTAACAGTTGGGGAGCATGTATCCGCGGTTTTGCAAAAGAGGATGCCCCCGAAGTGCAAGGATCCCGGTGTCTTTACCGTGCCTTGCAAGTTGGGGAATCTTTATGTACCCCGAGCTATGCTTGATCTAGGTGCATCCGTAAATGTCCTACCATATTCTCTTTTCAAATCAATTGGTGTAGGAACATTGAGCAAAACCGGTGTGATCATCCAACTTGCTGACCGGTCTTTGGTACACCCAAAGGGAGTATTAGAGGACGTGTTAGTGCAAGTCGATGAATTTGTCTTCCCGGCTGATTTTTATGTCTTAGATATGGGAGATGATGACTCTCCAAGTTCAAGTTCCATACTTTTGGGTAGACCTTTTCTTAAAACTTCTAAAACAAAAATTGATGTCTACAATGGAACTTTGAGTATGGAATTTGATGGTGAAGTTATCAACTTCAATGTGCATGAAGCAAAAAAGACTCCTTTTGATGTTCAATCTGTTAATTTTGTCAATTTGATCCAGCCCTCAACAAAAAAGGGTTTGAACTTGTCTAACAATGAATTTCTAGAGTTAGTTTTGTCACGAAAACTAGACAGGGACAAAGCCAAAGAGCTTGCAAAGAAATTTGATATGGATAATGAAGTGTTGGAGATTTTAGAGTTTATTGATGACAAGAAGCATGTGAGGAGTGATGATATAAAACCCAAGCCATCCACCAAAGTCAAAATCCTTCCACAGGTGGAACAAGCACAAAATTCAGGAGCAAAAACTCCACTGGATCCCTTAAAGAATATACATCTTAAGAAGGAGATGGCGAAGAGGTTGATGTGTTGGAGAGGCCCACGTATCAAGACTGAAGCACAAATAGTTGGGGCAAAGTCGAGCCAACGACATTAAAAAGGGGCGGCTAACCGGGAGGCAACCCGGGGGTATTTTTGTCATTTCTTATATTTTCATTGTATTTTCTTTGTTTTCAAACTTCCAAGTTGTTTTTCATGCTAAAAGAGGGTTAAAAATCATTTTTCGGGTAGTAGAGGTTTAGCGAGTTGCAAATTCAAAAAGTGAAAAAAGCAAAAAAAATTTGGCCTTTCCAGACATTTACACGGCCGTGTAAAATTATGCTTATGGTTTACACGGGCCATGTAAACGACCAGCTACCGCAGTTAAAACTCTACATTTACACGGCCGTGTAAATTGTGCCCTTCTGTTTACACGGGCCGTGTAAACGTTAAAACAGAGCTGGTCGATTTTGAGGCTAAAACTCGATTTTTTTAACTCATTCTTTTCACATAACCTGCGCTTTTTCTCCTCCCTACTGCCCCTTCGAAAAAACCCTTCAAAATACTCAATCTTCCTCAATTTTGCATCAAAAATCAAGCTCCAAGGTATGAAATTCTTCTCTTTTCTTCATCTTCTTTGTCTTCCACCTCTATTCCACCCTTTTCATGGCCGATTTTGGGGCTTTTGAGCAAAACCCTAGAATTTTTGAACTTCAAATCTCGACCTAATGCTTGAAATTTCTTGTAGGATAAGCTTGGGGAAAGCTTGGGGAAGCATTGGATATCACCCTACCACCATTTTCAAGCACAAATTGGTATAATTGTTCCAACTCTTTACTTGTGCATATACTTAGATTTTGGGGTGATTTTGGTGATTTTGGTGATATTGCTGTTTATTTTTGTGCATACTCTTGAGTTTAAATTGTTCTACATTGTGTGCAAAACTTTGTTGAATCCAATTTAACCATGGCCTCCCGTGGAAAAAGGGCTAGAATTGGGACCTCACATATGGGTGGTCAAGAGTCTAATGATGAACAAGACCAACATCCCATGGAAAACCCATATGAATTTGGTCTTATTTTTGAGACCAATCAACAAAACATTTTGTATGCAAGCCTTATTGGAAGAGTAATGGCGGCTCAAAAATTTGTGGACATCCAAGCCCTCAAAGACCTTCATATCTATAAAGGTGTCCACAAGCTCTTCAAGAACATTGGTTGGGAAGGGCTATTGAATCTACATGCACTCAGTTATCAAACACCTATGTTGGAATTCTTGTCATCCATCACTTTCGATTACCAAACACACATCCTCACTTTCCGTTTGCTCAATCAATCACATAGAATTCATGCTGATACTCTCTGTGATATTATTGGTGCCCCAAAAGCGAAAAGAGATGTATATACAGCAAAAGGAAGAAGAAATGATGTATTTGAGCGCGAGTGTGGAACGTTTTGGAGAACTATCTCTTGTGAAGATGAGTTTCAGTCAGGCACAGCAAAAGCTTCTAGCATTATTCATCCGGTTCTGAAGGTCACCCACCGGATTATTGCTTCTCTCTTATTTCCTCAAGAAGAGATTAGCAAAGCAAACAAAAAAGAATTAGAAGTTTTGTGGTGCATGATTAACAAGCCCGAGGAAGTCCCTCATTTTGGGTGTTGGGTAGTTCAGAAAATGCTCAGAAGTGCTATGAGCAATGGTAGCCAGCTACATTGTGGAGGCATGGTATCTATTATAGCTGAGCATCTTGGCCTCCATCTACCCAACAATCCAACCAATATAATTCCGGGCCGTACTCGTTTATCACTTGAAGTGTTGGAAATCATGCATCTCTTCCACCGCCCGGTCCTCAATAGGCCGGCTATGCCTCTCTCCAAGCATCGAGGACGATGCTTATTTTAAGCTTGGGGAGGGGCATCCATCCATGTATTATCTCGTTGCATGTAGGTTGCATGTAATTTTGTACATATTGCATTGCATTGCATTATTTTTCTTTGTCATTTAAAAAAAAAAAAATCCAATCCCAAGCAACCGAATCTTTTCGAAACAGTTGAGCTGGTAAATGAGTCATGTGCCTTGAGATTAGACTTGCTCTTTTTATTGAAAATCTAAAAGCAAGTTAATCGCACACGAACACACCTCCCGAAGCTACTTGTGCAAAACAGAAAGTGAGAAGATTGTCAACATTGGAGCATAACAGCAGGTATGAGTTAATTCTTTGGGACATATGACCGGTCTTATAAGTAGTAATGCTCAATTGAACTTAAAATGCCAAATTCAAAAGTTCATAAAAAGAATACAAAATCTCAATGTTCCGAGCCTTCCAGCGCTCTAAAAAGTCATTTCTACTCATTCCCTTTTATATACCCTGCTTGGGGACATAGCTTTCAACTATACTTACGGGTCTTTGCATGTTAACCTTTAGTCCCCTGAAAAATGTCTTAGAAGTCCTCACGGTAATAGACCGTGAGATGTCCCACAATAGAAAAGTCAAGGACGAAAATATAAAGAAATTGGCCAAATAAATAAATTAATAAGAGTGTTATGTGTTAACTTAGATATTTTTATTTGTGTTACTTAAAAAAAAAAAAAAAACTATTATTAAGTTAATCTGTGACCTTTGGGATTCGAACAAGTAAACTCTGAGGGGTGTTTTACACCTAATCGCCTAAAGCTAAATTGTTTGGGACTGATTGAGTTGAAAATTCGTTACATGGGTTCCGTAGAAAGTCATGAACTTAATAATAGCAAATAAAGCTAATCTGTGGCCTTTGAGGTTCGGGCAAGTAAACCCGAGGGATCTCTTTAAATCTAGCACACTAAGGTCATTTGATCTGGATGTGTTGGTTGGAAGCCCGTTACACGAATTTCAAAGAAAGCCATGAGCTTTATTTGTAAAAAAATGTAATTAGGAAGTTTGTATATAGTTGTGTTTATGGTTTAATTGAATATTATGTTTAGGAAAAATATTTGGCTGCCAAAAGATTCCCTTGGACTTGGATTTGAACTTATGACATTGGGACTGAATGTTAATTACTTTGATTGGAGTAAGTGGTTTGAATCTTGTAACCAATTTGGGTAAATATTAAGGAATTTTTAGAAAAGATTTTTCAGAAAAAGATTGTTGTTGATCAACAAATAGCTGGAATCGGGCATTGTTATATTTTATGAAACAAAGATGGTTGAGCATGTTTTGTCACATATAATTTCACGAGAGTAAGACCATAATTTGTTCCAAGAATTGACTTGATGATATTGAAAGGGAATTAGTGTTGTGATCTTTGATTCTGTTGAGTTGTATTAGGGAGTGGCCAAAGTCTTATTTCTATTATCATATAATATTTTGAGACTAAAGCCAAGTTGACTCAAGGCATGACAGGTACATTCTCAACTATGGTACAAAACAGGGTAATTGGGTTGGATCTTTTCATGTTTGTTTTGATTTCATGCATTAAGTTTCAAATAGTTTTAACTTTAATTTTCTTTTCTTCTATTCTATTTTATTTTCTCTAGTTTAAATCTTCTTGCTCTTTCTTGAGGACAAGAAAGGTTCAAGTTTGGGGAGATTTGTTAGATGCATATTCATGCATTCATTTTGTAGTTTTAGTTCATAAAAGTGCATTGCATTTAGGTTTAAACTCATGCATTTTGCATATTTTTCGGGATTTTTCATGATGCAATTCCATTCACACACTTTTATGATATTTCAGGGACTTTTGAAGGTTGGATCTTGATGGAGGAAGTTAAAAAGAGTTGGAGACAAAGTTTCAGAAGTTTTGGAGCATTGAAGAGAGAGAGAATGAAGAAATGAAGATTTGAGCCTTTCAGACATTTACACGGCCGTGTAAATGATGGCTTATATTTTACACGGGCCGTGTAAACGCATATGCAAGAGCAATCTTCTTTTCTTGTTTACACGGTCGTGTAAATGGCACCCTTTAATTTACACGGGCCGTGTAAACGTCTCGATAGTTTTTAAAGTAGTTTTACTCTCATTTAATGGGGACAATCAGTTTTGTTGGAGGTGAGGTCGGATTTTGGACAGGGAGAAGGAGATTTTCAGAGCTTTTGGAAGTAGATTAACACTTGGAAAACACTTTAATTTCCTTTTTGTAAGTCAATTTGAAGTTTGAACTTGTTTGATTTGTAGTTTAACCTAGTCATGTGTGGTTGATTTCATTATCATTTCCGAATCTGAATTCTTAAGTATGTGTTGTTAGGTTGTAATTTGAACTTGATTTGTGTTTAACATCTAGTAATCTTTGATTTGATCTTAATCATGTGTTTGGTTAGTTCTCTTTTTCACTTGATCAATGAACTAGGGTTCTTATCAATCTAGTTAATCAAATTATGAAATTCGTATATGTTTTATGATTTGATGTTAGTAACACACACTTACTTGGTTGTAATTAGATCAAAATTAGTGCAATCAAAGATTAAATGTTTATATTCCCAAGCTTAAGAGGAATGTTAAACATTGTTGGTAATTAGTGCAAAAACTTAATGTCATTTAATGATTTGATGCAAGAACTTATTTGAATTGAATCAATTAAATGAAGTTTTATTTGAAGAGCTTGTTTTGAATAAAATACTTTTGCCAATTTGGATATTAGAGTTTATTAATATCTAACTTACCAACCTAGATTGAACATGAGTTATAATCATATTACATCTTTCAACATAATACATGTATAAGAGTCAGAATCGGAAATGTACTTCTTTTACTGCGTTTTGTTATCAATCTTTCTTATTTATGAAGTTTAATTCAAGTTCAAACACAATCCCCCATTTTAATATTATTTGTATTATGTGTGAAAATATGGCAAGATAAGAAGTCCTGTATTCCTGTGGACCGACCCTGCTTACTCTATACTATCTTTAGTATAAGAAATAGTAGTGACTTGAGCTTTATTAATATTATTTTATCCCATTATTTGTTGGTTTGACACGCCTAACACATTGACTATTACATCTTTATACTAATGCGTAGCCCAGAAACATAGACGTTACAATCCAACCATATGATATATTTTTGGCAAAATTTCATAAATGGTCCATGTGGGTTTTTTAGAATCTAAGATATAGTCCATTATTTTAAAAACCCTCAAGTCATCTCAAATGGGGTTTCATGAAGAGTCTAATGAGCTAAAAACTGGTGATGTGATATTGAATAGAGTAAAATTGCATTGAAACTAGAGTTTAATGTTCAACTTCAACCCCATTGAAACGTGTAATAGGATTTGTTTTTTTTTCCTTTCTCAACTTAAATAACAATTTATGTTAATTTTTTTTCTTTCTCAATTTAATATAACTTTTTGGATATGAAAAATACATTGAAAGAAAGAAAGATGAAAATTAAAGAAGAAAATGTAAAGAATGAAGAGATTTTAATCATTTTCATGGATCCTAGTATCATATTGGAAGATGGACGTGAAATTTGGAGAAACCGTTATGACGAGATTAAAATAAAATACAATATGAAGTAAAATTTATATTTTACATATTGTACTTTTTGTTTAATGTATTATTCATAAATTCTAATTTCTAAGTTGTAATATTTAATTAATATTTTTTTACGAAAGACAATCTTTAATTAATATTTAGTAATTATAACTTTGAATTTCTGATTAATGTAATATTTTAGTTTTATTTATTAATATTATTTATAAAAAATATAATAAAATGCTGATATGACAATCCATTGAATTCTTAAAAGTTTAATGGAGTATAAAATTTAACAGGTTAAATTGTATAATTAGTTGAAGTGACAATCCATTGAATTGTTAAGAGTTAAATGGATTGAAGATGACCTCATAGAAGGTCTATGTGGTTTTTCAATTTCTAATATAGTTGGTCCCTCATCCACCTAAAAAAAGGTTTTTATACAATTTTAATTTCTTTATTATTTTTTTTTGACTAATTTTACATTTAAAAAAAATTAAAAAAATAAAATAAAAAATAAAACCCCACCCTTTGTGTTTTTTTCTCTCGACAACCACAAATATTATACGTATTTAACTTTCTATCTCTTTGACTCCTCCCACCCACTGACTAAATATTCGATCTCTCTTAGGCTTGAGGGAGTGAGAGGCGCTAAACCTCGCCACCACCCTTGTTAAACAATTGTTACATCATCCCCATGAATCGTTAAGCTTGTCGCCAAGATTGCATCACCATGTGCTTGACGAGATGAAAGAGAAGATGTAAAGACCCACTTGACTATTTCATTGTTTAAGCTTTAAATAGTTGTTGCTTCAGCTTAACAACTTGTACATTTTTAATGTTTATTTTAATTAAATATTTAAACAAATATTTATTTGATTTAAGAAAAAAAAATGTTTAGCTTTTAAACACATCATCACTTCATATCATCAAACTATACTTATATGTCCATAAAAAATATGATGTGACAATGCTTTAGCACATACTACCACTCCTTGTAGCCTTATACCTATTTCTTTGATTAGCAAGAATCACCCCTTCTTCCTCCGACTGTCTTCCCCCCCCCCCCCCCCACCTTCACCATCGCTGAGAAGTTCCCCTTCCTCCCTCGCAGACCGCATGTGTGCGTTTTGAGTCGGGGACTGCCACACAATTTGCCACTAGAAAATTAAGATAACGAATTTAAATTTGATGTTATTTTTGCCAAAACTCAACAAGTCGAAAATGTTTGTCCGCTTCAACACGGTAAGCCTCTAGAGCATTCTCTAGCAAATATTTTCATTTTCACCATTTTCGGCTTCATTCATCACCTTACGAAACACATTGTTTAAAATGAGTTGCAAATGCGTTTGAATGTCTCCATGTGGAGAAGAGTTGATTTGTGTTTCGAGGAACATGGGATTGACAGTTTTATATTTCAGCGACTCTCCCCCAAAAACTACGTGCGTTGACGTTAATATTGATTGAGTCTTCTGTTACATCAACCCATGAACAAGCTAGTAACGTCTTTTTTTCAGGGACCAAACACGAGCCACACGAGCTATTAGCGATAAGGTTTTGAAGGAAATGGAAATAAGAAAGTTAAAAAAAATGAATTAAAAAGATTTGAATATGGTGAAGAATGAATAAGGATGATAATATTTATAATTTATGATTGAGGGTTTAAACTTTGAAATAAAAAAAAACGGTTATATTTTTGAAAATGAAGTTTTTTTTTGAAAATATGATATTTTTTAAAAATAAAAAATAGATTAAAAGGTAAAAGAAAAATCAATGCAAAAGCTTTCTCTCTCGTCGGTACAAATCTACCGAATTAGGTTGTCGAACCGTGGTCGCTGAGTATGTTCGCCTCAAACCCCACTCCTCTCCCGTCTTTAGAGCGATCGGTATGGGCCAAAACGAGAAACGACCAGGGTGACGTGGCCGTTCTCGACGCCGTCGTAACGGGGGGAACACCGCCCCCCCCCCCCCAACTCGTTGCATATTGTCGTCCGCTTCTCGTTGCCATGGAAACGAAGTGTAACGCAAAAAAAATATCCGTTGTGACTTTAGACTGTTTGAAAACGGTCAAATTCAAACCAAAAAAAAAAAATTACCTTTTTACCTATATATATATATATATATATATATATATATATATATACTCATTTTATTTCAAATTTTTTTAAACCTTTCTCTCATTCTCTCTATATCTTATACACATATTTTCTTAAAATTTCAAAAAATGGAGCAAAACCCAAACACCCCCCTCCATCATCAAACACAAACACAACCTCGCCTCTCGGATTTGCGGGGTATGAAAATTATTTCAACCTTTTATCGTCTCAAGGTTCACCACAAATCCCATACCAAGGCGCCGCTTTCAATACCGCTTCACCGCCACTGCAATTTCCCAACTCATTTTACCTTCAACAAAATCAATTTGGTCAAAACCCAAATTTACAACAAAATTTTTTCTCTACTTTTGGTTCGATGCAACAAACAACCAACCAACCATCACCTACAACACAACCATCAGTTAAAGTGGAAGCAGGATATAGTAAGAAAGGGAAAGGGAAAGGAAAATCGAAAGGGAAATCAATAGCGGTAGAAACAGAAAATGCAGACGTTCCACAATGGTGGACACCGGAGGAGGAATACGCTTTGACGGCGGCTTGGTGTGCTACTTCAAAAAACGAACTTCGCGGAAATGAAATGAAAAAAGGAGCTTATTGGGGGGCGGTGCTCGACAAGTTTCACGCTATTTTAAAGAAAAATCCATATCGCAACAATGACATGTTGAGCAGCAAATGGGGTATGATAACTAAGCGGTGCAGCAAATTCAACGGTATTTACAACCGACTTGAGGCGCAACAACAAAGCGGAACCAACGACTTCGATTTGTTCAAATCTGCTAAGGAACAATATCGGGTTGAAATGGGTCATGTTTTCGACTTTGAAAAATCATGGGAATTGTTGCGAGCGGATCCAAAGTGGAATAAAACACCTACATCGTCGGAGGTTCAATCCAAAAGGTCTCGCAATTCTAGCTCGGTTGACGTGTCAGACGCACGGACCAACATCGACCTAAACGCCGACGACGATGAGATCCCGAATGATATCCAAGAGATATCCCCACCACGACGACCGCCCGGACGCGACAAAGCGAGGCGCGCTGCAAGACATGCAGAGGAGGTGGAGACGAGAGCAAAAGAGGCGGCATAAATGAGAGCGAAATTCGACGAACACAATTTATTAATAAAAGAAAAAAATGAGTTGAAACGTCGTCATTTAGAGTTCCTGGAAAGGCAGGCACGGGAGAAACATGAGCAAAAAGAGAGGGAACTAATGACACATCAGTTGTCAATTCTTCGGACGAGCGAGAAGGGTTTGACGCCTGCTGATCTAGCAGTGCTACAAGTGATGAATGAACAAATTAGGAAGAAATATTTGGGTTAATTAGGATTGTTATGTGGTTTCAGTAGTAATTTGAATGATATTTTAGTTATAATATTAGGTTTAAAATTCTGTTTTTTTAATTGTAATCGTAATTTTAGATTTTAAATATTATGCATTTTTTTGTTTTTAAAATTTTATGTTTTATAAAAAATATATTCATGTTAGTGATTAAAAAAAATACAAAAAGGAAAAAAAACGAAAAAGAAAAAAAAAAGTAAAAAAAACGAAAAAGAAAAAAAAACAATTTTGAAAAAATAAAAATAAAAAATAAAACATATTTATTTTCAAAAAGTTGGTGTTGCATCTTGTTGCCCATTTCTCCACTTGGTGTTATGACACCACTTGTTTATGTGGCATATGAGGTGACACAACTTGGTGTTGCAAATTGTTGCCCACACCTAATACTTTTAGAGACCAAAATTACAAAAATCTGAAACCTGAGGGACTGATTTATAAAATCGAATTACAATGGCCGTCGATTTTGAAATAAATATCTTTAACAGACGTTGACATCTCATTAAGAATTTCTGCCGTCGGATACACCCACCACCGTCGATTGCTTGCCAAGTGTCATATCCAGTCCTCGTCAGATGGAGATCGCGATTATCTAGGCTTGTTCTTATCTTCAAACTTATCGTTCTCGTGTCCATTTTTCCCTTACCAAAGCGTCTCTTTCTCTGCAAATTGTTCTCAGGTACGTGTATTTTCTTCGATTTAGAATTCCTTTTGCATGAATATTTTGGTATAATTTGTATATTTCAATGCGTAGTTTCACTACACACGATTTGGTGCTCTTTTTGGATCTCTCTTTCAGTTCTTTATGAGAATTCGTTTGATTTTAGTTAGATCTACCATTCTTGTTAGTTTAAACTGGGATTAGTTTAATGTTTTGGTATTCCGTGCGCAAATTTCTTCAGATCTAACATAAAATTATAGACTATCGTGTATATTTTAGACTTGTGCATCGATTTTAGACCCGCGATATTGCCCCACATTGATAGAAAAAAATTAGCGATATCATATATTGGGTAACTTTAGAATATCATTATTCAAATTTGGATAACGAATGTACGATGCTAAAGGAATATTCGAAATTCGCCACATGAATTCCATGATTTTGTTTTTACTTCTGTTCTTGCACTCGTACAAGCATTCATGTACCCAAGAGTTCTTTTTTCTGGTTAGTCATCAAAACATGTAAAATGGATATGTATTTATAGAATTATTGCAACTCCATATGTTTTGTAACTTTCTGGAAATCCTATTAAACGATGTAATTGATTGGTATCCCAAAAAGATGAAAGGAAAAACATTCTGCATGAAGGTGATTGAGTATGTGAAACAATGAAACCGATTGTAACCTATCTTAATATTCAATATGGAATGTGAACAATTGCAAATCATTAGTTAGTTGATCCTAATTCCTTATTTTCTTCACTTTCCCTTGTAGTTCAAGAACTTCAAAAGGTGCACCTTTTCAAACGTATGTGCATATTAAACCCGTTTCATTACATCATTCATCATGAAGTACTTGGAATACACACCTTTCGACAGGTACTTTCTCATCTATATCCTCATATATTTTAATAAATCCCTTCAATTTTCTCATCTTTTTGGTTCTCCATTAAAAAATAATTTCATCTGAAATAGTCTTTCCTTCTTCTTCTGTAGAATAAATGCTTTTCTAGATCACCTCAACCTTGGAGAACGTACCCTTAAGGGATGCATTGAAGCTTACTCCTGTGAGTAGAATCTATATTTTCTAATAATTCACTAATTCTTATGTAAAAAACTTCAAATTTTGAAAATCCCATTTGCTTTTTGATAAATCAGGTAAACATACAGGCTCAGATAAACGACTTTCTCTCAGTTTGGAAAATGAGGTAGAATTGTAAAGTAGTTCAAATTCTTTTACAAAATTGTCTAAATTTTGTTTTCAAATTTGAATTCAGATTCTTGATTATCTTGGTAACTCACCTGATGCTGACTCACCAGCTGAGTATCTTTCTAGTAGATCCAGGTGAGAATGAGATGATGCAATCTTTACCCAGGGTTAAGTTAACTTAACTATTGGTGTAGTTAGATTAGAATGAGATTTCAATCTGATTATTTTGGTTTTGTTTTGTTTGATATTTTTTAAAACAGCCGAAAGATGTTGATCTATCTGATTCTGACATTATACCACATGTATCCAGACTATGACTTCAGGTAATATAAGTTTAACTCTAGTTAATAATTAATAAAGAAAGGAGGATTATGGGTAATGACATGTCAGCTTTTGATTGGCGACATGGCAACCCACTACATAATCCTCCTTCTTCAATGGCATTTGGAAGTGTTGTCAAATGGTTTGACAGGCAGTTTAGATACTGTTGCTTTGCTGAGAGTTCAATTCTCTCCATTTCCCAAAAACTAATCATCACTTGCTAATAATAATAATAATTATATAATAATAATAATAATAATAAACAGAGCCAAGGAAATGCTAATAATTATTCATATCATCTTGTTATTCCACTTCCATCAGTGCAGTGAAAGCTCACCAGTTTTTCACAGAGGAAACCTGGGATGGTTTCAAGCAAATTTTTGACAGCTACATGTCTGATGCATCTAAGGTATTATTATTAAAATGATGTTTATACCCTTACAACATGTATATGTAGTTTTTATTTGTACATGGTTTGGTAATTTAGGGTTTTGTTTGTTTAATTCGTGCAATTTACCCAATGGTTTATAAATTTAGTTTTTTGTTTTATGTAAGGGTATAAAGGTCATTTTACTCATCTAGACAGTTTACTTTATTCAGCCAAAAGAAAAAAAAAACACCTTGGTTTAGTCTTGGATATAATTTTGTGGTTTCAGGAATGGAAAGAGGCAAATGAAGATGGGTCCCTTCTAGAAACCCTATACAAAGCTCTAGACGAGGTACTAAATTACAAAACTACCCCTCTCCCCTCATTCTCATACCTCAATGTTGATTTCTAAATTTCAAAATTTCAGGTAATCAACCTTTCAGAATGTGAAGTTTACAGCTATGATCCTAACTCAGATGCTGACCCATTCATAGAAAAAGGAGCTCTGTAAGACAATTATTTTATTTATTTATTTATTTATTTATTTGGTTTTCACTTTTTAATAAATTTCTAATTTTATATTTGTGTTTTTGTAGGTGGTCATACAATTTCTTTTTCTACAATAGGAAGCTCAAGCGGGTTGTGTGCTTTCATTTCAGCAGTTTAAGGTAGTAATAAACTAATAATCTTTCATATATATATATATATATATATATATATATATATATATATATATATATATATATATATTAATTGAAAAAAAGGTTGATTAAATAAATGTATATATTTATTTCAGCAATTTGGTGAGTGATGGATTTGGGTTTGATGGTTCATACTATGAGGAAGATGGTGAGATATTTGATGATATGGATATGTGAGGTGGAAAATGAGTGTACATATACCATGTTAATATTTGGTCTAGGATTTTAAATATATTGGTAGTGTGTACAAAAACAGTAGAACTGACTCGACTGTTTGTTGTTGGCTTACTTACTCGTAGGTTTTTATAAAAAGTTCAACATCTTGTTATTGAACAAATTTAATATGTTCCATTTTTTATTCTTGTGTTTATGTATGATTCTTTTGAGTTGTGGTTTGAGAAGTGGTGCAAGTGTTTGATTCTTTTGTATTTTTTGATTTTAATGTATGGTTTGAGTTTATATTTTGGATTTGAACTCAACGTTCCAATAGTGCTTTAATACAAAGAAAAAACAATGTTATCGATTGGAAGAAAAGAAGTGGAATGTTTGAGAACTTGTAATCACTTGAAAAATTAGTAAAGAAAGTATATGCTAAGGAGTAGGTTAGTATGATGCAAAAAGAATACAACCAAACGAAATACAATACAAGATTAAAATACAAAGAAAGAATGCAACCACAAGTGAACACAAATATTTAAGCGATTCGAACTCTACGTCAAAGTCCTCTATTGACTTCAATCCACTAAAAAAATACGAGTATTAGTGTATACCTTATAGGTGTGTTAGGATCTTATATATCTCTATACATGGTGAAGTCACCTCTCTTTTTATTAAAATCTTTCTATAAAAGCTCTTTCGGAGATGAATGACGAGAGACAATCACGGAGTCATATGATGTAATAAATGTACGCCCTAAAAATGCATTACAAGATTAAAATCTAAAAATGCATTACAAGATTAAAATGTAAAGAAAGAGAAAAATATCACAAATGAACGTAAGTATTTAAGTGATTCAGACACTAACTCAAAAGCTATTGTAGCTACTTCAATCCACTAAAAAAATACGAGTCCCTTAATGGCACAACACAATTCTGTTGGTCAAAATGTGGATCTCATTTCTTCTCACACAATACAACAATTACACTTGCTTTTAACGTTGAAGGACGTTCGACCATACAACCAGAACCTAAGTTCTAGGTACTTTGTGTGAGATGATCGTTAAGTGTATCTCAAAGATGTTTAAGTTTCTCAAAGCTTACATAGAAAGATGTAAAAGGTTAGGGTTTTAAGAAGGTTACAAAAAGAAAACTAATAATGAGATTATATAAATTATAGGGTAAATAACATGAAAAACACTAAGTTTACATCAAAATTCTAATTTGACACTGTGTTTTTTTAGCATCAAATTTGACACTGTGTTTTCCAATTTTGACCACTTGACCAGGTTACCTGTTGACGTGACATGATGACATGTTAGTTTTTGATGACGTGACATGCTGACGTGTCAAAATTTCTTTTTTTTCCCCACAAAAGACGTTAAGTTTTCATTTTTTCTTTTTTCAAATTTGACCCTAAGTTTAATTTTTTGTTTTCTTTCAGTTTTGACACTTTGTTTTTTTTATTCCAAATCGAACATTATTTTTTCCAATTTTGTTCAATGTTGAGCATTAATCCATTTGAAACCGTATAAATTTTTTTTAGTACATTTCAAACCGTATAAATACTTTTTTTTTTACATTCAAACCATAATTTTATGTATAAATATGTATTAGTTATATAAAAACTGTATTTTATATTAAATACACAACTTTAAAATAAGTTTGAAGGTTTGGAGACATGTAGTCGATCAAGATCTAGAGGTCAGGTTTGCAAACCATAATTTTTACATCTTATCCGAAACTTATGGTTAGTTTGGTTCTCATGATATAACTAATGCATATTTATGCATAACATTATGCTTTGAATGTAAAAAAAAAATTTATATGTGTACAAAAATGTGGTTTTTAAACGAAAAAAAATGTATTTATACGGTTTAAAATGTAATAAAAAAATATATTTATATGATTTCAAATGGAAAATGGTCAAACATTTAACAAAATTTGAAAAAATGATGTTCGATTTGGAACAAAAAAACGGAGTGTCAAAATTGAAAGAAAACATTAAACTCAATGTCAAAATCGAAAAAAGTGAAAACTTAGTGTCTTTTGAAGGGAAAAAATCAATTTTGACACGTCAGCATGTCATGCCAGCATGCCACATCATCAAAACTGACACGTCCTCATGCCACGTCAGCAGGTAACCGGTTTGACCGGTTAAGTGGTCAGAATTGTAAAAAATTAGAAAACACAATGTCAATTTTGATACAAAAAAAAAAACAGTATCAAATTAGAATTTTAGTGTAAAGTTAGTGTCTTTTATGCAATTTACCCTAAATTATAACTTTTTATCTTGATCTAAAAATTGGATTAAAGGGCAAATTAACAACCAATATAACCATACTACATAAGATGTTTTATAAAAGACATTCCGGAAAGACGTATAGTTGACACGCTTCCCAAGTCAAAGACATATTTATCCATGAAAGTCCGAATTGTCTTTTCATCACTTAAATAACTGAATCTTCATAAGATTTGATCAAAATATACATAAATGTATTTCACATAAATAAATAAGTTTTCCGATCACAATATGATTTTGGGTTCAAAATATATTATAGAAAAAAACACTTGTACCAATATTCTATCCTTCTTTGATGATGACAACGGTGACGTTTTGAATGGAGATAGATGGAAATACATAATCGGATATGATGACAACGGTGGCGTTTGGTAGAAAAAATCAGGACCTATGCTCCTCCTCATATGATGCACCATAAGAGAGGGTACGAGCTTAAGAAAATATACTTAGTGGATACATAAACTAAAACCAAGTAGTTGAATATAACACATATATGGATGTCAGATTTAAACAAATTACGAGAAGTTTGATTGGGTATGAGTTATGATCCAAACTCTCAATTATAAGAGAGTCTAGTTTAATGTTTCCTTGGTGGAAGCAAACCAAGTATTTACATACACTTTGAATTACCCAATTATGCACCTTGGAAATGAAAAGACTTCAAATTTGTTTTGAAAAAAAGGTTTTAGGATTATGTTCTATCATGCCCGAACATGATATTAATTTGCAAAAAACTTTACTGTCAGGGCCGATCAATTCTAGGTAGAGGAAACAGAAAAGACCTTTCAAAGACATAAGTATAGCCAAATAGTTTATAAAAACCAACTAATTTAAAGAAGAATACTTCTTCTAACTTTTTTAGATGTAAAATCATTAATAATGGTATCAACTAATTCATACCTTGTTGCTTTATTGCTTCATAAACCGTTAGTTCACAAATCGTTGATTCAGTTTCTCCCATTTTTGTTGCACATATCCACCTTCTTTTTGAACAACAATAAGTATGTGTAAGCTATTGCTCCTTCTTGCTTCCAATAATTTATCAAATTTAGGCCTTTGAATTTGACCCTTTTCTAAAAAATAGATAATGATTATATATTATTACATATCCCATAATTTTTTTGGGCCCCTTGGAACAATGGGTCATGGGTGGTCATCCTATTGGTCACCGTTTGGGTCGGGTATGTTTACTGTTCAAATGCTTCATAAGAACGTTGACTAAGTTTTCGATCGAACCAAATTTTTCAATAACAATATGAAATTCGGAAACCTTACCATGATGAAACTGATGATGATGTAACTATGTGTTTAATGCATGAATGCGAGATGAGAATTTTGATTTTTTTTGAATGGTGGAGATATAAGTCAACACTTGTCACCATTGATGTGAGTAGGAATATAAGTTGGAAGAAAAGGTAGCAAGATATTTAATTTCTTATAAAAATAGTGAATTGATGATTATACCCCCATATTAAATTCTAGATATTGAATATATATCCATGTTTACTGGAAACTCTAAACGACTCACAAATAAATGAACTCGTCTTCCTCATTCGGCGCTGCTTCTTCGGCCGTCAATGCATCTTCATGTTGGAACATGTTGGAACCGCTCTTTAAATTTCCCTCCAAAATGCTTGATTTTAGAACAGTTAATCATGTTCTTCCACAAGCTTTCAGAAACCAAAAGCATTTAGGTTAGCAACTAGTGTAGATGAAGAAAAACAAGTGGTGTATCTTTCATCTCCAATAATATGAAACCTTAATTTCGATTATGGGTTCAATCAACATGTGGTGCGTCAAAGGGATTTATGTTTCAAGCTGTCTTGAAATTTGATTTTGGAAGAAGATGCGACGTGTGAACCCGTTGAGTGTTTTTATTTCCTTATTTTTATTAGTTTATTTTATTTCCTTATTTTTATTAGTTTATTTTAGTATTTTTAGCTCTTTTTATCATTATTGCATTGTATTTTATTTATTTTCTTTATTATGGATCATACCGGGGACTTTTTATGTTGCATGAGGTATTTTGTAGGGTTTTGGAGCTTGTTGCGGTTGTGGATTAGCTTGGAATGGGCCTTGTGTGCTTCCGAGGCATTATTGGGCTTTGCGGATCCATTAAAGGAGATTGGGCTTAAAAAGCTAAAGACTTGGATGAAGTGGGCTTGTAAAGATGGGTCATGGATTATTGATTTGGGCTTGGAGTATCCATATTTGAGCTAGAAGATGATTGGTTAATTTGAATCATGTGAGATATGGAGGGGACCAAGGGAATCTTTGGTAGTGGGATGGTTAGTGGAGGAAAAATGAGCCAATAGCATTCCAACAGCACTTGTGCGGGTGGAATCTCCGGCGCGTGGGTACCCGCGCAACTGCCCAGTTTTTGGCATTTTGGTCATTTGGCTTGCCATTACCTTGGGGGATTGGATCTATCAGCTATGACTTCGATTTTACACCATTGGAGACCAGAAGAAGGCGATTTTGGAGCTTAAGACTCATTTCTTTTCATCTTTCCAAGTTATTGGTAGTCTCTTTATGCAATTAGACTTTTGTGATTGTTATTCTATTGCCATGAGTGGCTAAACTCTCTATTTTGGTTAACTTTGGCTAAAACCTTTGAATGTTTGTGGGTTTTTTAAAGGATTCATGCTTATTTATCATTTATCTTATGTTTATGATTCTAGTTCATATTTCTTATGCATGTTTAATACTTTGATCATGAGCTTGGTACTTGAATGAGCAATTATTGGTTTATTTCTTTGGTTTAGCATTGAACCATTGAATTTACTTAGAACAAGAGCTTTATGATGGTAGAAATCATCTCTAGCTTATGAATCATAGCTCCTTTATGGATGTGTAAGCATTGACATCCTCTAGGAATTGGGGATTCCTTCATTCTTAAGGCTAATCAACTTCTTGGGTTCAATTGCTTCAATTGGATCTTTGATTTTGATTAAGAAGGTGTGTTGTGGGCTTCCCCAACCTCCATACTACCAATAAGGAATCTTGGCATATCATGCTTCATGATTGCTATAACCAATTTGGGATGAATGATAAGCTTCATGTTGAATCCTAATGATAAACACACAAATGTTCATGATATTGAATTGCCTTGGTTAACCAATTATCTCCAATATTTGAGCATCTCATCATCTTGCTTAATTGCAAGCTTTTTAGTTATTCAAGTCTTTTAGTTTTCAAGCATTCACAACACCCCCCTTTTAGTTTAATTGTAGTTAGTTAGTTTATTTACACTACTTCTATTAGATTGCATTAGTACCGATACCCCTTTTTACCATTATATTACGTTTTATTTGCAAACAAAGGGTGTAATTTGCTTGGTGGACTTGACATCCCACCAGTTGGAGTCCATGCTTGTCGTTGTGCTCATATAGGCTCTAGGGGCGGAACACGAACATTATAATTTGGGGGGCCGAAACTAATATTTCAAAACAAAACCATATAAACTTGTTTAATTTGGTAAACAATTATTATAAATAAAAAAAATTAAACAAGACAACTAACAAAGTGTAACGTCCTGAAAATTTTGAGGTAAAAATTTCATATCTCATTCAACCAAAACAATAATTATATTTAAGTCAACATTCATTACCCTTTTTCTAAATATTCAGAAGTACTTTATAAGAAAATAGTTATCAGAGTATATTCCCAAGATCATCATAATACGAAAACATGGGTGGATACGCTGCGATCAAGTCGGGCCCTTCCTTTTCGAACTGGAAGCACTTGAAACCATAACCATAAAAAATGTAATCACAAAGCTTAGTGAGTTCCCCAAAATACCACGTACCATACATCTCAAACATATAATGGGCCCCACCCGATGAGTGTAACGGGCCCCGCCCACTGAGTATAACGGGTCTCGTCCTAACTCGTATAACGGGCCCCGCCCACTGAGTATAACGGGCCTCGCCCTAACTCCAACAACGGGCCCCGCCCAACATACAAACATACACGTATAACAAGTAATAGCATATAGTATAACTATTGGGCCCCACCCACTAATCATACAAACACATACACATGCAAGAGTCACGCAGACATCTAGTACCCTAACATAATAAACCATGGGTCGACATTGGTGCCTTATACCTACTAAACATGGTGAGGAAGACTCACCTCAATCCGCTGATAATCAAATGACTGTGCGGGTTGCTGAATCGGATAACCTCGCGCCAACTAACAGAAAAAATACAAATCTTAATCAATAATTATCCCGAAACCCAAAATTTGAGGCCCACTCCATAAACCAACTTCCTAAAGCGTAAAAGACCAATTTACCTTTTCTTACTTGGCCAAAAACCAAGGCCTAGTCCAAATGCACAAAAAGCCCAAAATGGCAACCCCAAGTCCAGTATGGCCCAACTTCCTAATTGGGCCCAGAAACTCTCATGGGACCAATACCAAGAAATCCCACAACCTAAACGTGGCCCAAAATCAGAAGCCCAAAGGCCCAAACTGGCTGAACTGGGGAGTACGCCCTGCGTACTCGAGACGTACGCCCCACGTACTGTGACATCCCCAAATTCACGGTCATTTTAAAAATTCTTATTTATGCTTATTTGAAAATCAGAGTATTCATTTAAAGAATCATATTGCGGAATTTGTTCCCAGAAAAACATGATAAATATATTATCAAAACATTTCCTAAGAAATGTTTTTTATTCCTTTTAAATCATTGGGATGTCATCGTTAATAAAGAAACATAAACATAAACATACCTTACATTCATTTACACTAGTGATCTACATCTCCTTAATCTCTCAGTGTAATGTTGCTTCATATCGACATTTGTGATACAAATAAACTGAGTGGATCAGGTTGGAAAACCTGGTGAGTACATAGGGATTTCAATCCCACAATCTTATATCATATATATATATATATATATATATATATATATATATATATATATATATATATTAGAACTCACAAAATATACAATTTCACCATATATAAGCAATTCTTACCCCACCCCGTCGATCCTCTCAACGACACGATCCATACTCCCGGATCTAAAATTTACCTCTTTACTTAATCCATACTCCCTGATCAAGTATGTCTAATCCATGCTCTCAGATCAATAACTGTCCCCATTTCATACTCTCGGACTAAGGATAATTAACTATGTCTTAATCTATACTCTCGGATCAATGACAAATGACTATGCCCAATCCATACTCTCGGACTAGGGACAAATGACTATGTCTAATCCATATCTCTAATCCATGCTCTCAGATTAATGACATATTTTAAAGTTCTACCCTCCGTGTATATCTCACTTGAACTCATAAGAAGATACTACCCAATATTCATCTTAGTTAATTTAGGCTTACTCTGTATCCTAAATCATCATATATTATCAGATATACTCTTACCACGTATTTCAGGCAATATCAAATATTTCACACATAAACATATAATTAATACTTTAATACTTGGATTAAAATCATGTTCATGAAAGGAACTATGCACTCATTTGTTAAAGTGATGATCCAAACTCGGGCAGCGCTTCGCTTCTAGCAATTCTATTTTCCTTTGACGAAACCTAGTACCATTACCACTAGATTTTAGTCTAATGTTTCTCGTGAGTAATTATTATTATTATTAGTATTATTATTATTATTATTATTATTATTATAATATTAATGTTAAAAAATATTTTTCAACCACTATGTATAGACAGGGGCAGACATGAAACACCGGAGGGCATGTCCATTTTGGCATTATAGCACTTCTGAAATCCAACAACCCAGGCAGCCATTTAAACCAGATTCCCCATACTGCGAGTAGTTAAAAAATATTATAACGAAACTTATATAAGTCATAATACTCGCTTATATATTGATTATAAGTTCATAATAACAATACCAAATTTAAACATAAGCTATACTTAAAGTAGGGTAAGCATATCTCACTTACCGGGGGTTTGGATAGGAACCGGGCTCTGCGGGGGCGGAACTTCCGAGCCGAAAAGCTCTTTTTTTCGGAGCCTTCTGGTGCTCTGGGGGCTTTCCTCTAGCACTTAGAAGTTACTAGGGCTTGGGAGGGTTTTAGAGAGAAGTTAGAGAGAGAAGGGTTATGGTGTGAGGAAAAAGGGTGAGCTTCGCATGGTATTTATAGGCTGAAAAATGGCTCAACTCGGCGAGTTTGAGCCTCCAACTCGTTGATTTGACTGCCAAGTGTCACCATCTGGTGGCAATGCATGGGGAGGAAGCAATGGTCCATATTAAGCCACGTCATCCCCTTCGCAGCAGCACCCTTCCGTCTTCAAAATTCTGTAACTTTCGCATACAAGCTCCGTTTTTCACGTTCTTTATATACACGCGTAGGTATTGATGATATCTACAACTCTCCTTTTGAATCCATCGGCTAATTCTCGACCGATTTTAAATTTAAAAGTATGAGAAAATTACACTGTTTACCGACCGTGTGAAATTCATAACTTCTACATACAGACTCTGTTTTCGACTGTATTTTTATTGTTGAGATCCTATTAATGAGATATTAAATTCTCAATTAGGTTGTGTCGGCTAAAAATCGATCGATCTTAAATTCGAATTCCGGGCTGCATACTGCTATGCCAAATCTTAGAAAAATCATAACTTCCTCATACGAAGTCAGATTTGGACGTTCTTTTTATGCACACTTGTCACACCCCCGAACCAGACGGCGGAAACGTCCGAGGGCTCGTGTGACTTAAATTGAAATATCATCCCAATGAATATACATGAAACATAACATAAGCATCACCATGCATTAATACATTACAACTGACCTTGTTCACATCAAGTACATTGTTAACATTACAACATCACAGAACATAAATTGTTTAACGATTGACATTGCACAAAAGAAATTTTAGAAACACGCTTGATGATTCTTCATTCTAACGGTTACCTGGGAATACAAGTTATTTTGAAAACGGTCAACATATATAATGTTGGTGAGTTCATAAGCATGTTTGATATAAAAATAGTTTGTATTGTTTGTAAAACCCAGAAAATCCGATATTTTCTGTAACAAAAACTGTTTACGAAAAAGATGTGATGATCCCATAAGTGTATATGTATGTGATTTCAAAACATGTAAAAGTGAATGTTCTTCATAATTGTTCTTTGTATTGTAGTTGTTGTATGTAGAAGTGAATAATGTCGTTTCCCCGGAAAACCTGATGTTTTCCAATTTAAATAGTATGATAGTTTTGTATTATTGTATAAATCACTTTGCATCGTCACAGTGTAGGAATATGATTTCCCATGAATACTTAGATGGTAATGGATCTCTAAGTGAGTCGTTATAACCATGCATAATAGTGACTAATTCGCCTGTCTTGACATTTTTCCAAACGCCAGTTTTGATCAAGATTTTGTCACCCTAGACTGGCCGAGTCTAACTGTAGTGAACAGCTCAGGTGTGGGGGAGTCACCCCCGTATAGATCTATACACAAACTCTCGCTCTCCCTCCAGGAGACTCTGATTATAACTACAGGCTACGGCCGAGATTTATTGGTGCCACCCGTTATTTCTCACTAAATCCCAATGAAATTGAATAACCTTGTTTTACAACCCGAATGATATTTACGTGAATATGAAGTAAGCCTAACAGACATGAAAGAGGACAACGGGGCCCCACTAATCATGTATGTTATTATAGGCTATCGAGTATGCTACGGACACATTATAGCCCATTAAGCATATGACGAATGTTTAGGGCGATATTAGCAATGCAATTGGGCCACTAAGGCCCAATAGCATGTTAAAGCTGATAAAGGCCCATTGAGCATGTAATTGGGTCACCAAAACCCAATAAACATGTTTGAATATATTGGGCCCAATGATCATGAAATCGGGCCACAAAGACCCAATAGCACGAACAGAAGATTTTGGGCCCAATCCTTGAATCATTTATCTGTTTATCGATTTTAAGTTCGTAGTGTAGGTATTTGTTGTATGCTAAATGTTTATTTGCGATGTTAAAAATACTTTGACGTTTGATTTATAACGAAGCTTTGGTTATATATATATATATATATATATATATATATATATATATATATATATATATATATATATATATATATATATACATCTATAAACATTTTTAAAAACCATGCGTTATAAATTTAATATTCTTATCCCAATAATTTAATATTAGCCTATTTGGCCCAAAAATATGGATTTTGACCATTTCAGCCCCTTTGTTAATGAAAATGACATTTTTAGTCCCTTTTGATGAAAATTGACATTTTTGGTCCTTAAACCATTTTTCTTGACATTTTCGGCCCAAACATAATTTAATTAATAATTTCGGCCCAAAACTATTGTATTTGCCATTTCCAGCCATTATTTGTAAAAAGTTTACACTTTTGGCCCAAATTCCGTAAGTTTTACAATTTTGACCCCAAAATCAAAAACTTTGCATTTTTAGTCAAATTTTTGCATCAAAGTCATTTTCTGCCCCTGAAATAGTTTATTTACGTTTTAGATTCATATTTTGATAAATTTACAACTTCAGCCCCTAAAACTCTTCATTTTTTGCAATTTTGGGCCCAAAACCCGTGAGGCCCAAATGTAAGCCCAATAAGCTATAATTTATGTTTTTGACCCCTTGAAAAGTGTTATTTTCATAAAAGTCAGATTTTTATGTAAATAATACTATTTTATCCTTATAAAACCGAAAATATCATATTTTACCCAAATCTTTGTTATTTTTGCAAAAATGACACTTATAAAGATTTTTGGCTTTGTTTTCACTTCTTAAGCCTAAAGACTCTTAGATCTTTCAAGTATGTTGTTTATTATGGTATTTGTTTATGTATCCTTCACACTTGAGCCATAGATCTCGAGATATAACAAATAATATCACATTTTCACAACACAAACCAAAGAAATCACATATAACATGCACACACACATAGATCAACATATTTACTTGTATTATCCCCCCAAAAACAAGTAAAAACCAAAAACAAGGGGGTATGAACTCACCTTGAGGTTTTTTGGTTCGGTTTTGAGGAAGATGTGGAGAGATTTTTGGTCCTAGCAACAACTTGGAGGTACTTTCGAACTTAGAGGAGTTCTAGGAAATTAGATCATGAAACAAAGCTATGTAAGAAGGAGTTTTAGTATTAAGATGGAAGTAGATGTTTGTGTTTGATACCAACTTACCAAAGGTTGAAAAAAAAACTTGATGAAGATCCTTAAAAACTCAGGCAAAATTCGAGATATCTTGATGGAAGATGGAGGATGATCTTGAAGGTGGTTTGGAGAGGATTTGAAAATGTGTGTGTGTATGTGTTATCTTCGGCCGAGAGGAAGAAAAAGGGGAGGGGAAGAGAGAAGTGACCTTGCATGGAAGTATGAGAGTGTATGGATACATGTTGTATAAAACCCTCATTATCCCTTAAACAACAATGAGGCGTCACTTCCCTTAATCCTCCATAAACCCTCTTTTTTTTTGAACTTGGGCCGAAATGGGCCAAAGGAAGAAGGAATGAATTAATTTGGCCCACTTCAATCCTTGGTTCGAGATTATGAGGTTTATAGACAAAATTTTCGGCCCATTAAGGTTAATTAAATCAATTATGGCTCAATAAGGCCCATTAGGGTAAGCCATTTCATTTTAGGCCCATGATGGCCCAAAAGGTTAGGTTTTATGAATGTGAGTCCATTTAGAGCCCATTTAAGAGTTCTGAGCCCAAAATAGTCAAATTGGAAGCTTATTGGCCCATTAGGCCCAATAAGTAAATCCTAGTCCATAATGGACTTAAACCGAAATATTTAGAGTTTTAACTCTTTGTTGGTCATGAGAGGTGTATCTGAATGAACATTGAGTGATTTTTACTTAGAGTACATGCTTTACAATAGTTGAATGATTACATGAGAATAGAATTTTCCTAGCTAAATTGCCAGTTGTGACAACGCTCTTGGTTTAATGTATACTATGAGTTATGTTTAGATGCCTAAGGCTAAAAATAATTTATCAAAAATTCACTTTTTAAGTTACGCGATGCCGTGCCGATTTAGCCGCAAAACTTCGACGGGCCATAACTTCTTCGTTGTAACTCAGATTTCAGCGTTCTTTATATGTACGAAACCCTTGTGACATATACTATAACTTGGTTAAGATTATTCATTCTAAATAATCTTCCATCAAAAAGCCATTTTTGACGCTTATTTTCTCTAAATTGACTAGCCGAATCTGCGGGTGTTACGGTTATCTCCCCCTTAGGATGATTACGTCCTGGAATCATCAACAAAACAGGGCTTGTATAATGACTCCATATGTTATCTTTTCATCCTAGATTATAATCATAACTCTTATGTCCTTTCAAACGAGTATCTAACTCTTGGACTTCTTGACTACTGGCGATGCTCAATCTTGCACCCGCTCTTCATACTATGTTCGACTTTCAATTGTAACATTCGAGTTACAATCTTGATCTTTATTGGAAACTCCTGATCCTTCGTAAATAGACTTTACTTAGATTATCGTAACAGATCGATGGGTCATGTTCTAATGACCTCTCATCGTATGATGCAACGCTTAGACTCAGTTCTTTTATAGTCAAATTCCAGAATGGAAGTTTCCTTTCTTCATGTTCTAGTGTGATGTAATCACATTCTAGTATGTAGCCCTTCTACCTATAAGTATCTTACTTTCTCGGTGATTGCGATACTTCTATTGATCGTTTTGATTATCTTTCATTTTCGATCTTCCGGCTTAAGTCGGATGTTACATCGATCTTGGTTCTCTGAACCACGGAACATACTCATCTTAGTTGGATTTAATTCGATATGACCACTAGGGTCGAAATAATAATCATCTTCTTGGTCATTACCGAAACGATGGTAACGACAGACATGAAGAACATAATCAATTACTAGCTTCTTGGTAACCTTGTGACTTTCCCTGATCCAAGTGTGAGTCCTGTACTTCCGGTAGTATAGGCCTCTACTACCATTCACACCTACTCATACTCGTCCCAAGTATTGTCTCGCAGTTCACCAAGTCACCATACAAGAATTTCACATAGTCATTTAACACATACGAACATGTCCATATAATTATAAAAATTTCCTTAGACTCTACTAGGACTTCTTCCATGCGTATCTTCAGTTATCAATTCTACTTCAACTCGATCGGTGGTGGAAATGCCAGACGATAGGATAACTTCAGGAATTACACCAATCATTCCACCATCCCGCCAATCGAAGGTGTACTTCAGACGTACCGTACTGATCTGAACGTACTGTTATTTTACCAGACATATTCTAAAGGCATGATACCACTCTTACGATATCTTCCGATAGGTGTCAGTCAGTATCATAAGCCTTTTCATTTCCCCCATTTACTCAATTCTCTACGAGTCTTCACCATGATGCTATGTTTACGGAAGCATGCGTTTAGTGCATCGAGACGAGAATATAGATATAGAAGGTTTAGACGCATAATCCTCCTTATTACTCTGAAAAGTTACATGCCGGTTCTAATACCGTATTTAAACGTTTAGAAATCTGAACACAAATAATTTCCAGATCCGGTCGGCAACAGACCATAAATCCGATCAAACGATAACATAAAGCATCACAAATCATTTAGCACATAAAAGCATTTTAGGCATCTTCCCTAATTAAGCTAATGTTTGTGTCTATTCAGTCGTACTACCTAAAATATAATAGACACACTCCTCACGATTATCGCTTAGCATTCTAAGTTTAAGTCTAGAAATTTCCTACAATTCCTAGTTCGCTTAAACTAATGCTCCGATACCAACTGTGACATCCCTAAATTCACGGTCATTTTAAAATTATTATTTATGCTTATTTGAAAATCAGAGTATTCATTTAAAGAATAATATTGCGGAATTTGTTCCCAGAAAAACATGATAAATATATTATCAAAACATTTCCTAAGAAATGTATTTTATTCCTTTTAAATCCTTGGGATGTCATCGTTAATAAAGAAACATAAACATAAACAAACCTTACATTCATTTACACTAGTGATCTAAATCTCCTTAATCTCTCAGTGTAATGTAGCTTCATATCGACATTTGTGATACAAATAAACTGAGTGGGTCAGGTTGGGAAACCTGGTGAGTACATAGGGATTTCAATCCCACAATCTTATATATATATATATATATATATATATATATATATATATATATATATTAGAACTCACAAAATATACAATTTCACCATATATAAGCAATTCTTACCCCACCCCGTTGATCTTCTCAACGACACGATCCATACTCCCGGATCTAAAATTTATCTCTTTACTTAATCCATACTCCCTGATCAAGTATGTCTAATCCATGCTCTCAGATCAATAACTGTCCCCATTTCATACTCTCGGACTAGAGACAATTGACTATGTCTTAATCCATACTCTCGGATCAGTGACAAATGACTATGCCCAATCCATACTCTCGGACTAGGGACAAATGGCTATGTCTAATCCATATGTCTAATCCATGCTCTCGGATTAATGACATATTTTAAAGTTCTACCCTCCGTGTATATCTCACCCGAACTCATAAGAAAATACTACCCAATATTCATCTTAATTAATTTAGGCTTACTTTGTATCCTAAATCATCATATATTATCAGATATACTCTTAACACGTATATCAGACAATATCAAATATTTCACACATAAACATATAATTAATTAATACTTTAATACTTGTACTAAAATCATGTTAATGAAAGAGACTATGCACTCATTTGTTAAAGTGATGATTCCAAAATCGGGCAACGATTCGCTTCTAACAATTTTATTTTCCTTCAACGAAACCTAGTACCATTAACACTATATTTTAGTTTAATGTTTCTCGTGACTAATTATTAGTCTTATTATTATTATTATTATTATTGTTATATAAGCTCTTAACAATAATTTTTTTAATTAAAAGAAGGCGGGTGACTTAACACCATATATTTTTTTTTTTCTTAGTAGATATATAAAAAAAATGGGCCCTGAAAATTTCTAACGAATGTTTTGGTCATGAGGGTGGGGCCCATAGGACACGTCGCCATGCTTACTGCTCAAGCTTTTAAATAACCATTTAAACAAATTCGAAAAAGTTTATTGGGTATCCTAATAAAAAATCTGTAGAGCCCAAAATTTTAGCGTATTGGTAAAATTAGGATTTACAAAGAATATATTTATGGGATACGATCGGTGATGCAAGCGGTTCCAACCCCGAGAGTATATTGGCCGATTAGTTCTAAAACCATCCTGCTGCTTAAGTTCATGATTTTCAGTTTTAATCGGTAAATCGTTTCATCTCGATTTTGTTTGTTTATTACTGATTAGATACGATTTGGATGTTAATGTTTTCATCATCTTTTCCTATTAACTTCGGTCCAGTGGTTGCAGTAGTTTCGTCTATACTATACATTAACTTAACTGCACTGCACTCCAACTTTGAAATCCACAAAAGAAGTTCCATCATGCTCATGCATGTTCTTCAATTTTTAGTGTCAACAAAATTATGCCGACGCAAAAACTTGGGATTGGTCCATATGATTGTGATTTAGCTTAGCTTAGTTTCTTTTTTATTTTATTTTAGGTTTAGTTTAGATTAGACAATAGCCAATAATTTAGCAATAGGAAGATGATTACATTTTTTTTTTAATTTCCTTTTCTAATAGTTATTGGAACATTCAGATTAAAAATGGGGATGTATTTTCCCAAAATCTCCATTGGTGGCTACTGGATGACATCGGCTACAAACAAAAAAACCATAGCTTTACGTCCTCAACATAACCAATTTTGACTTCTTCTTTGTTTAATTATACAACCAAATACCATATTTATATGCTCCCATAGCCACTATTTTCCATCATCCATCTATTTGAAACACAAACTAGTCTAATTGGTATCCAGTTTTTGGCTTTGTCTTTTATCTTTTTTATCATTTAACTGCATGCTATAGTACAAATTTCATGGTTTGTGGATTATTATAGACATATTTGTTGATATGACACCCACATAAAACTCCTTCGATTTTAGGTACCTTTTGCGTCTTGTTTTCATTAAATTCGATTATATTAGACATTAATGTTTGGTTATAAACTTTGTATCTTATGTGGAAATTGCAAGTGTAGGAATGGCTAAGACAAGAAGTATGACTAGAAACCAGAACCATGATGATGATGCATCTAGCAAGAAGAAGATGAAGATTTGTATCTTATGTGTAGGAATGGCTAAGAAAAGACGCATGACTAGAAACCGAAACTGTAATGATGCATCTAGCAAGAAGAAGAGGTTTAATAAGACTTGTGACACTTGGTCATATCTTAATCATGATTTGCTTTTTATAATTATGATGCAACTTGGAGTTGATGATTATGTTTCATTCAGTAGAGTTTGTAAGTCATGGAGATCACTCGCAGTGTGTAACAAAAACAAGTTCATAGTGTCTAGACTACCCATGTCCTTATCTATCCCTACTGATGATGATGATGATGAGAAAAAATGCCATTTAGAGGACTTTGAAGGAAGAAAGTTCAAATTCATTCTTCCCCATTCTGCTGGAAGAATCTGTATTGGAGCAACTTGTGGTTACTTGATATTGTGTGGTAAGGGACACTTTGCCTCATTTTTCGTTAATGAAAACCGTGACTTTTGGCTTGTGAATCCTATCGCTGGCATGAACTTCATTTCCCTTTCCCTTTCCCTAATATAGAATTGTACTTTCATTTTCTGGGGGCTATCCTTGTCTTTTCACCTTGTGTATCTGGATGGGTGTTTGTTGTGTTCTATAGACGAGGCAATAATGGTAAAATATGGTTTTGTATAGCGGGAAAACGAGAATGGACTAGTGTCTCCACCGTTTCCCCCATCATTGATTTACGAGCTTTCAAAGGGAAGATATATACTCTATACACGGATAATCGTTTAGGTGAAGTGACACTTTTTCCAACACCCAAAGTGACTTTACTAGAAATCAAGAACCTTCCAAACCCAACCTTTCAAAATCCGAGATTTGTGAGTTGGGGTGAAAATCTTTATGTGATGAATCTATCTTTTCATTATCCGTACCAAAAGATCTATGAAATAAATCTCAACAAAATGGAATGGGAGTCACGTGAAAAGAAAGGAGAAGAATATGGATTCTTTTTAAGCTTTTTGAATTATGGTGCTTTGGTTATAAGAGGGGAGTTATGGGCTGACCTTCGGTCCAAATATGTGAGATATGTTTGTCCTGATGGAACTGGAAAAGACAGGTTCTTGTATGCATGCAGGTGGTACTTTTTTCATGATTGTTTGGATGTTAATCTCCTACATAAGTGATTGACTTTATTTGCATCTAAACCAAACCATTTTGCTTTTCATTACTTCTCATTTTATCATCTATTTAGTTTTCGTTTGTATCTAAGTTATAACTTATTTTGGGGTTTGATGAGTTTTTATTATGTTTTATTTATTTTTCTTTGTAAATAAAACGTTATTAATTACAATTAAACTAATGTCGTAGAAGAAAAATAAAATGTACAATGCTTAGAAAGCACCAATCATGCCTGAAGCAACAATTCCAAGCACACTCTAAAGACTCCATTATTTGGTACTTGAGAGGAAAGAAAATAGTCATTTTTAAGCATTTCACACATTATAAGAGCTTAATTTTAATAAGATAATGTACGTTTGTATAAATTTCAACATTACATTAGCATAGTAACGGAGCTATAAGTTAAACAAGTTTGTTTTCTGTCCGGTTTCGTTAGTTTCGTTAAGTGGTTAATTAGTTATTTTGTTAGAAAGTTGTTAGGTGGATGTTAGCATAGTCGGTGCATTGTAACAGTGTATATAAACCATGTAACCTTGTTTTGATCAGTTTAATCGAAGATTTCTTTCTTCACGAATCACAATTATCATTTTTAAAACTTTGTTATGGTATCAGAGCTTTCTTTCGTTTGCGTTTTTAGATCTCGCTTCTTGAAAACATGTTCTTCATTCCGCATCAATCAATTTCTTCTGATTTCTTGCATCAATCCTTCATTCAAATCAATTATTCATTCTGATTAGTTTTTCATTTTCATCTATTTGATCAGATTGTTGTTCCATTTGTTCTCGATTCTCAAAAAAAAAAAAAAAAAAAAATTTTTTTTTGCTCTGTTTCATCGATATGTCAACATCAGCTCAATCTAGCAGTCAAAACTCAGATTCAATCAGTTCTAGAAATGATCCATATTTCCTTCATCACTCTGATAGTCCGGGAACTGTCTTAGTCTCGCAGATTCTTACAGGAGAGAATTATGGAGCATGGAGCAGAGCGATGACTATTGCTCTTTCTGTGAAGAATAAGATTGATTTCATTGAAGGAACTATTCCTCAGCCACTTGCAACTGATGTTGATCGTTTTAAGTCATGGAATCGAAGTAATAACATCGTGATTTCATGGATATTGAACTCTATTTCCAAGGAAATCGCTGCTTCCGTGATTTACCTCAAAACTGCCAAAGACATTTGGAAAGAGTTGAAGGAAAGGTTTCAACAGAGCAATGGTCCAAGGATTTTTCAAATCAAACGTGAGATAATGAATGTCACACAAGGAAATGATTCTGTAAGTGTATACTTTACCAAACTTAAAGTCTTATGGGAAGAATTAGCAAATTATGATGTTCATTGCACATGCGGTTTATGCACCTGTGGTGGAGCAAAAGAAGTTGAGCAGACTATGACTTTTTTGATGGGTTTGAATGATGATTTCACTCAAATCCGTGGTCCAATTCTTTTAATGGATCCAATTCCAAAAGTTAATCGAATCTTTTCGTTAATCATCCAAGATGAAAGACAGAGGAGCATAAGTTCTAATCAAAGTCCTCAATCAACTATGGTTTTCAATGTCAGAGATTCATATTCTGATAACAATAAAACAAGAACCTATAACAACAATCAAAATCAAAGAGGTTACAAGAAGAATCAGATCATTTGTACACACTGTAAGAAGACTGGACATACACAGGAGAAATGTTACAGGTTGCATGGTTTTCCACCAGGTTTCAAGTTCACAAACAACAATGAGAATAGGGCGAATTCTGTTTCTGTCCCTGTTACCGATTCTGATTCACATGGAAATGTATCTGGCTTCAATGATGCTGTTACAGGTCTAACTGATGCCCAATGTCAACAACTCATTGCTATGTTATCTGGAAAACTTGCTTCTTCAAATGCTGTCACTACATCCTATGATTTTAAAGCAGGTACTCATTACATCTTAAACTCTAGTTTTGGCAATTATACATCCAATATATGGATTATAGACTCAGGAGCAACAAGACACATATGCAATGATCATAATCTTTTTGTTAACAAACAAAAGATTTATAATACCAGAGTGAAATTGCCAAATCAGATGCTTATTCAAGTACATATGATGGGCAGTATTCAACTCAGTCATAGTTTGGTACTTCATGATGTTCTATTTGTGCCACAGTTTGAACCAAACCTTATATCAGTTACTTCATTGACTAAAGATAAAACTATAATGGTTGGTCTTTATCATGATTATGCAATCATACAGCAGATGAGCAACAACCAGATGATTGGCAGGGGTAAAGTCATAGAAGGATTATACTTGCTAGAGCATGATTTAGTCAAAGCTTCCATCAACAATGTCTCTTTACAGCAATGACACCAGAGATTTGGGCATCCATCTAATAAGAAACTCAAGTTATTGAGCAACGAGTTAGCTTTAAATAAAGGGATAGATAAGCATGTTTGTATGATATGTCAATTAGCTAAACAAAAGAAGTCTGCATTTGTTTGTCACAACAATATGTCTAGTAAATCATTTCAGTTGATACATTGTGATTTGTGGGGTCCCTATCATATTGATTCTTATCAGGGACATAGATATTTTGTGACCATTGTTGATGACCATTCCAGGTTTACATGGATATATATGATAAGACACAAATCAGAAGTTCAAACCATCATTCCTAAGTTCTTTGCCATGGTTAAAAATCAATTTGACACAAGTGTTAAAATGTTTAGATCAGACAATGCAAAGGAATTGCAATTTGACAATTTCTTTAATGAACAAGGTGTTATTCATCAATACTCTTGTGTTGAAACACCTCAACAAAACTCTGTGGTAGAGAGAAAGCATCAACATCTGCTGAATGTTGCTAGGGCTATTTTCTTCCAATCTGCTGTTCCTTCTGAATACTGGTCTGAATGTCTACTGTGTGCTACTTTTCTAATCAATAGAACTCCTTCAAAAGTGCTAAATAGTTTGTCTCCTTTTGAAAAATTATTTGGGAAGGCACCAGATTACTCAATGTTCAGATCTTTTGGCTGCTTAGCATTTGCATCTACCTTAAAAGCTGGAAGAACAAAGTTTGATCCCAGAGCTACTGCATGTATATTTCTTGGATATCCGGTTGGAGTTAAAGGATATAAGATGCTTGATTTAATAACCAGAAGGGTTTTTATTTCAAGAGATGTCACATTTCATGAGGAAATTTTTCCTTTTCAGAATTCTGAATACAAGCATCAACAAAATCCTTTTGATTTTCATATTGTCCCTCTTATCCAGTCAACAGAATTGGATGAACTTTCTTACAGTTCTCCTTCAATTCCTTCTATTCCTATACCCAATACTCCTTCTCCTCAAAATGTGAATACTAGACCAGTTAGAACTCGTGCACCACCCACTTATTTGAAAGATTACCATTGTAGCCTTTTAACGGGTAATGATATTCCTTTGACAAAAGCAAAATACCCACTTTCTGATGTGATCTCATATGAAAAGCTTTCTTCTGTTCATAGAGCTTACACTTTATCCATATCCTCTCAAACTAAACCAAAATCGTATTCAGAAGCTGTTAAATCTACTGAATGGCAACAAGCTATCAATGATGAATTAAATACTCTTGAAGTCAACAATACATGGAATATTGTCCCATTACCGAAAAATAGAAAAACTTTGGGTTGTAAGTGGGTTTTTAAAATCAAAAGAAAGGCCGATGGTTCCATTAAACGATATAAGGCGCGTTTGGTAGCAAAAGGGTTCAATCAATTGGAAGGAGTTGATTTTATTGATACGTATTCTCCTGTTGCAAAATTGGTAACAGTCAAGATGATGCTTGCAATTGCTGCTCAACAATCATGGCCACTTATTCAACTTGATGTGAATAATGCCTTTCTAAATGGGGATTTAGAGGAAGATGTTTACATGGATATTCCCAAGGGTTATACAGTTTTTCAGAAAAATGACCGAAATGCCCCTATGGTTTGCAAATTAATAAATCTCTCTATGGTCTTCGACAAGCCTCACGTCAATGGTATTCAAAGTTTTCTTCATTTTTACTCAATGAAGGATTCACTCAATCAAAAGCAGATTATTCCTTATTTTATAAGGGTAGTGGTTCAAAGTACGTTGCCCTTTTGGTCTATGTTGATGACATAGTTATAACAGGAGCTTCACTTGATGGTATTAATCTTCTCAAGCAGAAATTGAGTCAACAATTCAAATTGAAGGATTTGGGCAATCTCAAATTGTTTTTGGGTCTTGAAATTGCAAGGTCAAAAACTGGAATTTTTATTTCTCAACGAAAATATGCTTTAGAATTGCTTGAAGATACTGGTTTTTTGGCTTCTAAACCAGTTTCATATCCAATGGATCCAAAACTCAAAACTTCAAATTTTCATGGTGCTCCTGTTTCTGATCCATCCCAATATAGAAGACTAATTGGAAGATTGTTATACTTAACAATTACGCGACCTGACATTGCTTATGCAGTCAACAGGTTGAGTCAATTTGTCACAAATCCTAAACAACCTCATCTTCAAGCAGTCCATCATCTATTGAGATTTATCAAAAATAGTCCAGGCCAAGGGCTTTTCTTTTCAATCGGTCCTTCTTTACAACTTAAAGCATTTAGTGACTCGGATTGGGCTGCTGTATTGACACACGTCGGTCTGTCACTGGTTTTTGTGTTTTCCTAGGTGATTCATTGATTTCCTGGAAATCTAAGAAACAGACTATTGTTTCACGCTATTCAACAGAAGCAGAGTACCGTGCCATTGCTGCTGTCACAAGTGAGCTCATCTGGTTGCGTCATCTATTACATGATTTTGGTTATGCTACAACAACACCTTCTCTGATTTTTTGTGACAATAATTCTGCAATTCAATGAGCTACAAATCCAACATTTCATGAACGCACGAAGTATATCGAAATTGATTGCCACTTTATTCGAGACAAGATTATTGATAAAACTATTAAGTTAATGCCAATTCATACAACATCACAATTGGCCGATATTCTTACTAAGCCCTTACCGAGATCAAAGATTTTGCCTATTATTTCCAAGATGGTCCTTCAATCCATCTTTACGGATCCATCTTGAGGGGGGATAACGGAGCTATAAGTTAAACACGTTTGTTTTCTGTCCCGTTTCGTTAGTTTCGTTAAGTGGTTAATTAGTTATTTTGTTAGAAAGTTGTTAGGTGGATGTTAGCATAGTCGGTGCATTGTAACAGTGTATATAAACCATGTAACCTTGTTTTGATCAGTTTAATCGAAGATTTCTTTCTTCATGAATCACAATTATCATTTTTAAAACTTTGTTACATAGTCACAGACCTTTGCTATTTTATTACATTCTTGTGCCCTTGCGGAATCTTCTGAAATAACCTAATTAAGAAAAAAGAATAGTGAGCTGCAATCAGTTTTTTGGGTAACCAACCGAATTGGGTTTTGTATTATTTCTTTTTCTCGTATTTACTTAATTTATTTCTTTATTTTTAGGTTTGGCAGCTTCTTTTATCTGCATTATAAACAGTGAGGATGTCTTTTTACATTAAGTGAAATTAACAGGAAGGCTCTCTTTTTTTATCTTGTTCTTCTCCACTGTTTTAACAGTACCGTATGCAACCAAAGAGATAGAAGTAAAATCAATAATGACAAAATATTATTAAAAAAAGGTGTTGATCAGTCAGACTTGTTTTTCTAAAATACTTTTCATAAGGCTAACCTCACACCTCTCTCTATAACCGAAAAGGCGGGTAAGTTCTCACTGTATTTCAACAAGACATCATGCTTAAGTATTCACATGCATCAATCATATGGTAGGACTAAACAAGCATGGGTCGGTATAAATCATTTAAACTTCAAAAATTTTCTAAAAGGATACAGTTTGTATCTAATCCAGAACATCTACTAGAAAATCTGTATATTCCGGAGAAAATAGAGAGGTACCTTTGATTTTTAATCACCATTATATCATCTCGGATAGTTGCTTTCAGCTTTGAATGATATGAAGGAAAACATAACACCCTCAAACGACATCAAGATTCAAATCATGCTTAAAAACCAATTAAAATTAAAAAAAATCAAATAACCAAATGCTAATTTGAATCCAAACAAACAAGATTTCAACATTCTCGAATCAAAATAAATAACCCATGTAATGAAAAAGGAAATAGCCAAATAACATAATGAGAGGAACCTTAGGACACTAAGTTTTTCCCCACATTTTAATTTCAGTCATAGCCCTCGAGGAACTTGTTAGTTTTGAAATTTGGGAAAATAACATTCTAGCTCTACAAACTTTTATGTTTTGTTTTAAAAAGTTCCTTACATTTTTTTGTAGCGTAGGGGCTTAAAGTCAAAGTTTGCCGGTTAAATTGATCACTTTACTTAGGATAATCAGTTTCATTGCCATGTAGACGTGATAAAGGTCAAACCTTAAAAGAATAGAGAAAAGTTCTCCTATATAAACCTCCATAACCATATAAGCAAATTGAATATTGCTTCATTAGTTCTTCTTCACGATAATTCTTCTTTTTTTTTTTTTTTTTTTTTTTTTTTTTTTTAATCTTTAGACAAATCGTTGAACACTTAGAAGGCCCAACGTTTCAAGATGATGGGTCATCTTCTGTGACTTCAACACCAAACCAATTATTTCTAACAATGGATGCTTCGAATCAGAAGAAAGAGGTATGTATTTGATTCATCTACTACTCCCATGTGCAACCCATGTAATCTCCGCGAACTTCAATCATGTTAATCTCACTCTAGATTAAATCTCCCACCTCGCTTCCCTTATCTTCTTCAAATGGTTTGCCCATAATCATATAATTTGAAAAACCATTAGGGGATGGATCAAATCTCTCACCTCTATTCTCATATCCCCAAAACCTTGTTCCCCATTTCGAAAATTGTTGTGAGAAGTTACCGAAAAAATCAACATGCTCAAGAACATGACAATTAGGCTTACAAGAGAGTACATCGGCGTTATAGGCGTGTGTCGTGCGCGTGAAACGCGTGAACACCACCATCGGGTGGTGCGACTGCGCATGGTGTGGTTTCTGGTGGTTCTATTGACGCTCGATGACGCTCTTTTTTTCCCGTTTGCTTCTCGATTTCATCCCAAAGACATCTGCATAGGGATCATGAAGCTGGAAACAAACGTTTGTTACGTGACTACTTTGTCGATGATTGTTTGTATGATGACGATGCATTCAAACGTCGTTATCATTTGAGTAGAAATTTATTTATGTGTACAGCTAACGATTTGAAGGATAACTATGCGATCTCTGAATTGAGGTGGAATGCTAGAGGTATACGAGGGTACACTACGATATAAAAGTGTACAATAACACTTCGACATTTGGGCATAGGCATGATACCGGACGCAGTGGATGAATATGTGAGGATGTCTGAGAGATCAGCATGAGAATATACATACTTATTTTGTGAGTATGTGATAGAGCTTTATGGTAAGATATATATGTGACATCTGACAAGAAGTGATATTGAGCAATTATATGCGGTGCATAGCGATAAACATGGTCTTCCAGGAATGATTTGAAGCATTGATTGTACACATTGGGCATGGGAAAATTGTCTGAATGCATTAATATACAAGTGGTGATCATGACAATCCTAAGATAATTGTAATGTCCCAAAAATACTAAGTAAAAATTTTTATATTTTAAGTCAACCAAACCATCATTCATTCATTTCAAAACCCAATCAAGTATCGCAATGTAGAAAATAGTTATCAGAGTACAAATCAAAACCATCATTCATTCATTTCAAAAACCATTCTAGGAGTATGCCATTCATACTCCATCCTTATGCCTTGCGTACTGGGTGTTCACAGAAAAGGATATGGGGCTAAACCTATTATGCCATGCGTACCCAGAGGTTACGCCCTATGTAATCCTCTGTTGCCCAAAACCACCTTTTTCGCTCTTAATACCTAAAGACTAAACGTCCAAATCACATATCTTAATCTTGGGAAGGTCTTAACTGATAAAGTCGACAACTTTAAGCTTTTGTATAGCTTAATAGAGCCTAAGACCAAACCCTAAGTCCATAAAACTCTTTAATAACCTCAAACTCTTGCATGAGTGAGAAATAGCAACAAAGACTTCATTTTTATGACACAAGATCCTAAAAAACAACATAAAGTGACAAACTTGAGCTCTGGAGTAGCTTTTACTCACAAGAACCAAACCATGGGACCAAAAGCATGCAAATCTCAAAGCTAGTCTAGATCTAAGCCATAGAACCATAAAGGCAAGAGCTTTATACCTCCAGAAGCTTGCAAAGGTGATGAAGGCCCTAGATCTTCAAGCTTTAGCCACAACAATCCTCAAGGAAAAACTTCTACTCCTTCACTATGCACCAAGAACACATAAACGAGGCTCACACAAGCTAATCAAGGATTAGGGTTTCGAAACACTGGTTGGGCAGGATGGAGGCTAAATATGGGGAGGCCTCAAGGTACTTAAGATCCTTAAATAAGGGCTCAACCCTAAAATATAGGCTTCATGAGTACGCCCTGTGTACTCCTTACGTACGTCCAATGTACTCGACGAAGCCCATGCCCAACTTAAGTGACCTACGCCCAACGTATGCATCAAGTACGCCATGTGTAGGGACTAATTTTGCAATATTTTGATATTTTAAGCTGGAAATGAAGATACCTAGAAACAGATGTTACAACTCTCTTCCACTTGAATCAGAATTCATCCTCGAAGTTCGCCTTTTCAAATAACTATGGATAATGCTCCATCATCTCCTCCTCAGCCTCCCATACCCACTCTGATTGCTTCCGGTGTTGCCATTGCACCTTTATTAAACCCACCTCTTTGTTTCGTAGAGTCTTCATCTTCATATCGAGGATCACCACTGGTCTCTCTATGTAGTTCAGGCGCTCGTCCACCTGAATGTCCTCCAATGGCATCACTGTGGAGTCATCAACCAAACACTACCGCATCTGAGAGATATGAAAAGTGTTGTGAATCTGACTGAGCTCGTCGGGTGATTTCAAACGGTACGCAACCCTGTCCACTCGGACAATAACCTTGAAAGGATCAATATATATGGGGCCCAACTTGCCCCGCTTCCTGAATCGAATGACATGTTTCCAAGGTGACACCTTCTAGAGTACAATATCCCCAACCTGAAACTCCAAATCTGATCAACGTCTATCAACATAACTTTTCTTTCGGCTCTGTGCGGTCTGAAGCCTTTTGCGCACCTGCTGGATCAGTGGTCCTGAGTACTACTTCAGTACTCCTCATAACTCGATGTACAACCTCGCCCCAACAAAATGGGGTCCAACATTTCCTTCCATAGAGTATCTTGAAAGGAGTTCGATCGATACTGACGTGGTAGATGTTGTTGTAAGAGAACTTAGCCAATGGGAGATACATATCCCAGCTACCGCCAAAATCCATCACGCATGCCCGAAGCATATCCTCCAGAGTCTGGATAGTCCGCTCACTCTATCCATCAGTCTGCGGGTGAAAAGTCATGCTGAAGTGCAGCCGAGTACCCAACTCCTTGTGGAATCTCTTCCAGAATCTAGAATTAAAACGTACATCCCGATCCGAGACCACTGATACCGGAACCCCATGCTGCGCCACAACCTCTCAGATATAAACATCAACCAATTTCTCTGTAGAGATGCTCTCCTGAATGTGTATAAAATGTACACTCTTGGTCAATCGATCCACAACGACCCAAATCGAATCCACCCCTCGCACTTGCAGGGTAACTTCGTAATGAAATCCATGGTGATATCCTCCCATTTCCACATGGGAATGGGTAATGGCTGCACCTTACCGTCGGGTCTTGTTAGATGCATTTCATGCATTCATTTTGTAGTTTTAGTTCATAAAAGTGCATTACATTTAGGTTTAAACTCATGCATTTTGCATATTTTTCGGGATTTTTCATGATGCAATTCCATTCACACACTTTTATGATATTTCAGAGACTTTTGAAGGTTGGATCTTGATGGAGGAAGTTAAAAAGAGTTGGAGACAAAGTTTCATAAGTTTTGGAGCATTGAAGAGAGAGAGAATGAAGAAATGAAGATTTGAGCCTTTCAGACATTTACACGGCCGTGTAAATGATGGCTTATAGTTTACACGGGCCGTGTAAACGCATATGCAAGAGCATTCTACTTCGAAGGCCTGGAAGGATTGAGCATTCTACTTTTCTTGTTTACACGGTCGTGTAAATGGCACCCTTTAATTTACACGGGCCGTGTAAACGTCTCGACAGTTTTTAAAGTAGTTTTACTCTCATATAATTCAGACAATCAGTTTTGTTGGAGGTGAGGTCGGATTTTGGGCAGAAAGAAGGCGATTTTCAGAGCTTTTGGAAGTAGATTAACACTTGGAAACACTTTAATTTCCTTTTTGTAAGTCAATTTGAAGTTTAAACTTGTTTGATTTGTAGTTTAACCTAGACATGTGTGGTTGATTTCAAAATCATTTCCGAATCTGAATTCTTAAGTATGTGTTGTTAGGTTGTAACTTGAACTTGATTTGTGTTTAACATCTAGTAATCTTTGATTTGATCTTAATCAAGTGTTTGGTTTATTCTCTTTTTCACTTGATCAATGAATTAGGGTTTTTATCAATCTAGTTAATCAAATTGTAAAATTCGTATATGTTTTATGATTTGATGTTAGTAACATGCACTTAATTGATTGTAATTGAATCAAACTGAGTGTAATCAAAGATTAAATGTTCATAATCCCAAGCTTATGAGGAACATTGAATATTGTTGGTAATTGTTGTAAGAACTTAAAGTCATTTAATGATTTAATGAAAGAGCTTATTTGAATTAAATCAATTAAAGGAAGTTTTATTTGAAGAACATGTTTTGAATAAAACAATTTTTGTCAACTTAGATATTAGAGTTTATTAGTATCTAAATTACCAACCTAGATAGAACATAATCATATTCATTTTGCATCTTTCAACATAATACATGTATAAGAATCAGAATCGGAAATGTATTTCTTTTACTAAATTCTGTTAACAATCTTGTTTATTTATGAAGTTTAAATCTAGTTCAAACACAATCCCCCATTTTAATATTATTTGTATTATGTGTGAAAATATGGCAAGATAAGAAGTCCTGTATTCCTGTGGACCGACCCTGCTTACTCTATACTATATTTAGTATAAGAAATAGAAGTGACTTGAGCTTTATTAATATTCTTTATCCCATTATTTGTTGGTTTGACAACCAAACAAATTGGCGCCGTTGCCGGGGATACGGTAGTACTAATTGTTTATGCCAAGATCTTTTCGCACAGGTACACCTTTACCAGTTGATTTGGAGATAGAGAAATCTGCAAAACAAAGAAGGAAGCAAGCCAAACTTTTAAAGAAACAACAATTCAGAGCTTCTTTATCAAATCCATCAACCACATCTTCACCAACATCCAAAAGTACCACCCCACCATCTTCACCTACTCCTACCATGGCAGACAACCGTGGAGGAAACCCACCTCCAAACCCACCACCTGAACAAACCTTTAGACAGTGGGCCACTCAAGATGTCACCCAACAACCTTTGTGCATAAATTACCCTGCATCAATCAACTTTGAACTCAAGTCTGGACTCATCCATTTGTTACCCTCATTCCGTGGTCTTGAGAATGAAGACCCACATAAATTCCTTAAGGAATTTCATGTTGTTTGTGTGGGTATGAAGCCACATGAAGTCACAGAAGATCAAATCAAGTTAAGGGCATTCCCTTTTTCTTTACAAGATTCAGCTAAGGAGTGGTTGTATGACTTACCACCGGGGTCAGTCACAACATGGAATGAACTTGCAAGGATGTTTCTGGATAAATATTTTCCAGAAATGAGAGCTTCAGCTTTACGCAGAGAGATAATTGGTATCAAGCAACAAAAAAAAGAAGCCTTGCATACTTATTGGGAACGGTTCAAGAAATTATGCTCAAGATGTCCACAACATGGGATTACAGAATATCAGTTGTTGCAGTATTTTTGTGAAGGAATGTCATCTTGGGATAGGAGATTACTCAATGCATCAAGTGGTGGATCTATAGCTGATAAGACTCCAACAGAAATCAGAGTTCTTATCAAGAACATGGCAGAAGAGTCCAAGCATACAACACAAGAAGAAGAATGGTACAGTGATGCACCAAGAGGAGTAAAAGAAATTTCTACCCCAAAAATTGAGAGTCAACTTTCTGAGTTGACTAAAGTAGTGATGATGCTTGCTAAGGATAAGGGTGTGCAACCACCAGTAGTTAGACCTTGTGGTATTTGTACACAAGTTGGACATCCCAATGATATGTGTCCAATGTTACAAGAAGATGTAGAGCCAGTTCAAGCTATGGGATTTTCAAGTCAACAACAAGGAAACTTCCAGCCAAGAAGCAATCCAAATTGGCATCAACCTAATGCCAATTTTCAGCCAAGACCACCACCTTATCAACCAAGACCCCCATTTCAAAATCAAATGCATCACCAACAAAGTTATCAACCACAGTTCCAGCCAACTCAACCTCCTCATCAATCTCAATTCCAACCTCAAAACATGCATCAAGGAAGTAGTTCAAGCGGATCGGGAATGTCTTTGGAAGACATTGTTAAGAGTTTAGCCACAAGTACTCAAACATTTCAAAATGAGACCAAGGCGAGCATCAAGACTTTGGAGCAACAAATGACTCAACTCGCCACTTCTGTGAGTAAATTGGAGTCACAAAGCAAACTACCCGCGCAAACCGAGAAGAATCCAAAACATAGTGCATGTGCCATCACTTTGAGAAATGGCAAAGAATATGAAGGTCCTAAGATGATTGAAGAAGAAGAAGAGATGGAGCTAGAGAAAGAAGAAGAAAAGTCAAAAACACCTTCAAAGCAAGTTCCTATTGAAGCAAAAGTCACTCCTCCTCCATTTCCCTCAAGATTAAGCAAGTCAAAGCGTGAAAGGGAAGACAATGAAATCATGGAGATGTTTAGAAAAGTTGAGGTAAATATTCCTCTTATTGATGCCATCAAACAAGTCCCTAGGTATGCTAAATTCCTTAAGGATTTATGTACATCCAAGAAAAAGTTGAAAGGGAATGAAACTGTTAAAGTAGGAGAAAATGTGTCTGCAGTGTTACAGAAAAGACTACCTCAAAAATGTAAGGATCCGGGTGTTTTCACGGTTCCTTGCAAATTAGGTAATCTTCATGTTCCACGGGATATGCTAGACCTTGGAGCTTCTATCAATGTTTTGCCATATTCCATTTTTAAAACTTTAAATATTGGCACATTGAAGAAGACCGGGGTAATCATTCAATTGGCTGATAGATCTTTAGTACATCCCAAAGGTGTGCTAGAAGATGTGTTAGTTCAAGTGAATGAATTAGTGTTTCCAGCAGATTTTTATGTCCTTGACATGGATGATGATGACTCACCAAATTTGAGTTCAATTCTCCTAGGAAGACCCTTTTTGAAAACAGCCAAGACTAAAATTGATGTTTATGATGGTACATTATCCATGGAATTTGATGGGGAGGTGATAAATTTCAATATTTATGATGCTATGAGATATCCAAGTGATATTTCATCTTTGAATTTTGTGGATGTCATTGAACCATTGACAGAGGAGTGTTTTGATTTGTCTAATCTTGATGTGTTAGCTCTCATTTTAGACAGGAATCTTCAAAAGGAAAGAGTGGAAAAACTTGCCAATCAATTTACAATTGATAAAGAGATTATGGAGGTTGTGTCTTGCATGGATGAGAAGAAGAAAATGAGGTTTGATGTTCCAAAGCTGAAAATACCAATGTCTAATGAGAAACTTGTTCCTTCTATTGCGCAGGCACCGGAATTGGAGCTCAAAACTTTACCCGAGCATCTCAAGTACCCATATCTTGGAGACAAAGAAACTTTGCCAGTGATCATCTCCACCAAGTTGTCAACAAAAGAAGAGGAAGAGCTTTTCACCACTTTGAACGAGTATAAGGAAGCCATTGGGTGGACTATAGCCGACATCAAAGGGCTAAGTCCTTCGCTTTGCATGCACAAAATCCTTATGGAAGAAGATTACAAGCCTTCCCGAGAAGCTCAAAGGCGTTTGAATCCTCCAATGATGGAGGTTGTGAAAAAGGAGATTTTGAAGTTGTTGAATGCAGGGATGATCTACCCTATATCAGATAGCAAGTGGGTAAGCCCGGTCCAAGTTGTGCCCAAGAAGACAGGTATTACCGTTACAAAGAATGACCAAGGTGAGTTAGTCCCCACCCGTGTGCAAAACGGGTGGAGAATTTGCATTGATTATAGAAGACTCAATTCCTCAACCCGGAAAGACCATTTCCCACTTCCCTTCATTGATCAAATGTTGGAAAGGTTAGTTGGAAAAACACATTATTGTTGCTTGGATGGGTATTCCGGTTTCCATCAAATACCCGTTGCACCCGAGGACCAATAAAAAACTACTTTCACATGTCCCTTTGGAACATTTGCATATAGGCGAATGCCTTTTGGACTTTGCAATGCTCCAGCCACTTTTCAAAGGTGCATGGTAAGTATTTTTTCGGAATTTGTTGAGGAAATCATTGAAGTTTTTATGGACGACTTCACAGTTTATGGTAATTCTTTTCATGAGTGTTTGGGTAATTTGAAAAAGATTTTGCAAAGATGTATTGAGGCCAATCTTGTTTTGAATTATGAAAAGTGTCACTTTATGGTTGACAAAGGTCTCATACTAGGTCATATTGTGTCTTCTAAGGGTCTAGAAGTGGACAAAGCAAAAATAGATGTCATAAAATCTTTACCTTATCCCACTTGTGTTCGTGAGGTACGCTCATTTCTTGGTCATGCAGGATTTTATAGAAGGTTTATCAAAGATTTTTCCAAGATATCTCGTCCCATGTGTGAGCTCCTACAAAAAGATGCAGAATTCGAATTTTCCAAACAGTGCAAGCAAGCTTTTGATCAGTTGAAAGAGTTGTTGATAACAACACCTATACTTCAATCACCGGATTGGAGTTTATCTTTTGAAATCATGTGTGATGCCAGCAATCATGCAGTTGGTGCAGTGTTAGGGCAAAGAAAAGATCGTGTTCCTAATGTCATTTACTATGCCTCAAAAACACTTGATAGTGCACAAGCCATCTACTCAACAACTGAAAAAGAATTGCTATCTATTGTCTTTGCTTTAGACAAATTTCGTCAATACCTGCTAGGTTCTAAAGTCATTGTTTATTTTGATCATGCAGCTATTAGGTATCTACTTGCAAAGAAGGATTCGAAGCCTAGACTCATTCGATGGGTATTACTCTTGCAAGAGTTTGACATCGAAATCAAAGACAAGAGCGGAAAGTCAAACCTTGTAGCTGATCATCTTAGCAGGATTGTTTCTCCCGATGACTCAACTCCCATTCATGATGCATTTCCCGATGAGAACCTATTTTCAGCAAAAGTTGCCCCGTGGTATGCCGATATTGTGAACTACATTGTTACAAATCAATTTCGACCAGATTTGACTCGATGGCAAAAAGACAAGATCAAGAAAGAAGGCAAGAGGTATGTTTGGGATGAGCCATATTTGTGGAAATATTGTGCTGACCAAATGATTAGACGATGTGTGGATCAATATGAGGTACCTTCTATCTTAACATTTTGTCACTCTTATGCTTGTGGAGGACATTTTGGTCCTCAAAGGACTGCAAGAAAAGTTTTAGAGAGTGGATTTTACTGGCCAAGTATTTTCCATGACTCTTATGTATTTTGTTCAAGTTGTGATAAATGTCAAAAGATGGGCTCTTTAAGCTCAAAGAATCAAATGCCCCTAAATCCCATTTTAGTTTGTGAAATTTTCGATGTTTGGGGCATTGATTTTATGGGACCTTTTCCATCATCTTCGGGTTTTATTTATATTCTTTTGGCTGTGGACTATGTTTCCAAGTGGGTGGAAGCAAAGGCTACCCGTACTAACGATTCAAAAGTTGTGATAGATTTCTTGAAGGCTAACATTTTTTCCAGATTTGGTGTTCCAAAGGCCTTAATCAGTGATCGTGGTACACATTTTTGCAATCGTATGCTCGGGAGTGTTTTGAAGAAATATGGTGTTACTCATAAAGTTTCCACAGCATACCACCCACAAACAAATGGACAAGCCGAGGTGAGCAATCGACAAATCAAGGGCATTTTGGAGAAAACCGTGAATACAACAAGGAAAGATTGGAGTACACGCCTTGATGATGCTTTGTGGGCATACCGCACTGCATACAAAACTCCAATTGGAATGTCTCCATACCGTATTGTTTTTGGAAAGCTGTGTCGATTACCCGTTGAGTTGGAACATAGGGCCTATTGGGCGATCAAGCAGTTCAACATGGATTTAAGTGAATCGGGAAAGAAGAGGAAGCTGGACATACAAGAACTTGAGGAAATCCGCAATGAAGCATATGAGAATGAGGTTCTTTATAAGGAAAAGACCAAAGCCTTCCATGACAAGATGATTACACGCAAGGTATTTCACAAAGGTCAAAAGGTACTACGTTACCACTCGCGTTTTAAATTGATTCATGGTAAATTAAGGTCCCGTTGGGTGGGACCATTTGTTGTCACTAATGTTTTTGAGCATGGTGCAATAGAAATCACAAGTGAGAAAACCGGGAAGATTTTTAAGGTAAATGGTCACCGTTTGAAGCCTTATTATGAAGGATTTCAAGTCAAGAATGAAGAGGTGGAGGAAGTAATGGATCCAAAGTATCAAGATTGACAAATAGTCGGGGTCCAAGTCGAGCCAACGACATTAAAAAGGGGCGGCTAACCGGGAGGCAACCCGGGGGTATTTTTGTCATTTCTTATATTTTCATTATATTTTCTTTGTTTTCAAACTTCCAAGTTGTTTTTCATGCTAAAAGAGGGTTAAAAATCATTTTTCGGGAAGTAGAGGTTTAGCGGGTTGTAAATTCAAAAAGTGAAAAAATAAAATTTTTTGGCCTTTACAGACATTTACACGGCCGTGTAAACTTATGCTTATGGTTTACACGGGCCGTGTAAACGACCAGCCACCGCAGTCAAAACTCTACATTTACACGACCGTGTACATTTTGCCTTTCTGTTTACACGGGCCGTGTAAACGTTCCAAATACAGGACCGACCCTGCTTACTCATTGTTCTCTCAATACCTGCGACTCCTTCTCTCCTTACTGCCCCCTTCGAAAAAACCATTCCAAATACTCAATCTTCCTCAATTTTGCATCAAAAATCAAGCTCCAAGGTATGAAATTCTTCTCTTTTCTTCATCTTCTTTATCTTCCACCTCTATTTCAACTTCTCATGGCCGATTTTGGGGGTTTTGAGCAAACCCTAGAATTTTTGAGTATTAAAATATCGACCTAATGCTTGAAATTTCTTGTAGGATAAGCTTGGGGAAAGCTTGGGGAAGCATTGGACATCACCCTACCACCATTTTAAGCACAAATTGGTATAATTGTTCCAACTCTTTACTTGTGCATATACTTAGATTTTGGGGTGATTTTGGTGATATTGCTGTTTTTTTTGTGCATACTCTTGAGTTTAAATTGTCCTACATTGTGTGCAAAACTTTGTTGAATCCAATTTGACAATGGCCTCCCGTGGAAAAAGGGCTAGAATTGGGACCTCACATATGGGTGGTCAAGAGTCTAATGATGAATAAGACCAACATCCCATGGAAAACCCATATGAATTTGGTCTTATTTTTGAGACCAATCAACAAAACATTTTGTATGCAAGCCTTATTGGAAGAGTAATGGCGGCTCAAAAATTTGTGGACATCCAAGCCCTCAAAGACCTTCATATCTATAAAGGTGTCCACAAGCTCTTCAAGAACATTGGTTGGGAAGGGCTATTGAATCTACATGCAGTCAGTTATCAAACACCTATGTTGGAATTCTTGTCATCCATCACTTTCGATTACCAAACACACATCCTCACTTTCCGTTTGCTCAATCAATCACATAGAATTCATGCTGATACTCTCTGTGATATTATTGGTGCCCCAAAAGCGAAAAGAGATGTATATACAGCAAAAGGAAGAAGAAATGCTGTATTTGAGCGCGAGTGTGGAACGTTTTGGAGAACTATCTCTTGTGAAGATGAGTTTCAGTCAGGCACAACAAAAGCTTCTAGCATTATTCATCCGGTTCTGAAGGTCACCCACCGGATTATTGCTTCTCTCTTATTTCCTCAAGAAGAGATTAGCAAAGCAAACAAAAAAGAATTAGAAGTTTTGTGGTGCATGATTAACAAGCCCGAGGAAGTCCCTCATTTTGGGTGTTGGGTAGTTCAGAAAATGCTCAGAAATGCCCTGAGCAATGGTGGCCAGCTACATTGTGGAGGCATGGTATCTATTATAGCTGAACATCTTGGCCTCCATCTACCCAACAATCCAACCAATATAATTCTGGGCCGTACTCGTTTATCACTTGAGGTTTTGGAAATCATGCATCTCTTTCACCGCCATCCCAATGGGGATGTTCATTGGACAGTCGATGGTAAAGAATATTTACGCGTCAATAACCGAAATAAGAAGATATTAGTCTTGGCCAATGACATCCCTTCTACCAATTGGCGCCTCCAATCCAACTTGGGTGTTACTGCTGCCCGTAGACCTTCAACCACCACTTCTACTCCTCCTGCTCCTACTGCTGGTGCCTCTAGCTCATCTCGCCCCATTCCTTTTCCTGAACACAATCTTTACATGGGCGAGTTTGTACACTTGAACCACCGTTACACCAGCATACAACAGGAAGTCGGAGAAATTTATACGGGTGTCGCTGAAATCACTTCTAATTTTCAGGACTACCGTAACTTGCAAGAAGAGCGTTGGGCCCAACAAGAGCTACGGTGGGCTGAGCAGGATCAGAGATGGGTCGCTCAAGAGCAGCATAACCGCAATGTTCATCATTTGATGAGCGATATCCATAGAGTACTTGTGCTTCCCACCCAGCAGCAGCAGCCTCCATCATCATCCCAACCCCAGTGGCCTCCATTTTATCCTTCTGATTATCCTTCACAGTTCCCACCATATCCTCCACCGCCCGGTCCTCAATAGGCCAGCTATGCCTCTCTCCAAGCATCGAGGACGATGCTTATTTTAAGCTTGGGGAGGGGCATCCATCCATGCATTATCCCGTTGCATGTAGGTTGCATGTAATTTGATTGCATTGCATTATTTTTCTTTTCATTTTCATTTTCCTTTTCATTTTTTTCTGCATGGAAAATTTTTCAAAAGCCAAAAAGATTTTTTTTTTTTTTAGATGCAAGCAAAATGCAAAGAAAATAATAATAATAATTAGAATAGAAAAAAAAATGATCCAATCCCAAGCAACCAAATCTTCTCAAAACAGTTGAGATGGTAAGTGAGTCATGTGCCTTGAGATTAGCTTGCTCTTTTTATTAAAAAAAAAAATCTAAAAGCAAGTTAATCGCACACGAACACACCTCCCGAAGCTACTTGTGCAAAACAGAAAGTGAGAAGACTGTCAACATTTGAGCATAACAGCAGGTATGAGTCGATTCTTTGGGACATATGACTGGTCTTATGAGTAGTAAGTTCTCAATTGAACTTAAAATGCCAAATAAAAAAAAAAGAATGCAAAATTTCAATGTCCCGAGCCTTTCAGCGCTCTAAAAAGTCCTTTCTACTCATTCCCTTTTATATACCCTGCTTGGGGACATAGTTTTCAACTATACTTACGGGTCTTTGCATGTTAACCTTTAGTCCCCTGAAAAATGTCTTAGAAGTCCTCACGGTAATAAACCGTGAGATGTCCCACAATAGAAAAGTCAAGGACGAAAATATAAAGAAATTGACCAAATAAATAAATAAATTAATTAATAAGAGTGTTATGTGTTAACTTAGATATTTGTATATGTGTTACTTAAAAAAAAAAACTATTATTAAGTTAATCTGTGACCTTTGGGATTCGAACAAGTAAACTCTGAGGGGTGTTTTACACCTAATCGCCTAAAGCTAAATTGTTTGGGACTGATTGAGTTGAAAATTCGTTACATGGGTTCCATAGAAAGTCATGAACTTAATAATAGCAAATAAAGCTAATCTGTGGCCTTTGAGGTTCGGGCAAGTAAACCCGAGGGATCTCTTTAATTCTAGCACACTAAGGTCATTTGATTTGGATGTGTTGGTTGGAAGCCCGTTACACGGATTTCAAAGAAAGCCATGAGCTTTATTTGTAAAAAAATTTTAATTAAGAAGTTTGTATATAATTGTGTTTATAGTTTAATTGAATATTGTGTTTAGGAAAAATACTTGGCTGTCAAAAGATTCCCTTGGACTTGGATTTGAACTTATGACATTGGACTGGATGTTATTTACTTTGGCTGGTGTAAGTGGTTTGAAGTTTGTAACCAATCTGGATAAATATTAGGGAATTTTTTAGAAAAGATTTTTCAGAAAAAGATTGTTGTTGACCAACAAATAGCTGGAATCGGACATTGTTATATTTTATGAAACAAAGATGGTTGAGCATGTTGTGTCACATATAATTTCACGAGAGTAAGACCATAATTTGTTCCAAGAATTGACTTGATGATATTGAAAAGAAAAAAAAAGTGTTGTGATCTTTGATTCTGTTGAGTTGTATTAGGGAGTGGCCAAAGTCTTGTTTCTATTATCATATAATATTTTGAGACTAAAGCCAAGTTGACTCAAGGCATGACAGGTACATTTTCAACTATGGTACAAAACAGGGTAATTGGGTTGGATCTTTTCATGTTTGTTTTGATTTCATGCATTAAGTTTCAAATAGTTTTAACTTTAATTTTCTTTTCTTCTATTCTATTTTATTTTCTCTAGTTTAAATCTTCTTGTTCTTTCTTGAGGACAAGAAAGGTTCAAGCTTGGGGAGATTTGTTAGATGCATTTCATGCATTCATTTTGTAGTTTTAGTTCATAAAAGTGCATTGCATTTAGGTTTAAACTCATGCATTTTGCATATTTTTCGGGATTTTTCATGATGCAATTCCATTCACACACTTTTATGATATTTCAGAGACTTTTGAAGGTTGGATCTTGATGGAGGAAGTTAAAAAGAGTTGGAGACAAAGTTTCAGAAGTTTTGGAGCATTGAAGAGAGAGAGAATGAAGAAATGAAGATTTGAGCCTTTCAGACATTTACACGGCCGTGTAAATGATGGCTTATAGTTTACACGGGCCGTGTAAATGCATATGCAAGAGCATTCTACTTCGAAGGCCTGGAAGGATTGAGCATTCTACTTTTCTTGTTTACACGGTCGTGTAAATGGCACCCTTTAATTTACACGGGCCGTGTAAACGTCTCGACAGTTTTTAAAGTAGTTTTACTCTCATATAATTCAGACAATCAGTTTTGTTGGAGGTGAGGTCGGATTTTGGGCAGAAAGAAGGCGATTTTCAGAGCTTTTGGAAGTAGATTAACACTTGGAAACACTTTAATTTCCTTTTTGTAAGTCAATTTGAAGTTTAAACTTGTTTGATTTGTAGTTTAACCTAGACATGTGTGGTTGATTTCAAAATCATTTCCGAATCTGAATTCTTAAGTATGTGTTGTTAGGTTGTAACTTGAACTTGATTTGTGTTTAACATCTAGTAATCTTTGATTTGATCTTAATCAAGTGTTTGGTTTATTCTCTTTTTCACTTGATCAATGAATTAGGGTTTTTATCAATCTAGTTAATCAAATTGTAAAATTCGTATATGTTTTATGATTTGATGTTAGTAACATGCACTTAATTGATTGTAATTGAATCAAACTGAGTGTAATCAAAGATTAAATGTTCATAATCCCAAGCTTATGAGGAATATTGAATATTGTTGGTAATTGTTGCAAGAACTTAAAGTCATTTAATGATTTAATGAAAGAGCTTATTTGAATTAAATCAATTAAATGAAGTTTTATTTGAAGAACATGTTTTGAATAAAACAAATTTTGTCAACTTAGATATTAGAGTTTATTAGTATCTAAATTACCAACCTAGATAGAACATAATCATATTCATTTTGCATCTTTCAACATAATACATGTATAAGAATCAGAATCGGAAATGTATTTCTTTTACTAAATTCTGTTAACAATCTTGTTTATTTATGAAGTTTAAATCTAGTTCAAACACAATCCCCCATTTTAATATTATTTGTATTATGTGTGAAAATATGGCAAGATAAGAAGTCCTGTATTCCTGTGGACCGACCCTGCTTACTCTATACTATATTTAGTATAAGAAATAGAAGTGACTTGAGCTTTATTAATATTCTTTATCCCATTATTTGTTGGTTTGACAACCAAACAGGTCTCTGATTTTCGTCTTTGACTTTCCGACAAGTCAAACACCGTTCTACAAACCATGCTATCTCCCTCTTCATCCAAGGCCGCCAATAACTCAATCTCAGATCCATATACATTTTTCTGGCCCCTGAATTGATTGAAAACCTCTGTAATACCCTGTTTCGATTCGTTTCATAATTCGGGTCTGTGACCCTAAGATCAAGTATCATGAGGCTTCAGGCTTTAGGAAAGAGAGGTTTAGACCCATTTGGATGTGGGTAATGTAGATTATATGATCCAAGAGTTCGGTTTGTGCTTTGGAGTCAAAGGGAAAAATGGGAAAAGTAGTGTTTCATACTTCTTTTATGAATAATGGAATTTAGTTCGACATGTTTGAAGTCAAAAGTAATTATATAGGGTTGTAGAGATCCTAAATACCTTTATGTGAATATAAAGATCGTCAAAATTGGAGTTGAAACGAAAAAGTTATGATCGTTTGAAGTTAGGACAATTTTTGGGTTAGTCGCGTACGCTGGGCGTACGAGGAGTATACTGGGCGTACTAGGGCATCCCTAGTACGCGGGGCGTACCAGGAGTACGTTGGGCATACGCGGTCAGTGCCTAAACCCGATTCTCATGGTTTGAGCGCTATTTAAGCTCCTTAACTTCTCCAAACCCTTTCCATTCTCAGGGTCCATCTCTCCAACACCATCTCTTGAAACCCTAACCTTAGTTTGAGCCTTGTGAGCAAACGATGGTGTTTTTAAGTGCTTTGGAGTGTTCTAGGTGCACCTTGGAGAAGAAGAAACTCATTGAAGAAGCGTTGGTTGCATTGGAGCTTGTAGATCCAGACCTTGTTCACATTGATCTTTCTTTTGGAGGTATAAAGTTTGAATCTTGATGATGAAATTGTTAGATCTGGCTAGTTTGGGTGTTATGAACTTTTGGTCACTTTAAGTGCATAAAGTTTAGATCTTGAAAGTTTATGACATTGTTATGGATAAAGTTGGAAACTTTATCCATCTAAACATCATATTGATTCAGATATGAAGGTTGGAGACTTGGACTTAATGGATTAAGTTGAAAAAGATGCACTTTTGGTCCCTTTGAGACTTCAAGACTAGATCTTGTTTGTTGGGACCATTCTAATGGATAAAGTTGGAAACTTTATCAATTATGGAGTCATTAGGAACCATAAAAATGTGACATTGGTCCCTAGTTTTCCTCCATGCATGGTCTTGGATGTTTTAATAGGTTAAGAAGTTAGGGTTTTTGGATGTTGAAGACTTAATAGCCATGCAAGACCATAAACTTGGAAACTTTATGGTTAAGGATATCATTTTAGGGTTAGATCTGGATTTTGGACGAAAGAGCTTAATCTCTTAATGGATAGGAAGGATTGTTGGATTAATGTCTAAGTCCATAACTATAATTGGTAAGACTTGACCCGACCCGGCATGGTCCATTTGGGTTGCATGGCATCATGCATTTGGATAGACTATAATGAGAGAAATAACACTTAAGGTTGGTTAATATATTATAAGTTCTAATATATTAATAAGGTTATTTAATTAGTATTGATCAAGAATTAATTTGGAATTAATTAAGTGATCAAAAGGAGACTAATTAAATATATGGGTTGATTGTGTAAATCATTCATTCTTATATATGTGGGCTTGTGATCCAAGATTCCTTATGTTGGACTAAGTCCATGGGGTGACCCATGGATACTCCATGGAGGTTAAAATCCATGGAGCATAAGGAATGGGTAAAGTTATGAGTTACATGGTGTAACCCTAATAACCACCATATAAAAGAATCCCATGGCTCAAGAAATCGTGCACTAATGGGTGAGTGTGAGGGCTAGACGATTTCAAGGAGTGTTCAAGTTTCTCTCAAGTTATTCCAAGTGTATTTGGTGTTGTGTGAACCATTTGAGGTGTCACACTTGGGGCACTAAGCACTCAAGCTTCATGAAGACATTCTACATCAAAGAGGTATGTATTCTATCTTGTTATATTTATTATTTTGTATGCTAGATTAGGATAATACCTTGGATGTTCATAATTGTATGTATAATAGAGAAAACATAGATCCAAGGTATTTAGGGTTGCATGTACACTTAGGAGTGTTAGAATGCTCATAACCCAACAATGGTATCAGAGCCTAGGTTTGTTTTCTTGTTATACTTGCAAAAGTAGCTGAAAAATCGAGTTGGATGCATATATTCGATTGTTTTGGATGGAATTGGACTAGGAACATTACCCTAAGATGTTTTTGGACTTATAAACTTGTTTTTGATGTGGTAATGTTCATGCTAATCCAATTTCTAAGATAATTGTCATAATTTCAAGATTTGTATTAGTTTGTATGTTCATGCTAATTTCTTGAAGATTGATGATTTGAATTATCTTGTTCTTATGAGGTTCTTAGATTAATAGAAAAGTTGTGTGAAATAGTTGTTTTCAATCCATTTTAATCTAAGAGTTGATTCCAAAGTGTGTTTTTGTAACTTGTCCTCAAGTTATATGAAAAGTCACATTTAAGAATCATAAAACTCATAAAAGTTGGCAAAGGTTACAAAATGAAGAGTCTAGTTCTAATTAAATGGTTTTATGACTCCATAACTTGTCCTCAAGTTATGGAGGTTCAAGAGTCTCTTCATTAAATTCAAAAAAAAGTGTAACCTTAATTAGTTCCATAAGTTACAATAAAAAAAGTTATTTTTTTTTATTAATTAGTTTAAAGTCTTCCATAACTTGTCCTCAAGTTATGGAACTTGAAGAGTTTTTTTTAATTAAAACTACTTTAAACTCATAAGTTATGGAATTAATTAGTTTTGAATAGTTTCAAAACTTGCCCTCAAGTTTTGGAATTTGAAAAGTTTTCACTTATGAATACTTTAATTCCAAGTTAGCCCTTAGAATTTTAAAAGTTAAAATTCAACCCTTATACTTTATAATATTATAAGTTAATAATATTTATATATATATGTATAAGAGTAAAGTCAGTCTTACCGTTAGTAGGCCTCATTCACGAAGCCGGTCTATAAGGGGGGGGGGGGTATAAGGTTACTGCCTATAAAATGGCAGTTTAATGGGTGTCCACTCTCACCCACCGCTTCCTTGACTGGTGGAGGGTCGTTAGCCGAACGGGTAGGACAAGGACTATAATTCTCCTTTCATTAAAAGTATTAATGATAAATACTAAGTAACTAAACTCTTATTAATACCCAATCTTAGTTACTTAGGAAAATGTGAATTTGGTGCTAACCCATGAAATTACACTTTGCACTTTGCTTAAGTCGTTAGTGGAGCGTGTGTGGTTAACCGGCACACTAACCTGGACTTAATAAGGTAGGCAAAGGGTAACTTAATATTTATCATAGTATCGGTGGAGCGTGTGTGGTTAACCGACACACTGATTAAGGGGTAAATATTAAGGGTACCAAGTATATTTGCATGGTTATTCACACCTTGTTTTGTGATCCTCGGCATCCCAGTCACAAAACCTGAAGGGCACACTCGAGATTGAAACATGCCTTTGAACAGTTCAATGAATCTCAAAGATCTAGGACTTTCAAATCCAATTAAAACCTAATAAATTATTTCGTTTTTCATGGTGGAAATTGGTGAATCGTCATTCACCTACCTTCAAATATTTTATAGCTTGGATTACGGCATCCCTCTTCTAAGTTATAAAATAGTTTGTTGGGTCCTAGCCTTAATATTTCATATTGGGTGTCATATTAAGGACTTTAAATCAACTATCTTGAATATCTCCCAAAAAGATGTCTGGTCTAGACATTTATGATCTTCCCAAATCTCTTGAAACAAGCTTTCCTAAATGAAGATGATGTCCCATGGATATCATACTTCTTTCACCTCCTCCAATTATTCTCCCTAATCCACAAGTTCCTAAAAAGTTTAAGGTCACTCAAGCCCTATTGGTAAGGCAAGGTCTAGGTGTGATCACATCTTGGAAATGTAGTCACATATTGACAAGCCGGGAGAGTTGGGTGTCAAAGTCTTGAGAAAGTTGGTGGCTCAACTACTTTCTAAGTCACATAGTGAGTTCTTTTGGGAATCCTATGAAACAGACTAAGACAAGACCCTTAATGATCTTATCTATTTGCTAAGATCAACTTCCTAAAACGCTATGGACTTTGACAATGATGACATTGGATATCCAATAAAGCTCTCTCTTCCTAATGGAAAGGGATCGACCATAGTCAACTCGGTTGACCCAATGGTAAAGAGAGAGGCGAAGTCTGAGATAGTCCCATTATCAAGGGTCCATAGGTAACTATTTCCAAAGGAAGGGGCATTGGTTACGAAGCTGCCAAATTTACCTAAGGATGTTAAAGTCAATAAGTTTGGCTCTACTTCAGGTAAAGTCCATTGTCTAACTCTATTAAGTACATGCTGATTCTGATCGCAAAGATGGATTTCAATCGCATGGTTCGGTGATCAGAATTTTGGGCTATTACTTAAGAGTTATGATATTTATATTGCTTAGGAATAGATAACAACAAGGTTTTCATATGGATTGTAAGGATAAGTTTTTCCACAAAGTTTTAAAATAAAAGAAAAAGGTTTTGATTTTATTTATTTTAAGTATCCTTACAATGGCATTTGTGAAAAGTTGTTGCTTATAAGATTCCATTGATAGCAATATTGGAAAAATGGATTTGATTCTTTCGGTTGTGGTAGTGTCTAATATTACCAAATAAGGAAAGATTCTCATCACCCAAGGTTCAATTGGACCGAAACTTGGAATCATGCAAGTTGTATAGTATGATAAATGAGAACTTTCAGCTTGGAAAATTAAGACTAATTCCTTATGTGAATAAGGAAAGGACTAAGGGATCGAGTACACATTCTTGTGCACTGGTCAAGTCCACCACAAAAGATCAAGAAGACTATTCGTCATGATTTACTTAAGTTCAGTAAATATGGTTATACTTATAAGTTTAAGTATAAGTCTGTAGCATTGGAGAAGTTTCAATGTGAGACAGAACGAATAAGAAGAATCAAAGTATGGCAGAAAGATAAAAGCTTCTCAAATCTGAAAAGATGGGAGAGTACTTTAGTATCATGTTTATGATCATCTTAATGATTAAGATACCATATCACAATTGGTCCTCTAAAGTCATCTTAGTGCATTCTTATGACTAAGAAGAGGAGTCATGAATTGTTGAAATGGTTAAATCAAAAAGATGAGTCATACTTCGTTCCAAAACAATTCTTAGAGTCATACTCCAAGATTGTAACTTGAGTGACATATCTTAAAGAGGGTTTGTTAACACTAGTCAAATGTAAGAGTAAAAGGTTATCTACTCTTGTACATTTGAAATTGGTAAGTTGTGATGTTTTGGATAAAACAGAGACCAACTTAGGCCAATTGTGAAAAGTGTTAGTCTTGATAAAGAATCCGCACTATCTCTTGAATATTTGACAAGGGAGTCTTATATGTCAAGAGGACAGTGGGAGTCTTAAAGCTCTTGAAAGTTTCAAGACTTAATCAAGAATAAAACCTAAAGTCCTTCACTAGCACACGACTTGAGGTTTATAACCTATCGTGTTGAAATTTTTGTGCCTATTCAAGTTGGCTTTGCATAGGAGTTCTGAGAGTTCTCAATTGGTTGCACAACTACTTGGAAGCAATGGCAGGCACCTGAGCTGCCAAATGGCAAGAATTTAAGATTGCACAAGTTTAATCAACATGAGTTTGGATTTGTCACTAACCTTGTCTTGTGATTATGGTTTTGACAAATTCACATGGATAAGAACACATATACTATTAAATCTAAGTGTCATAAGGTTTCTCTCCGATTCATGAAAATGATGGTGACGAAACACTTTCACTAAGTAGATTTTAGCTAGATAGCAATTGTGATATTTGCATTCTCAAAGTCGTTAGTGGAGCGTGTGTGGTTTACCGGCACACTAACATGGATTTGTGAGAAGTGGCAAAGGTCTAAACAATTGAGACTATGATTACGACATCCCTTTTCTGAGTACATGTCAAAGCTAGTGGGAGCATAAGTGTTATGCTAATAATCATCATGTTAGTGGGAGCATGATAATTATGACAAAGGTTGCAAGTTAGCAATGTTAATTATAGAAAACAAAAGTTTCAATTCGTGAGGTTGCAGGGGTTGAAAAAGTTGTTTTGCTATAATTAAGGGAGAGGAAATTATACTTCATTTCAATTCTAAAAGCTTAGATTGAGATTTTAATCGTATTTAATCAAGGATATATACATATGAATTTCATGTTGGAATGGCTCAACATAAGGAAATTCTATATATGGGTCCATTATTTGCGTTCTAAAATTCGATTATGATTACGACATCCCTTTTCATAATCTGAATTTTGAGAACTTGGCAAATTGAAATGGAAATATTATAGCAAAAGATTGGTTTAGTCTTTATGTGAGACATCATGAATCGTGTCCCATATGCTTCGGATATAGGATCGATTACATGTGCTATATTCATCCTTTCTAAAATTTTCCAAATGCCTGGGGCATTATGAAGGGAAAAGGTCTAGAATTGGATATGACTAAAATGATTAAGCAATTGTCGAGGACAATCTGAGGTTTACCAAAGATTGGTTGCTCAGGGACAGTTGGAAGTATAGTGCTAATTTTGGAAGGACCATATTGACATATTCTGAAAAGAGGCATCTGTTATTTAGAAGTGATAGTCAAAATGAGAATATGGAGTTGTCTCCATAGGTGGAAGTTATCTGTGTAAGATTAGAAAACTTAATGCAAGAAGCATGTCCAAAGCAATGTACTTTGAATATGAGACTTAGTTTCCATGGAGTTGATCTCCATTGTAATACCTTATAATGACTGTTGACAAGTCTTTGTGACTTTGTACATATTCATTACAGGAGGGTCAGTGCATATAAGTTTAAAATCTAAACAGATTTCGATAAATGATAGGAATTTGAAATTCTCACATTTTTCGATAAGGATTTGGGAGTGTGAAATTAGAATCATTTAAATTATGTTCAATTGGTTTATTTCACAAAGTAAGGATCATAGACAAACATAGAGTGCATACTTGGTGTATGTCAAAGCTATTGTTTAAGAAAAACATAGTGTACATGCTTGGAGCATGGGACAACTAGTGTTTTTAATTCAAGTATAAAGTTGATAAAACCGAAACAATGAATAATGAGTAATCAGTATGGTGCTAAATAAAAGTGTTTATTTATATTCATAGGGTTTGATACCATATTTGATTCATTTATTCTTGTGTTTCACTTTGCATGTTTTGACTTGCAGAATAACTAAGTCGCTCTTCCTGAATGATTAAGTTATTCAAACCATCCATAGTCGGTCATATGTTGGAAGTAGATATGAATCAAGACTGTCATGGGTTGGTTTGTAGAGGTCCAAGTTGGTGGACAAAGTGGTGCTACAACACTCATGAGTGTTCATAAGTTCTGAGTATTGGATTCAACCCGCGCTCATTTGAATCACTTCATGGATTTTATCACGAGTGATCATGAGACGATAATATCTTATATTCTTCAAACCTAGAGATATGAGTTGTTACTATGAGTTGGTTGTACATTGATTGCACGAAAACGCATTCGGTAACTCGATGTTATAAAACGTGCCTTTGTGTATGATTCAACAAGCAGTAGAACAAGCCATATGAGTCGAAGTTTATTCATTCCTTTTACCTTCGGGATAAAAGCGATATCTGTGGGCCCCTCGATGATTTAAAGATGATACATGTGAGTGCTTGGCCAAACCAGGACTGATTTGATTTGTTCAATCAGTCAGTCATCATGAATCGGAAATCGGGAAACAACAAATGGACAGAGAGAATGATTGATAATCCATGTCTTAGTCCATATGATATCTAGAATGGAGGAATATATGATCCCTTATCTAATGGACAAGTCATTGACAAAGGTCAGAGTTCATCGACAAGGTCAGAGTTCGACAGAAGCTTTTGAGAGCTACGATTGCTGATCGGTTCCTGAAGTCATACACAATAATAGTTTTAGACTTATCTAAGTGGGAGACTGTTGGATTAATGTCTAAGTCCATAACTATAATTGGTAAGACTTGACCCGACCCGGCATGGTTCATTTGGGTTGTATGGCATCATGCATTTGGATAGACTATAATGAGAGAAATAACACTTAAGGTTGGTTAATATATTACAAGTTCTAATATATTAATAAGGTTATTTAATTAGTATTGATCAAGAATTAATTTGGAATTAATTAAGTGATCAAAAGGAGACTAATTAAATATATGGGTTGATTGTGTAAATCATTCATTCTTATATATGTGGGCTTGTGATCCAAGATTCCTTATGTTGGACTAAGTCCATGGGGTGACCCATGGATACTCCATGGAGGTTAAAATCCATGGAGCATAAGGAATGGGTAAAGTTATGAGTTACATGGTGTAACCCTAATAACCACCATATAAAAGAATCCCATGGCTCAAGAAATCGTGCACTAATGGGTGAGTGTGAGGGCTAGACGATTTCAAGGAGTGTTCAAGTTTCTCTCAAGTTATTCCAAGTGTATTTGGTGTTGTGTGAACCATTTGAGGTGTCACACTTGGGGCACTAGGCACTCAAGCTTCATGAAGACATTCTACATCAAAGAGGTATGTATTCTATCTTGTTATATTTATTATTTTGTATGCTAGATTAGGACAATACCTTGGATGTTCATAATTGTATGTATAATAGAGAAAACATAGATCCAAGGTATTTAGGGTTGCATGTACACTTAGGAGTGTTAGAATGCTCATAACCCAACAAGGATGGCAGCCGCATACGCTGGGCATGCCAAAGCGTACGTTGCGTGTACGTGGTCAACCCCTCGACTTCTGGTTAAGGCATAGTACGACCCGCGTACGTGTTGAGTATGCCCAACGTACTCAACTTAGTTGACCCGATCGAGTCGGTTGACATTTGACTTTGACCAGTATTTTTACCAAGTTTGACCTAAGGGCATTTTGGGTAATTTGATTTATAGTTTAAGATTTGGGTTCCTGTTAATTGTATAGGTGACCGGTAGAGATAGATTTTAGAGCAGTGATCAATGCAGCTATTCTTTCAAACTGTAAGGTGAGTTTTCTCACTATATACATGGGTCGAAGGCACCAATGCCGACCCATTACTTGTTATGTAGAATGATAGTTGTCTCTGTGATGCTTGCATGAAAGACCAGGATCCGGCCCCTGGAAATTGTATGAATACCAGGAGCTGCCCCTAGAAATTATATGAAAGATCAGGATCTGGCCCCTGGCACTTGTATGTAAGACCGGGATTTGGCCCTCGATATTGCAAGGAAAGACCATGGGAGTAGCCCATGACACTTGTATGTAAGACTGAGATTTGGCCCTCGACATTGCAAGGAAAGACCATGGGGGTAGCCGATGACACTTGTATGTTTTGGTATGTGGTATTTTGGGGAACTCACTAAGCTTTGTGCTTACGGTTTCATATTTATGGTTTCAGGTACTTTCGGTTCGAAAGGGAAGGGCCCGACGTGACTGCATGACATCCCCCAGAGTTTTCCGCATTGATAATTAATGATATTACTCTGATGTTTAAATAATATATTCACTTTGATTAGTTTTGGAACAACTCGTTTGTATGATTTACTGTTTAAAAATGAAAATTTACCTTGGATTTTCAGGACGTTACAAGTTGGTATCAAAAACCTTGGTTTGAGGGATTCGGGCACACTCTTGGGTATGTCTAAACTCGAACTGAGGAATTGGTAATCTTTCGAAAGAAAATAAGTTTCTAAAAAGATTTTTGTAAAGAAAATAATTTTACGAAAATATTTTTATAAAGAAAAAGGGGGTGTGATGTGTGCAATCAGCCGAGCTCAAGTAAGTGATTCCCAGAATACCCATACATGTTGATATGATATATGATATGAATGTTGACATGCTAGGATAAGGCTAGGGATACTTTCAGGAATTGCATGATAGATCGGCCTGATATGTGATGCCTTGTAGCCTAGGATAATTGGATGATATGCTAGATTTGGAATCTATATTGGTAGAAGTGATTGCTAAGTGTATGTTTTAAAAATTGTATACAGTTAGGATCATATAGCCCTAGAATGACTGATTTGGCCTTATTTCCTGTTCCTTGTTTGGTTGTGGTCCTAGGGTAGAGTCTTTCATTCAAAAGTCTATTTGATCTTGTATTGTGTATAATTTGCATGCATAAGGCAACCAGCAGTGAGAGTGGAAGTTCCTAGCATGGGTTGTAGTAAGTGAGCTTGGGATGTCCTTTGTTGTTCTGTAGCTTGGAGTGTTATTTCACGAATGCTGCTTGCTTTGTGCTTCGTGGAACTCTTAGTGATGTGAGTTAACTATTAAGTGAATATGTTAAGTCATATGTTGCAAAGGTTAAATAATCTTAGAGTGACAGATTTGACTCTATTGCGCAACTCTCATTTGAGTCCAACCGTTGTTGGGTTGGACTCAAATGAGTACTTCACTCCCACTACTTCGCAAAACATTTTGAAAATATAATTAACTTCTATTTTCAAGAAACATATTGACTATCAAATTTAATTTTGTTAGTCTTTTCCGGTGCAAGTGCTCCAGTATGACAACCTGGAAGCCTTGCTGCTATGCAACCTGCATCATGATAGCCACATCAGGCAACCCTCCAGATTCGCCTCCAGCCTGACATGTCTGCCAAAAATCTCGGTATCTAAAACATTTGCAATGGACTTCTGCAAGTGTGCACTGTTGACCGGTCGCTCAAAGTTTCCCATCTGTGGGCATAGAAATACAACCCCCTACCCGTTGTGAGTTGCGGATCCGTTCCCCTTCGCCATGGTAGGAAATGGTTTCCTCGATGGAGTTTCAAAGTGAAACTTCTCAGTTTCCCACACGCAAGCAAAGAAATGACAATACCCTATGGCAGTCGACGGTTTCCGCCCTACGCCGAATACCCATTCATGCATAGCGCGTGACTTCCTTGATGACATTTTTATGAACAATTTTTTTGCAGTGACTGGAAGGCAGGAATCATAGAAAAAATACATTGCACCTAGTTTACAGACTTCGAAGCTTGATACAACATTGTTATGGAAAGGATACACTTCTTAGCTACCTTGACCTAACATCGTATCAACATCTCTGTCGCATAACATTCTTATAAGTAGCCTTCCTGCATTGCAATCATAGCAGCCTTGTTGCACATTATCCAGACAACAACCTTTGTACATACTGTCAAGCCAGCCCTACGCTGCACAGATCCAAGTCAACCTCGGGATCTACTACACTGTTGGATTAGGTGTCTAAGCCCATAACTATATTTGGTATGTACTTGACCCGATAGTAGCATGGTCCTTTTGGGTTGCCTTCACCATAGCAACTTGAATGAATGAATTATGGAGAAAGAGGTTAATTATGATTTTTTAATATATTATAGGAATAATATATTAAAAAGAGAAATCATATTATTTAATTAATATTGGTCAAGAATTAATTTAGAATTAATTTTGTGGTCAAAAGAAATTTATTAAATTAAGGGGACTGGTACTGTAATTATAAGATAGTTACAAAGTTGGGCTTAGGATCCCTAAAGAAGGGATGGACGAATTCTATGGGGAAGCCCACATAGAAATCATCCATAGGGGCCTTCTGGAAGGGTCCTATGGGCTGCTTAAGGACTAAGCAACTGGATTAGGGTTTTGACTGAAACCCTAGTTGCTCAACTATATAAAGGACCCTTGGGCATGCAAAAATCGGCCACTAGAAACCCTAGAAGGATCTCCAGCCGATTTTGTGCCTCCCTCTCTCTCTCTCTCTCTCTCTCTATATATATATATATATATATATATATATATATATATATATATATATATATCTTCCAACTTGCTTTTGGTGTTTGTGATCTATTAGAGGCATCACATTTGAGGTGCTAAGTTCTCAAAGGTTGAAGATCAAGAAAGCTACAATTGAAAGGTATGATTCTAACTTTGTTTTAGATATAAATTTCGATTTATGCATGCTAGATTAGGGTTATAGCTTTGGATGATTATTGCATGTACAATTAGAGAAAACCTAGATCCAAAGCTTTAGGGTTGCATGTACACCATAGGATTGATGTAATGCTCAAAACCCATCAGTGGTATCAGAGCCTAGGTTGTTTTTCTATTGTATTTGATGCTATGCTTAATTGTTTAAAGCTAAAAAAGTCGAAATTATGAATCTGCTTCATGGACTCGACGAGTCCATATATGAACTCGACGAGTCCAAGTCTGACTCGACGATTTCGCGGGTATGTTGGCAGATTTTTCGGGATTTTGACTAAAATTGGGTTAGGATAATTACCATAAACTATTTTTACTGATAAAATTCGATTTTTATTGTATGGTAATGATTATCCTCATCCAATTAGAAGATAATTGTCAAATTATAATATAATTACTAGTTTATAAGATAAAACTAATTATTTGTATTATTTAATTTGAATTATATTGTCTTAAAAGTGGATTAGGTCAAATTATGTGATAAATATTAATTATATGATTATTTAATTATTTTTTAAATTTGATCTAAAAGATATTTTGAAAAAGTTTCAAAATTTGCCTCAAGTTTTGGAATTTAAATTTTTATTAAAAAGTTTTAATTTTGAAATTATTAAATTCTAAACCCTAGAGTTTTAAAAGTTTAAAATTCAACCCTTATACTATTATAATATTAAAAGATTAATAATTATATATATATATATATATATATATATATATATATATATGTGTGTGTGTGTGTGTGTGTATAAGATAAGTCTGTCTTACCGTTAGTAGGCCTCATTCACGAAGCTAGTCTATAAGGGGTGTTTACGGAAGCGGCCTGTAAAATGACCGCCATTGGGTATCCACTCTTACCCACCGCACTCTTGACTAGTGGAGGGTCGTTAGCCGAACGGGTAGGATAGGACAAACTAATTCCTCATTAATAAGTATAATGATTTTATAAAGTAACTAAATGTTTTCATAAATTCCCAATCTTAGTTACTTTAGGAAAATTGTGAAAATGATGCTATTGCATGAAATTGCACTTTGCCCCTTGCCAAGTCGTTAGTGGAGCGTGCGTGGCTAACCGAAACACTAATTTTGGACTAGAAAGGGTGGCAAAGGGTAGCTAGATGTTTATCATAGATCAATGGAGCGTGTGTGGTTAACCGAAACATTGATTAGGTGATAAATGACATCGAGAGTACCAAACACATTTGCATGGTTATTCACACCTTGTTTGTGATCCTCATGATACCAGTCACAAACTTAAAGGGCATAATCGAGATTTAAACATGCCATTGAAAAGTTCAATGAATCTCAAAAGAATCTAGGAATTTCAATTCATTTAAAACTTAATATTCTTTTTCGTTTTTCATGGTGAAAATTGGTAAATCGTCATTTACCTACCTTCAAATTATTTGCAATTAGATTACGACATCCCTTTTATGAATTGTAAATAATTGTGTTGGGTCCTAGCCCTAATTTTTCATTTGGTTGTTAAATTGGGGATTCTTATCTAATCTAAACTTTGTCTCTTTTCTTTTTAAGATGTCAACCTCAAACAACAACGCTTCTGGCTCCAACCCTTCTAGTTCCTTCTCCGTCATGAACTTATGTGGGAGGGTGATATTTGATGGATCCAATTTTAATGATTGGATTTGCAACATTCTTATGGTCACCCGCTACGAGGACAAAGAGTATGTTCTCGACAAGGAGCTGAAGGAGATTGACCACAACACTGCTACTCCTGAGCAAATCGCTCAATATGATGCTCATGAGAGGGACGCGACAAAGGTGTCGTGTATCATGCTTGCGACCATGACTGCCGAACTCCAAAAGTCGTACGAGGACTACTATCCTTATGAGATGCACCAGGATTTGATGGAAAGGTACCATCAAAGTGCGAGGCAGGAAAGGTACAAGATCATCGCCTCTATGATTACTACACAGATGAAGGATGGAGAGTCCATCACCGCTCACTTACAAAAGATGCAGAGATTTGTTGACCGCCTGCTGAAGTTAAATGTAAACTTAGACGAAGAGTTGGCCATAGATATCATTCTACACTCTTTGCCTCCTTGTTATGATCAGTTTCGTATGACCTATCATATGAACAAGGAGGAGGTCACTCTAAGCAAGCTCCAAGGCCTTCTGCGAACTGCTGAGAGTAGTTTGAAATGCAAAGCTGTTGCATCTACTCCTACTACTGCTGCCCCTATCTTGGCAATTGGACAAGGGAAAGGGAAGAAGAGGAAGGCGCCTTCTACGAGCCACAAGGGAAAGTCTCATGATGGATCCTCTTCTAGTGGGACCAAAGGTGGTTCTGCTGCACCCTCTTCCAATCCAAAGGATGCAGAGTGCTTTCACTGTCACGACAAAGGGCATTGGAAACGAAGCTACCCAAAGTATCTGCAAGACATCAAGGATGGGAAGATAAAGCCCACCTTTGCAGGTATTTACACTATTCAATCTAACAACTCATCACATGCTATTTCTTGGGTCCTTGATACAGGATGTGGTTTTCACATTTGTTCTGATTTGCAGGGTCTAAGAAGAAGTAGGGATGTGGAGCATGGGAATATGAACTTGATCATGGGGAATAGGAAAGCGTCGCCTGTCACCAAGATTGGAGTTTATTCTTTAGTGCTTAGTAGTGGGTTAGGTTTAGAGTTGAATAATTGTTGCTACTCGTCTGAAATGGTGAGAAACATTATTCCTTTTCATGGTTTGTATAAAAAAGGTTTTAGATTTTCATTTAATAATGAAGTTGGTTCTATAAATGCTTTCTATAATGGTACTTTCCATTTTGAAGCATTGCCTTGTAATGGTATATATGAAACTGTAATGGTTGTAGATAACTTAGGAAATAATGTGTTGCATATCGATTCGTACAATGGTTTGGATAAATCATGCTTGTGGAATTGTCGTCTTGGACATGTCAACAAGAAACGCATAGCCCAACTCCAAAAGGATGGAGTTTTGGAGTCATTTGACCTTAGGTTTGATGACACATGCGAATCTTGTTTGCATGGAAAGATGACTGTAAGTCCCAAATCTTTTTGTGTATCAATCAGATCCGTTTGATGGTGCGGAATCCCAATCAAACGGATGATGCTAGATCAAAATAGAAGAGAAGGAGAAGAAGAACAATATGAATCTTGTATGATTTGATTAGAATGGAATGATGCTCCTTACACAAGATTCACTTCCTCTCTTTAAAACACCTTAGAATACACACACTTAAGCTCCTCTAGCCTTTCACTCCTCACCCACCTAACATCTATATATATGGTGGACATGGGCTGTGAACTGGTTCACGCCGTAAACACAACCGCAAACACATATTACATTACAAAAAAAATACATTTTCCTAGAAAAGTAAGGTATAAACCAATATTTTTGACCCAACAATCTCCCCCTTGGTTTATAGCTTTCTTTTCTAATTGACCCAACAAGCTCCCCCTAAAAAGTAGCTGTCTTTTCTTGTCAATCTTCATTGGGAGCTTGGCTTCAACGTTTATCTTCGATTTCTTCACAGCTTCAAGATGAACTTAATGAATCTTCAATAAATGACTTCATCTTGAGCACTTGGGATTTTCTTCAGAATTTGGCTTTGAACGCACGTTGGGTGAGGAGACTTGATGTACTGATTCTTGAAAGATAGTGCTTTCAGCTTGAGAATCTTCAGAGAGAAAAATAAAGAGATCTAATCTTCTGGATCACTTCAGCAGGTTCATAGATAGCAGCAAATTGATTGAGGAGGCTTCAATGCAATCCGTCACATAATCTTTAATTGCAGCTTCACCATGCTTCTGGAGTTGAAAGATTGAATGTTGAAAGAATAGTCTTCATTTCTTGCTCCTTCGAATGAGAATTCTTCGATGATCACGGATGAAGCTTTGGCTCAGAAATCTCGATACAGTCTCCATGAGTCTCATCTACATCTGAATTCACTTTTCAAGACAAAACAAAACTAAAAGAAAACTTAGCACACAATATTTTTGAATTTTTTATATTTTCTGAAAATTAAAACAGAAACAAGAATATTTTTGGATTTTTGATTTTTTTTGAACAAGAAATAAAACAGAAATAACACTATTTTTGGATTTTTAATTTTCTGATTTTTGTTTGATTTTTGAATTTTCTGATTTTTGATTCTCCCCCTAAATTTGTTCATAAAGGAAAACTATGAACAAATTTAACAAAAATAAAAATATTTGGGATCAAAGTTGTGAGACATTCTTAACTTTGTTTATCAGTACCTTCACCTTCATGAATAAATCTGGTCAATTGTCGGTATTGTGGTCCACTTAAACACGAAAAATATCGACAAATTTTTTCAAATATACCATTTAGCTGATGACGACCACGGGTATTGTTGTCCACTTAAATTAAGCAGCGAGATCTACAGACAACCTCTAAATGGTTAAATTTTAGTTGCACTAGAACGTGTTCCCCACTTCCCGATATACCTTGATTATCAAGAACTTCCAAAGATTTCCTTACTTTAGGTGAATACATAATTATTAAGGAGGAAGTCAGATTTTGAAATAGGTGCATATGTTGTGTCCCAGGTCGGATCTCTTTCAATCACGCAGAGAGGACAACATATGACTAACAAAGATAGAGGGATTGAGAGGTAATATGTTGCATATGCTGTGTCCCAGGTCGGATCTTCCGATCACGCAGAGGGGACAACATATGACTAACAGATAGAAAGAATTTCATAGATAAGGAGGTGCGTAGAAATAGAGTTGCATATGTTGCATTCCAGGTCGGATCTCTTCCAATCACGCATAGGAAGCAACATATGACTGACAGATAGAAAGCAAGAAAATAATTTCCTACATACCTACTTTATCAGAACCCCCCAGTTGCCCTATCAGAACCAGAATTAAGGACATAAGTCCGTACATCAAGGAAAAGTTGAACCACTGTTCTAGATGCGTATTAATTTAGTGTATCCCGTGGGTTCCCGTGTTTATCTCACTGCTCAATCTACCCGAGCGTTGTATAGTCAGTCCAAATAATCCTATCTAAATCCACATTGTCAAATCCTTCGTGCCTACCAACACATTGAACACAGAGTCTAGACAATTCAGATTCAGTCCCTTACACATGTTTAGACTGCCCGTTATCACTTTCTTGATATCACTTCCCAAACAATACCTACTAAAGAAAAACTATAAGAAAGAAAAAAATTGTTTTCAAAATGAATAAGTTTAAGATAAACTCAGGAGTATAGAGAAGAAAACTCAAACCGTAAGTCACCGATTGAATTTGCATCCAGAAGGTCTAAGAACAACACACATAATCTCAGAACAGATCTGAAACTTCTTCACATTGTTAAGCACAAACCCCATGTGTGATCCTTTCCTTTCTTCCCTTCCTGCAAAGGACACATACTCTCAAACAATGTGCTGAGTGTTGTACAGTTGAGAGATGCCTCCTGTCATGTGCCTGGAACAACCACTACCAACAAACCGAAGTCTGATGATATGCCTCCATAGCTGCTCCAGCACAGAGCGGGATTAGTTGGTCTTTGGAACCTAGTCCATTTTGAAACTGGGTTGACCTTTGTCATCTCTACAAGGTACCCTCTCCCATGACCTATCCAGTTTATCACAAACAGAAGATGAAGAAATGTTAGAAGCATTAGGAGATTTGGGAGAGTGAACCTTCGGAACCCATCTGTAGTTGGGTTTAACCCATTTCTTGTTCGATCCGATGGGTGCCCCGACACTTGTTTCAGAACTTGAAGTCTGCTGTCGAGATGACTTTGACCTAGCCGGTTTTGGTTTCGTTGGAGCATTTCTTGAAATTGGCTTCTTGGTCGGCATTTCTTTCTTGTTGTTGGGAGTTATTTTCTTGGCATTGGGAGTTGAACTCTTGCTCTTCGTGGCATTCCAGTCGCCATTGTCTGAACGTGACCTTGAGGGGTTTCTTTTGGAAAATCTCCCTCTTGGAGCGTTCTGCCACCCTTGTGCATAGTAGGGAACGTATGCGCGATTAGGACAATTTCGGGCAATGTGTCCAGGTGTTCCACAGTGAAAACATGTCCTTTTCTTCACTGAGGAGTTGTTTCTTCCTGCCCCTGGTGGCGTGTCCTTGCCTTGTTCCTGGTTGTTCCCATATGCACACTTGGAGCAGGCTGGCTGTTTCACTTGATTTGGTGGCCTGTATTTCTCAACAGCAGGTTGATCAGAAACAACTGAATTCGAAGCAACAGATTCAGAGTTCAAGGAGACATTGGTTTGTTCAATAGTTTTCTCCTTGTTCTCATCTTTCGTTACTTTACCTGCACATGAAGTAGAAACATTAGTATCTTTCAACTCAACACCCTCAGTTGACCCTGATTGTTCAGTCTTAACTGAAGCTGGTGTAGGGGGTTGGCCATACTGAAGGTGTGCTTCATTTTCAATTTCTTCTTTGGTTATAGGGTTAAACTGATAGGTGTGATTAAAATGAGGAGGAATTTTATCATACCCTAAACCCTTTTGCTGGTTATTTTTAATTTTCAAACTATTTTCTATCAATGACTATTGTGCGTAAAACGAATTAGTTTTAATCCTACTTTTCTAGTGTAAATTTGACACATAATAGGCAGTATACCTGTCAATTGGTGGTATAGTTTTTAGCAAGCAGGGTATCGAACTCAGGGAACGATAAATTTTAAATTAACTACTAGTACTATCTAAAAACAAATAATTAAAAGAAGGGGTTTTATCTAGTTTTGCAAGACTAGAAAACTTAAATATCTAACTAAAACTCAAACAAAGCAAATAACAGCTAGAGAGTAAAGATCAACTAAATTCAATGGTAAGGAGACTTTTGTTTAGGTTTGACTCATTTGATCCTATGGTTAATTTTATAAAAATTGCAATGGATTAATTCTTCTTTGGCTACCGATTAAGGTGATTAGGTTCACGTTCGCTATTACTAGTCCTTAGAAAACAAATTAATCTAAACAGTGGCCAGTTGTCTAAATTAATGAATTTCCTAGTTTATTTATTCGGGTTCAGTAAGACTTGTAGTGGTTAACTAAATTGGTCCTTCAATTAACCTCTTGCTGATGGTTCGTCACACAAACTCACACATTAATTTTCCTATTCTCTATTAACCCTAGTTTTGTTGGATTAATGTCTAAGTCCATAACTATATTTGGTATGTACTTGACCCGACCCGTCATGGTCCATTTGGGTTGTACTTCACCGGCACAATTTATATGGATAGTCTTTTGAGAATAGTATATTTATGATTTATATTAATATATTATAAGTTCTAATATATTAATATGGAATCATATTATTTAATTAGTATTGATCAAGAATTAATTTAGAATTAATTAAGTGATCAAAAAGAACTAATTAAATATGGACTCTTATATATATGGAATGGGCCAAGTTCATTTAGGTTGTGCTAAGCTTTCATGGATGGTCCATGGAGCTTTTAACCCATGGATCCTATGTAAATGAAAGGTCATGGGTATTAGGGTTTACATGGATGTAACCATAATCCTTCATAATATATAAAGGGGTCATTGGCTCACAAAATTGGCACAAGTGTGTGAAAATAAGAGTGGGCCGATTTTAGTGTGCATACATATTCTCTCAAGTTCTTCCAAGGTGTTTTGGTGATTTGTGATTCCATTTGAGGCTTCCACACTATTAGGGCTAAGCTGTTAAAGCTTGAAGACATCAAGCTACATCAAAAGGTATGTCATCTAACTAGAACTTTGTAGTATAGGTGCTTCATAATATGCTAGTTAGGATGAAACCTTGGAATAGTTAATATTTGCATGTATAATAGAGAAAACATAGATCCAAGGTTTATAGGGTTGCATGTACACCATAGGAGTGTTAGAATGCTCAAAACCCAACAGTGGTATCAGAGACAGGTTGTTTTCTGTTATATTGATGCAAATGTTTTATTTTCAAAGTTGGAAAAAAAAAGGAAAAAAAACATGACGTTTGTCAAATTTTAAGATAATTACTTGTTTTTGTGAAAAACTAATTATTTGTAAAATTTGAATCATTTGCTATATGAGTTGAATTAGGTCAAATTTAGTAAAAGATAAAATGATATGATTATTTTATTAGTTTTAAAAGTTTGATCTAAATGTTTTAAGGAGTTACATATTTTGTCATAAAATTTTGGAGCTCAAAAGTTTTTTTAAAGTTGTGATCTTAAGGGTTTTTGAAACTTCCATAAGTTATGGATATGAAAGTATTTTTTAAAAAAAAAAAAATTGATTCAAAGTTTTTATGGAGTTACAAAATTTGGTGTTAATGTTTTAAAGAATTCCATAACTTGTTCTTAAGTTATGGAACATGGAAAGTTTCATCATAAAACACCATTAATTCCATAAGTTATGGAATCCAAAGGTTTTCAAGAATTACAAAACTTGCCCTCAAGTTTTGGAATTTGAGAAAAGTTTTTTATGAAAAAAAGAATTGAATTCTAAAACTCTTGGGTTCATAACTTAAACAATTAATTAAATGGTTTTAATTTTGAGTTTAATAATTGGAATTATGATGTTTTGTTGAATAGTTCAAATTAACTCTTATGGACTTTATTAATAGTTAATTAAAGCGTTTAATTAAAAGAGTATTATTAATCCATAAATATATGGTTTGAGTTTAATTAAATTAAAAGTCTAGTTTAATTAATAGATTAAACCACCAAGTATTTTAAATGTCTAAAATACACCCTTATACTATTATAATATTAAAAGTTTAATATATGATATGTATAAGAGCAAGTCGTCTTACCATTAGTAGGCCTCATTCACGAAGCCGGTCTATAAGGGGGGTATAAGGTTACTGCCTATAAAATGGCAGTTTAATGGATGTCCACTCTCACTCACCGCTTCCTTGACCGGTGGAGGGTCGTTAGCCGAACAGGTTGGACAAGGACTATAATTCTCCCTTAATTATAAGTATAATGATAAATACTAAGTAACTAAACACATATAAATTCCCAATCTTAGTTACTTAGGAAAATGTGAATAAGGTGCTAATCCATGAAATTACACTTTGCACTTTGTTTAAGCTGTTAGTGGAGCATGTGTGGTTAACCGGCACACTAACCTGGACTTAAAAAGGTAGGCAAAGGGTAACTTAATGTTTATCATAGTATCGTTGGAGCGTGTGTGGTTAACCGGCACATCGATTGAGGGGTAAATATTAAGGGTACCAAGTATATTTGCATGGTTACTTCACACCTTGTTTTGTTATCCTCGACATCCCAGTAACAAAACCTGAAGGGCACACTCGAGATTGAAACATGCCATTAAAAAGTTCAATGAATCTCAAAAGAATCTAGGAGTTTCAAAACCAATTAAAACCTAATAATACATTTCGTTTATCTTGGTGGAAATTGGTGAATCGTCATTCACCTACCTTCAAATATTTTATAGCTTGGATTACGGCATCCCTCTTCCAAGTTATAAAATAGTTTGTTGGGTCCTAGCCTTAATATATCATATTGGGTGTTATATTAAGGACTTAAATCAACTTTACGTGAATTTCTCCCATTGTTGATGTCTGGTTTAGACAACAATGATCTTCCCAAACCAAGCTTTCCTAATGAATATGACTTCCCGAGTTTGGCTCATGGAAGTCATACTTGTCTTCCTCCACCTCCTCCAATTATTCTCCCTAACCCACAAGTTCAAGGTCACTCAAGCCCTAATGGCAAGCAAGGTCTATGTATGATCACATCTTAGAGATGAAGTCACATATTGACAAGCCGGGAGAGTTGGGTGTCAAAGTCTTGAGAAAGTTGGATGTTCAATCACTTTCTAAGTCACATAGTGAGTTCCTTTGGGACTACTATGAAACAGACTATGACATGAACCTTAATGATCATATCTATTTGTTTGGTGCTGCTGAATCAGCAATGATTTGGAACGATAGTAAAGCAAATTTGATTAGAAGATCAACTTCCCAAAAACTTTATGGACAGTGACAATGGTGACACTGGAAATCCAGAAAAAGCATTCTCTTCCCAATGGAAAGGGATTGGCCATAGTCAACCCGGTTGACCAAATGGTAAAGAGAAAGGCTAAGTCTGAGATAGTCCCATTACCAAAGGGTCCATATGTTTATTTTGCCAAAGGAAGGGGCGTTGATTGCAAAGCTGCCAAATTTACCCAAGGATGTTAAAGTCAATAAGTTTGACTCTACATCAGGTAGAGCCCATTATCTAACTCTGTTAAGTTCTATTCTGAGATCCTCATTACATGATGTGACTGGGTCACATGTTGATGTTTTAAGAATCAAAGAATAGAGAGAAATCTTAAAGGAAGTATATGCTGATTCTGATCGCGAAGGTGGATTTCGATCGCATCAGAATTTTGAGCAGTTGCTTAAGAAGTTATGATATATTGCTAAGGTATAGATAACAACAATTTTCCATGTGGATTGTAAGGATAAGTTTTTCCGCAAAGTTTTAAAATAAAAGAAAATTGTTTAATTTTATTTATTTGAAGTATCCTTACAATGGCATTTGTGGAAAATTGTTGCTTATATGATTCCACTGACAGCAATATTGGAAAATGGATTTGATTCTTTAATTTGTGGTAGTGTCTAAATTTACCAAATCAAGAAAGTTCCTCATCACCCAAGTTTCAATTGGACCGAAACTTGGAATCATGCAAGTTGAATAGTATGATGAATGAGAACTTTCAAGCATTGGAAAATCAAGACTAATTACTTGTTCACATGGATGTGTGAGTCAAGTGAAGGACTAAAGGGATCGAGTACACATTCTTGTGCACTGGTCATGGCCACCACAAAGCTCGTTAAGACTATTTGATTTACTAAAGTTTAGTAAATATGGTTATACTTACAAGTTTAAGTATAATTCTGAAACATTGGAAAAGTCTCAATGTATGGCAGAACGAATGGGAAGAATCAAATTAGGCAGAAAGATAAAAGTTTCTCAAATCTGAAAAGATGGGAGAGTACTTTAGTATCATGTTTGTGATCATCTTAATGATTTAGAAATCATATCACAATTAGTCCTCTAAAGGTCATCTTAGTGCATTCTTATGACTAAGAAGAGGAGTCATGAATTGTTGAAATGGTTATATCAGGAAGATGAGTCATACTTCGTTCCAAAACAATTCTTAGAGTCATACTCCAAGATTGTAACTTGAGTGACATATCTTAAAGAAAGGTTTAAAACACTTGTCAAATGTAAGAGTAAAAGTGTCCTACTCTTGTACATTTGAAATTGGTAAGTTGTGATGTTTTGGATAAAACAAAGACCAACTAAGGCCAATTGTGTGAAGTGTTTGTCTTGATAAAGAATCCGCACTATCTCTTGAATATTTGGCAAGATAGTCTTATATGTCAAGAGGATAGTGGGAGTCTTAAAGATCCTAAAAAGAATTTCAAGAACTAATCAAGAATAAAACCTGAGGTTCTTCACTAGCACACGACTTGAGGTTTATAACCTATCGTGTTGACATATTCTGTGTCCATTCCAGTTAAAGTTGGCTTTGCATAGGAGTTCTGAAAGTTCTCAATTGGTTGTATAACAACTTGGAAGCAATGGCAGGCCCTGTACTGCCAGGTGGCAAGAAGTTAAGATTGCATAAGTTCAGTCCATATGAGTTTGGATTTGTCATTATCCTTGTCTTGTGACTATGGTTCTGACAAATTCACATGGATAAGAACACATACACCATAAAATCTAAGTGTCATAAGGTTCCTCTCCGATTCATGAAATTGATGGTGAGGAAATTCTTTCACTAAGTATATTTTAAGTAGATAGCAATTGTGATATTTGCAGTTCTCAAAGTCGTTAGTGGAGCGTGCGTGGTTAACCGACACACTAACATGGACTTATGAGAAATGGCAAAGGTCTAAACAATTGAGACTATGATTACGACATCCCTTTTCATAGTTCTAAAATTGTTTAGACACACCTGTGAGCTATCTAAGATAAGGTGTATAATTTTGATAAAGCCTTATCAAAGCAATCTAGTATCAGAAATCTAAACTTTAGTAAGAATGTCAATAAAGTATTGACTTCTAGAGGTCCAACTGTTTTCTAGATACATGTCAAAGCTAGTGGGAGCATAAGTGTTATGCTAATAATCATCATGTTAGTGGGATCATGATAATTATGATAAGTATTGCATATTAGTAATGTTAATTATAGAAAACAAAAGTTTCAATTCGTGAGGTTGCAGGGGTTGAAAAAGTTGTTTTGCTATAATTAAGGGAGAGGAAATTATACTTCATGTTAATTCTAAAAGGCTTAGAGTGGGATTTTAAGCTTAGATTGAGATTTTAATCATCTTTAGTCAAGAATATATATATGAATTTCATGTTGAATTGGTTCAACATAAGGAAAAACTCTATATATTGTGTTCTCAAAATTCGATTATGATTACGGCATCCCTCTTCATAGTCAAATTTTGAAAACATGGCAAATAAAAATATTGTAGCAAAAGACTGGTCTAGAATCATGTCTTTATGTGAGACATCATGAATCGAGTACCATTTGCTTTGGGTACAGGATCGATTGCATGTGCTATAATATTTGTCATTTCTAAATTTTTCCAAATGCCCAGAGGCATTAAGAAGGGAAAAGGTCTAGAATTGGATATGACTAAAATGATTAAGCAATTGTCGAGGACAATCTGAGGTTTACCAAAGATTGGTTGCTCAGGGACAGTTGGAAGTATAGTGCTAATTTTGGAAGGACCATATTGACATATTCTGAAAAGAGGCATCTCTTATTCAGAAGTGATAGTCAAAATGAGAATATGGAGTTGTCTCCATAGGTGGAAGTTATATGTGTAAGATTAGAAAACTTAATGCAAGAAGCATGTCCAAAGCAATGTACTTTGAATATGAGACTTAGTTTCCATGGAGTTGATCTCCATTGGAATACCTTATAATGACTGTTGACAAGTCTTTGTGACTTTGTACATATTCATTACAGGAGGGTTAGTGCATATAAGTTTAAAATCTAAATAGATTTCGATAAATGAGAGGAATTTGAAATTCTCACATTTTTCGATAAGGATTTGGGAGTGTGAAATTAGAATCATTGAAATTATGTTCAATTGGTTTATTTCACAAAGTAAGGATCATAGACAAACATAGAGTGCATACTTGGTGTATGGCAAAGCTATTGTTTAAGAAAAACATAGTGTACATGCTTGGAGCATGGGACAACTAGTGTTTTTAATTCAAGTATAAAGTTGATAAAACCGAAACAATGAATAATGAGTAATCAGTATGGTGATAAATAAAAGTGTTTATTTATATTCATAGGGTTTGATACCATATTTGATTCATTTATTCTTGTGTTTCACTTTGCATGTTTTGACTTGCAGAATAACTAAGTCGCTCTTCCTGAATGATTAAGTTATTCAAACCATCCACAGTCGGTCATATGTTGGAAGTAGATATGAATCAAGATTGTCATGGGTTGGTTTGTAGAGGTCCAAGTTGGTGGACAAAGTGGTGCTACAACACTCATGAGTGCTCATAAGTTCTGAGTATTGGATTCAACCCGCGCTCATTTGAATCACTTCATGGATTTTATCACGAGTGATCATGAGACGATAATATATTATATTCTTCAAACCTAGAGATATGAGTTGTTACTATGAGTTGGTTATACATTGATTGCACGAAAACGCATTTGGTAACTCGATGTTATAAAACGTGCCTTTGTGTATGATTCAACAAGTAGTAGAACAAGCCATATGAGTCGAAGTTATCCATTCCTTTTACCTTCGGGATAAAAGCGATATCTGTGGGCCCCTCGATGATTTAGCGATGACACATGTGAGTGCTTGGCCAAGCCAGGACTGATTTGATTTGTTCAATCAGTCAGTCATCATAAATCGAAAATCGGGAAACAACAAATGGACATAGAGAATGATTATAATCCATGTCTCAGTCCATATGATATCTAGAATGGAGGAATATATGATCCCTTATCTAATGGACAAGTCATTGACAAGGTCAGAGTTCGACAGCGGCTTTAAGAGCTACGATTGCCAGTTAGGTTTTGAAGTCATACTCAATAATAGTTTTAAACTTATCCAAGTGGGAGACTGTTGGATTAATGTCTAAGTCCATAACTATATTTGGTATGTACTTGACCCGACCCGGCATGGTCCATTTGGGTTGCACTTCACCGACACAATTTATATGGATAGTCTTTTGAGAATAGTATATTTATGATTTATATTAATATATTATAAGTTCTAATATATTAATATGAAATCATATTATTTAATTAGTATTGATCAAGAATTAATTTAGAATTAATTAAGTGATCAAAAAGAACTAATTAAATATGGACTCTTATATATATGGAATGGGCCAAGTTCATTTAGGTTGGGCTAAGCTTTCATGGATGGTCCATGGAGCTTTTAACCCATGGATCCTATGTAAATGAAAGGTCATGGGTATTAGGGTTTACATGGATGTAACCCTAATCCTCCATAATATATAAAGGGGTCCTTGGCTCACAAAATTGGCACAAGTGTGTGAAAATAAGAGTGGGCCGATTTTAGTGTGCATACATATTCTCTCAAGTTCTTCCAAGGTGTTTTGGTGATTTGTGATTCCATTTGAGGCTTCCACACTATTGGGGCTAAGCTCTTAAAGCTTGAAGACATCAAGCTACATCAAAAGGTATGTCATCTAACTAGAACTTTGTAGTATAGGTGCTTCATAATATGCTAGTTAGGATGAAACCTTGGAATAGTTAATATTTGCATGTATAATAGAGAAAACATAGATCCAAGGTTTATAGGGTTGCATGTACACCATAGGAGTGTTAGAATGCTCAAAACCCAACAAGTTTCACGTTCGCTATTCCTAGGCATATAACAATCATTTGAGATTAGCAATTAAGAGATGGTCATGCAACTTAATTATAGGTTAATTAACAGAAAATAGTCATGATTAACACATAAGGGTCTTTAACAAGCTTAGCAAAACAAATCACCAAATAAGAATAATCCAAATCATAAAATCAACACATAATCACAAAATATGTCTTTCCTAAACAGAAGAAAATAGTCTTAGCTCATGATTATAGAAAAATCAAAGTCACAAACGAAATCTACTAATAAAAACATGGTTTAGACAAGAGATTGGGTAAGAGTAAACTTGATTTTTGCCTTAATCCTCCTTAAGATTGAATGTAGACTTGATTCCTTGACTTCCTACGCTCCAACAGTCCTTCAATCGAAAAGTATCCTCCAAGGGTTTCTCAGAAAAAACGGGTATCGATCTGAAAGCCACTTTTTATAGATTAGAGGCGACTCGTCGAGTCCAGGGACTGACTCGTCGAGTCCCTCATTAAATCCCCGTGTACGGTAAGGCAAAGACTCTTCTGCTTCGAGAATGTTCGTGGGAACTCGTCGAGTCAAGGGTCAACTCGCCGAGTCCTTCTTGGTTTTTGGCTCTTTTCTTCTTTCTTTGATTCCCGAGCTCCTGTTAGCTTCTCCTGCTTCCTTTTGCTTCCGAGAACTTCTTTTGAACTAAAAATATAATTTAAACGTAATTAAGCATCTTTTGTTCCATAATTGCAATAAATTAGCCAAAAAGTATTAATATTCTATACAAAATATATGACTAAATATGCACATATCAAATTACCCCACACTTGACTTTTGCTTGCCCCCAAGCAAAAATGAATTTTAAACATACTAACATCACATAAAACAATCCTAATCAAACCCAACCATTATGCCAAGACCTCAATGCATGCATTTGTGTCTAAAATTTTCCTAAAGAACCCCCATATTCTAATTACTCACAATCCTCATAAACACTTGCCCATTTCTTTCGAACAACGCTCATTTTATGCATCCATCCGAATCAATCATCAGAAAACTTTTTTAACCTCAAGGTATTTTTTGTAAAGCTACCCAAGCATACATAATCTAGAGAATTACAACTTTTATATACCACAATGGAGCTCTTGAATTCTTCACTTTCTTTGATATTTGATCTTCAATTTGTACGTTGAATTCATCACCTTTTTGTATGATTTTTGGTATCTTCAACTTTTGAATTTCTTCAGAATTTTTGATCTTTTGATCTTCACTTTAATTGCTCCAAAATCCTTACAACTCTTTGGTAATTTCTCTCTCTTTTTTTTACATGTATATCTCACTTTTTTTTTTCACTCAAAACCCACATGCTTAAGCAGGGGTGCTTAACTTCAACCCTTATTGGTTAAGATACAAGCCTTCCTGGATAGATTTTTGGTACACGATGCTAAACATATTGCATCCCTCAAACTTAGCGAGGTTGTGTTTTTGTTCCATGATTTCACTAGAATAAGGGAGGCCACAAATGCATTATAACATATATTGGCTCAACTAAACATTTGGGTCCTCATAGAATCATAAAACATAATACTAGCATGAATCCTAATTGTTTTTACCATAATTTTCTGAATTATCCTAGCAATTTTAATGCAAAATTTTTAAAATTAAGCCCAAATTAAAATTCTAATATAACCAACCCCTACCCCACACTTAATTCATGCAATGTCCCCATTGCATGCTATGCATAATAAAGAAAAACACAAAAACAAAGAGGGAATTGGAATAAACTCCCTTGGGATAGTAGTGGCGAGGTTGATATTTCTTTTTTTTGAGCTCCATCTCCAGCTGACTTTGGCATGGGAACAACTTATCCATGCCTTGGGCGTCATATCTTGTGTGGTTCATAGCTCTAAAAATGCAGGAAAGACTCTCGGAAATCTCCAGGAATTACTCCTCAAAAGTGTAGCCAATTGCCGTGTGGAATAATCATCAAATAATAAGCTTGAGAGGTGAAATACGTATCAACTCGTCGAGTGAGGTATGTGACTCGCCGAGTTGTAGCGCGAAAAAGGCTGAATTCGTGAAATTACACTGGGACTCGTCGAGTCAGTAAGTGCACTCGGCGAGTCCATCGCTGGGTGGAAAATTTTATATTCTGCTCCAAAGTTGATTCTAATGTGTTTGGAAACTGATCACTTGAGACTCTCCCATTTTTTCCTTCAGTATTTAGACAATTTCCAACTCTTTTCTTGACCGGACTCTAAAATCGGACTCCATTCTCTCTCGCCTAGACTCGACACTCACTTCTATCACTCTCGAGACCCTTTGCATGCAAACCCTTTATCCAAGTTCTGAAAAGACTAAAACAAACCATGTAATAAAAGAAAACACACCAAAAACAAATCCTAAATTACTTGTCCAAACAAACAAAAACAAATAAAAATTGTTTCAACACAACCAAAATAAAAAGGATAGAACTTCAATCTTCATCTTCTTCTTCTTCATCATCTTCTCTTGCTCCACTCCCACCAGCTTCACTCCTTCGTGCATTATCCGTTCTTCCCAAGTAGGCACATAAGGAAATTGTCCACCGTCTACATGTTGGATGTTGAAGTGATTAAACATTTGGATAAATGACCGGTTGGTGAAATTTAAGCTTCTTCCCAAATCATCTTGGTATCTCCTTCCCTCCACAATAAACCATTCCTCGGGTATCTCATCTTCAACCTGAATCACCGGTGGTTCTTCACGTGGTTGGTCATATCTCGGCCTTACCCTCCTTCGCGGCTTCTCGGGTCCTATCACCGCATCATCATGAAGGGATACGGTGTGGGCACATCTCGTGCTCGTTGTGGCTGAGGTGGAAGCCAAAAACGACGTTATAACGGGGGGAACACCGCCCCCTTCTTGTTTCTTCTCGTTATGGCACTTCTCGTGCCCGTCACCACTTCTTGAAACGGGAATAAGAACCAATCAAAATCATTTTTCTTCCTCCTTCTCTCTTTCTCTCTCTACCTTTTTCTACCTCTTAACAAGTTATAACATTGGAACACCATTTCCTACATGGTGTTATGGTGGTGTTAAGGTTGATGTGGCATGTAAGAAGACATTATAACATCGGCGCATACCCAATGCTCTGAGGAATGGAATAGTGGCCCTCTCCATAATCTTCAATAATTCTTGTTCTTCTAAAAAGAATGACATTAAAAGAAGGGGTCGGGACCATTGTCATCAAGTTCCATGCTCCTCTTTCCATTAACCCATATGATTTTGCTAGGCGGGTCACAAACATCCCGTCATTGATATTTGAAGTTTTTCCATCCTTGAACATCCCCTCAGCTAAATAAGATGCTTTGCAATAAGGAAGATTGCAGAAAGTGTTTGGAGTAACAATACTCCATAAATAGAAAACGTCGCGGTTAGGAACCTTGTCGTCATCTTTTCGAATGTTGATTGTATTAGCAATGAGGCGGTGAATCAATCGATGGGTCGGTGATCTAATACTCCCCTCTTGAGCGGACTTGGGGATATAAACCTTGTTGGCAATAGTGTTCCACCAAGTGGAACCCACAACACCCTCCGGAAAATCCTTGTGACAATGCTCCAGAAAGGTGCCAAAACCTTCAGTGCTGACCAATTGTTGGTCATATATACCCAATCTGCAAGCAAGGTCAACCATACTACATTGGCGGAATTCACCACCAAGGTAAAATGTAACAATTCCCGGGTTGTAATAATCTTCGCCTCCGCGGAAGTTGATAGTTGAGAAAAACTCCCAACACAACTCTTTGAACACCGGTTCTTGCATACGGAATAGCCGGCTCCATCCATCACAAGTGATGGATACCCCATCATGCATAAATGCTTTGACAAGAAATGGGGCCAACTCCTCCTCATATCGGACTGTCCCCAGCCATTCCCAATATATTGCATTTGGTACATAAATTTCTTTCTTTTTAACTTCAACCAACTTCTTCTTCCATCGTTTCATCGTGGATTCCGAATCAATTCTTGGAAAGTTTAACCAAGGATGATCCCCTCGATTACCCCTAAAGCTTTGTCCACCTCTTGAAAACATTTTCTGCAAAATGACACAGTCCATACAAACATAGAAATCACAGAACATTAAAAACAAAAATGAGGACTGCCTTCAGGGACCGACTCGACGAGTCCACGAACAGACTCGGCGGGTCATATGAACTGCTCGAGTTGCATGTCTGATTCCTACCAATTCATCCAACAAAACTCAAAATTGTTTCCAGGGGTTTTTCCGCGAAGGTATTCTAACCACTAATTCATAACCATTGTGAACAAAAACTCACAAAACATGTCAAATTTAAGAACCCTAGAAATCATGTATTTTCAAAAACGGGTTTTTTCAGAAATTAAGACCATATAACATCTAAGAATTGAACCTTTAACAGAATTAGGAGTGAGAATCGTTACCTTGTGTGAAGATTTTGGAGAAATCAAGAGAAGAATGAATATGAGAGCTTGAGAGCACTTTGGCACGACATGTGGTGTCGGCTATTGTGTAGAATGAAAATGATGTTTCAATTAGGGTTAAAACCCTAATTTTACCGAATTGTAAAATTATTTTTTTTTCAGTAAATAATACCGACACGTCGAGTAAGGGTACCGACTCGGCGAGTCATGTCGCGAGTCAATTTTTCTGGATACGTATGGACTCCGATCCGATCGAGGAGGAGAGTATCTTAGTATCGAGTTCCATGACTATCTCAAGGAATGTGGAATTGTTTCACAATATACGCCGCCTAGGACACCGCAGTTGAATGGTGTGGCTGAGAGGCACAATCGAACATTGTTGGACATGGTTCGTTCCATGATGAGTCGAGCTTCGTTACCTATCTCATTCTGGGGGTATGCCTTAGAGACTGCCGTCCATATCCTTAATCTAGTCCCAACTAAAAAGGTTGCCAAAACACCTCACGAAATATGGACATGGAAGATTCCCTCGTTTTCACATATCAAGGTTTGGGGTTGCGAGGCTTTCGTAAGATGAGAGACTCACGACAAACTCAAACCTCGTAGTGAGCGATGTATTTTCATTGGCTACCCACAGAAGTCCTTTGGATATCTCTTCTATAGACCGAGTGAAAATGTTGTCTTCGTTGCGAGGAAAGGGGTCTTTAACGAGAGAGAACTCATATGCCAAGAGGATAGTGGGAGGCGAATTGATCTTGAAGAGCTTCAAGAATCAAGCGATGAAGGAACCTCTAACACTGGCACTCAACCCGAGGAGGAAATTCCTATTGAACCGATTGACGAGTCCTTACCTCTTAGACGTTCCAGTAGAGTTAGTGTTCCACCCGTATTATATGGTTTCCATATAACTGTTGAGGGTGATACGTTTATTAGTGATAGTAAACTGATAAATTTGGATGAACCTAACAACTACAAGGAAGCCATGGCAGGCTCGAATTCTGCAAAATGGAAAGAGGCGATGGAAAGCGAGATTCAGTCCATGTATGACAATCAAGTTTGGAACTTGGTTGACAATGTACCATGTCGTAAGACGGTCGGGTGCAAATGGATCTTCAAGAAGAAGACCGACATGGATGGGAAGGTACACATATATAAGGCGCGATTAGTTGCGAAGGCCTTTACTCAAACTCCCGGAGTTGACTATGATAAGACCTCACCAGTAGCGAAGATTAAATCTATAATGGTTATGCTAGCCATAACTGCGTTTCATGATTATGAAATATGGAAGATGGATGTCAAAACCGCTTTCCTTAATGGGAAGTTGGTTGAAGATGTTTACATGAGTTAGATAGAGGGTTTTTTCGATGTGAAGCACCCTAATAGAGTGTGTAAGCTTGAGAAATCCATCTATAGATTAAAACAAGCGTCTCGCAGATGGAATCTTTGTTTCGATGAGAAAGTCAAAGAGTTTGGTTTTTTGAGAAGCGACGATGAGTCCTGTGTATATGTCAAAGCCAGTGGGAGTATAGTTATCTTTCTCGTATTGTATATGGATGACATACTGCTCATAGAAAACGACATCCTAACCTTGCAGGAGGTTAAGTCCTGGCTTGGGAAGTGCTTCGCTATGAAGGACCTCAAAGAAGCTTCTTATATTATGGGGATAAGGATATTGAGAAATAGGAGTAAGAGACTAATAGGACTTAGTCAAAGCACCTACTTGGATAAGGTGTTGAAACATTTAAGGATGGAGAATTCCAAGAAAGGGGAGTTACCAATCCAAAGCAATACCAAGTTGAGTAAGACGCAGAGTCCGAGTACCGAAGCCGAGATAGCAGAAATGAGTTGAGTACTGTAGCACCTGGTTCCTGGTATGTATTTTATTTAAGTATTTTGCATTTTTGGCCTGGGACTCGGCGAGTTAAAGAACCAACCCGTCGAGTAGAAACGGATTTGATTCGGGATTTAAATGACGGACTCGTCGAGTCGGCTTCAGACTCGACGAGTAGGCTCTGACTGGACAAAACCCTAATCTAAGGGTTTGCACCCTATTTAAACATCTCATCCAGCCACCCTTCGTCCCTATTGCTTCCAGAAAACCCCCATAGCAAACCCTAGCCATTTGTATAAATAGCTAAGGCTTTTGTGGTGCTTTTTGGTGATTTTGAATTCAAAGGAGAAGGAAAAGCCTAGAGGAATCAAGAGGAGACCAAGGGAGTTCAAGTTTGTGCACCATTTGCAGTTCACAGAAGGTATAAAGTCGATACCTTGCTTGTTCTTTTGGCTAGATCCCTTTTTGGGGAGATTTAGGGTTTTTATAACCCATTCTTGGTAACCAACCATGATTGCAAGCATTGTTGGGGGTTGAGGCTTCGGATCTAGGTCCATGGAGGAATTACAAGGCAGAAAGGGGCTGCTTTTGCACCAATGGAAGCCCCCATGCAACCCATGAGTCTCTTTTAGAGCCTTTTAGACTCAAAGTCCCATGCATGCACGTAAAGTTCGTAACTTTACGTGCTAGATCGAGTTTAGGGACCTAGATCTATCATTTGGACAAGAGTTGTACACCATAAATCGAAGAAATAAGACTTGGACTGTATCGACTCGGCGAGTCGTTCTTGGGACTCGGCGAGTCCGAGGTTAGACTCCCCTTTTCTGTTATGGGTCAAGGAGACCCAGTGGAGTGCTGGAAAGGTTTTAGAGGGTCCGGAGGAGTGACCCCAACGTATTGGGATAAGCCATAGTCCTGGAGTTCATAGGACTCGGCGAGTACATGAACAGACTCGGCGAGTCCAAAGCAATCTCCCAACTCTTGAGGATGAACTCGACGAGTTGTTCATACAACTCGGCGAGTCGGATGAAGGTTCATCCATGGTTGTTCTAGAAGGAGAACTCGTCGAGCCATTGCCAAACTCGACGAGTAGAGACGTGAAGAAGGACAGATGAAAGGATAGGGTCTCGACGAGTTGGCGGCCCAACTCAGCGAGTCGGGTCAACTGGAAGTTGACTTTGACTTTGTCTTGGACTTGGTCAGGGGTAAAATGGTCATTTTACCCTGAGAATAGATATCAGACTCTGACTAAGTGTTTTGTGGGGATTATAGCCGGAGGATTTCCGGAGCAGCAGCAGACAGAGATTTTCCCCGCGCAGATTATCAGCAGCTTCGTTCAAGGTGAGTTACCTTCCAGTAGCGGTGGGTCTACGACTACAATGCCGGCCCACCAGTAGGAGTTGTATGTTAGGTGATCGTCTTTGTGATATTATCTAGGTTTGCTACTACCTGATATGTTGTATGCTGGCATGACATGTTATATGTGATAGTAATAGAGTTCGGTTGTTAGGACCGAAGGGTAGGTCAGGCACCCTAGATATGTCTGACAGTATGTGATGATATGTTTATATGCTGGCATGATATGTTATATGTGATAGTGGTAGTAGGAGGGGAATAGTCCCCAAGTTCGGTTGTTAGGACCGAAGGGTAGTTCGGACACCCCAGATATGTCTGATAGTATGTTTATGTTATGATATATGTGATAGTAGCAGTAGGGGTGGAATAGTCCCCGAGGGTCGGTTGTTAGGACCGACGGGTAGGTCAGCACCCCAGAATGGCTTGACACGGGTAGGTCGGCACCCCAGAATGGTCGTACCGGGTAGGTCGGGCACCCCAGAATTGCCCGACAGTATATATGCTATGTGATTGTATGGTATGTGGTACGATTGGGGGAACTCACTAAGCTTCGTGCTTACAGTTTTCAGTTTTGTTTCAGGTACCTCTTCAGCGAAGGGGAAGGAGATGGTGCGGTAGCTGCACATCATATACACACTGGATTCCGTATTATGAGATTTCTTGGGATTGTACTCTGACATTGTTACTACTTTTACGATATGATTTTCAGACATGAGATTATGGTTTTTACGGAATGATATGACTTCATGATATTTTCGTATGAATGTTTTCTAAGTCGTTATATAAAAATCAAAATTTTTGGACTCGAAAAATGGGATGTTCCAAGTTGGTATCAGAGCCTTGGTTTGAGGGATTCAGACACACCCTCGGGGGTGTCTGGACTCAAACCGACGAATTAAAAGGTTTTTACAAAGAAAATGGTTCTCTAAAAGCTAAGTTAAAAGTGTTAAGAAAGAACAAGGTGTGTGATGTGCGCGACCGGCCGAGCTCAAGTAAGTTTTTCCCCAAAGTACCCATACAAGTTTATATTATGATTATCAGTTCAGTTTTAGTATAACAGCAGGCTAGAATAGGACTAAGGATCTAGGAGGATGCCTTATGTGCCTGCTATATGTGTTTCAACTTTATTAGAATTGCATGCTAGTATGTAGTAGACAGTAGTAGGATAGCCTGTTTAGGTTATGCCTGATAGTATGAGCTTAGCATTGCATGCTAGTACAGTTTCTTGTTATGAGGATAGAATTGCTTGAGTAGTTTCCTGTGTCTGAATGCTGCTTGCTTTGTGCTTTGTGGGACTCTGAGTGATGGGAGTTAGCCATTAGGTGAATACGTCACATCACATGTGATCAGGATTGAATAATCTCAGAGTGCTGGATTTGGCCCTATTGCGCAGCTCTCGTTTGAGTCTAACCGTTGTAGGGACGAGTCTTTTACTCGAAGGATTATCCGAGCCTCGTCACATGTGATGGTATTCAGGTGATGGCTAATTGGAATTACAAGGAGGCCTTCAGCAGCTGAGGACTGGATTGGGTGGAGTCAGAGATTTCCCTAGGGCAAGCCTAGGATGAGAGTAGCAGAGATCAGTAGCAGTAGAAGTGACTTGGTGGAGTCGAGGCAGTACTTGAGGAAAGTACGGATAGATGTGGAAGGTAGTATGGGCCCGTACTACTAAAAGCAGAGGATCCGTACTTGAATCGAGGAAGGATGAGGCAAGACCAGGGAACTTGTGATAGATATGATCCCTCTAGATGTATCAGTATCACTGACGATTGTCATTGTGTATTGCAGAATGGTGGTACTACGTCCGAGGCCAGCAGTTGGCAGCTCAGGAGAGGGATCGGGTTCGGGTTTAGGTTCCGAACCGGTGGATGAGAGGCTACGCGAGTTCATCGCGTCCGAGATCACTAGAGGCATCCTTGATGCGACCCCGGTCATCTTTGGGTCGATCAAGGAAGGGATTGTGGAGCTGATGGAGGATCGCCTCCGGGCGTTCAGGAGCGACATGGCGAACATCCAGTCAGGATCATGCACACTGTCCTTTAAGGACTTTAGGGGCAGTGGTGCGCCGGATTTCCGTGGGGCGAAGGACCCCATTATGGTCAGGCGATGGATTGCAGACATTGAGTCTGCACAGTTGACTAGCTTCTGCCCCGAGGGGTCGAAGGTGAGATATGCAGCAGGGTGTTTGAGAGACAGGGCCAGAGATTGGTGGGAGTCGGTTGGTGACTCTCTGGGAGCCTCGGCCGTTGAGGCTATGATATGGCCGGATTTTGTGACCCGGTTCAGGGCAGAGTTCGCACCTACGGTGGAGCTTCAGCAGTTGGCCAATGAGTTTCTGGATATGAGACAGACGACTGAGACAGTGGCGGAGATCACCGCCAAGTTCCGGGAGAGGGCGTTATTGGTTCCCCAGTATACGGGAGATGAGGACATGAGGAGGACCCGCTACCATGACATGTTACGAGCTGACATTCGGGAGCATGTTAGTTTTTCAGCTTGCCCTACCCTGGATTCCATGATTGCCAGGGCAAGGGAGAGGGAGATTGATCTGGAGCATATCCGGAAGAGGGAGGTAGAGGAGGGGCAGGTGATTGGGGCTTCGGGGAAGAAGCCCAAGGGATCAGATGGTAGGCCGAAAGGCCAGTCAGGACAAGGCCGCTGCAGGAAATGCGGTAGGCCACACGAGGGGGCGTGTAGGTTGGGATCGTCGGGCTGCTACAAGTGCGGCAAGACGGGGCATTTCAGCAGGGATTGTACCGCCCCTGCCCCCGCTATTCAGACGTCCGAGTTGTTGTGTTTCCACTGCAACCAGAGGGGCCATAAGAAGGCCAATTGCCCCCAGTTGACAGTAGCAGCGCCAGTGAAGGCGCCAACCCCAGCGACCCTGCGGATCACTGATGGCCGACAGGACAAGTCAGAGGCTCCAGTAGTGAGGAGCCAGGCCTTCCAGTTGACTACCGATGAGGCACGCGCCGCACCTGATGTGGTGACGGATATGATTCTTTCCCTCTGATTTATTTATTTGATGCTTATGATATTGATATGTGCTCTATGTATACGTTTAGGATCATTCCATGTGAACGGTATCCCAGTACAGGTGTTGTTTGACTCAGGTGCCACTCGATCTTTTGTTTCCCTTGCACTTAGCAAGAGGTTTCCTGAGTCTTCGGGCATGTTGGATTGCACTTTAGAGGTAGAGATTGCCGATGACCGATCGGTGCGAGCATCAGCAGTTTTCAGAGATTGCGTACTGAGGTTATTTGAGGAGCGCTACCTGGTAGACTTGGTTCCCATTCCGTTGCGTGGGAACAAGGTGATTATAGGCATGGACTGGTTGAGCCCTAATGGGGCGGTGATAGATTGCGCACAGCAGCTAGTGCGGGTCAGGACCCCAGGTAGGGGAGAGTTAGTGATCCACGGCGAGAGGCCACAGTGTGTTCAGTAGCAAGGGCTAGGCGCTACCAACAGCAGGGCTGCGCCGGGTATGTCGTGTATGTTATGGATACCCGGGAGGTGGGTAAGGCGACGGTAAGCGAGGTTCCGGTGGTGCGAGACTACGTGGATGTGTTCCCAGAGGAGCTTCCTGGGATACCTCCGGAGCGACAGGTGGAGTTCAGGATCGACTTAGTCCCTGGTGCGGCTCTGATAGCCAAGGCAACATATCGGTTGGCTCATCCCGAGATGCAGGAGTTGTCTACGCAGCTGCAGGAGCTGCTAGACTAGGGATTTATCAGGCCGAGCAGTTCGCCTCGGGGAGCCCCGATCCTATTTGTCCAGAAGAAGGACGGGTCGCATCGCATGTGCATAGACTACCGGGAGCTGAACAAGGTAACGGTGAAGAACCGTTACCCACTCCCGAGGATTCACGACCTCTTTGACCAGTTGCATGGAGCATCTTGGTTCTCCAAGATCGATTTGCGCTCGGGTTATCACCAGATGAGGGTCAGAGAGGAGGATGTGCAGAAGACTGCGTTTCAGACTCGCTATGGCCACTACGAGTTCGTGGTGATGCCCTTCGGGCTCACCAATGCTCCTGCCGCGTTCATGGACCTCATGAACCGCGTGTGTAGACCAATGCTGGATCGGTCCGTGATAGTTTTCATTGATGACATCTTGGTCTATTCCAAGACGCAGGAGCAGCATGAGGAGCATCTGCGAGAGGTTTTGGATACTTTGAGGAGAGAGAGCTTGTACGCCAAGTTCTCCAAGTGTGAGTTTTGGTTGCGTGAGGTGCAGTTTCTTGGGCACCTTGTCAACTAGAACGGTATTCTGGTCGACCCGGCCAAGGTGGAGGCCGTGATGAGATGGGAGGTTCCGAAGTCTCCATCTGAGATTCGGAGTTTCCTGGGATTAGCCGGCTATTATCGGAGATTCATCCAGGATTTCTCCATGATAGCCGTACCCTTGACGCGGCTGACGAAGAAGGCCGTAGTCTTTCGTTGGGGGCCTGAGCAGCAGGCAGCGTTTGAGACACTGAGACAGAGATTGTGTGAGGCGCCGATCTTAGCCCTGCTAGAGGGCGTAGAGGATTTTGTTGTGTACTGTGACGCGTCTATTTCTGGTTTGGGCGCGGTATTGATGCAGAGAGGGCATGTCATCGCCTACGCTTCGAGGCAGCTGAAGCCTCACGAGGAGAACTATCCGACGCATGATTTGGAGTTGGGGGCTGTTGTGTTCGCCCTCAAGATTTGGCGTCATTACCTGTATGGGGTCCGTTGTACCATTTACACGGACCACAAGAGTTTGAGGTACCTCATGGATCAGCCGAATCTGAACATGAGGCAGCGCCGGTGGCTAGATGTGGTGAAAGATTACGACTGCGAGGTCCTTTACCACCCAGGGAAGGCCAATGTGGTGGCCGACGCGGTTAGCCGTAAGGCAGCGCCGATCAGAGATATTTGCATGCGGATGACAGTAGTGACTCCATTGTTGGAACAGATCTGGGAGGCGCAGCAGGAGGCTATGAAGGAGGAACATCGGAAGAGTGAGCGTATAGTAGGACAGGTTTCCTCCTTCGACTATGATAGCTGAGGGTTATTGACTCTTCACCGTAGGGTGTGGGTCCCCTATCATGGAGGCGTGTGCCAGACATTGATGGAGGAGGCGCACAAATCCAGGTTTTCTATCCATCCCAGAGCGACGAAGATGTATAGAGATCTTCGTCTTGACTATTGGTGGCCTTGCATGAAGCGGGATGTAGCATGGTATGTGGAGCGGCGCTTGACCTGCAGGAAGGTCAAGGCTGAGCACTAGAGGCCACACGGCAAGATGCAGCCGTTGAATATTCCCCTGTGGAAGTGGGAATATATTACCATGGATTTCATCACTAAACTTCCCACGACCGTGCGAGGCGTAGATTCGATTTAGGTCATTGTCGATCGATTGACCAAGAGCGCCCATTTTATTCCGATTCAGGAGAGTATTTCGGCCGAAAGGTTGGCCGATATCTACATCAGGGAGGTGGTGGCGAGGCACGGGGTGCCAGTTTCGGTGATTTCAGACAGGGATGTGCGGTTCACTTCCAGGTTTTGGAAGAAGTTTCATGACGAGCTGGGTACTCGTCTGCACTTTAGCACTGCATTTCATCCACAAACAGATGGTCAGAGCGAGCGGACCATCCAGACTCTGGAGGATATGCTGTGGGCATGTGTGTTAGATTTCGGTGGTAGTTGGGATACTTACCTCCCATTGGCTGAGTTCTCGTACAACAACAGCTACCACGCGAGTATTGACCGTCCTCCCTTCGACATGTTATACGGGAGGAAGTGCAGGACCTCGATATGTTGGGGTGAGGTTGGCCAGAGGGTCATGGGGAGCACCGAAGTGGTGCTCAAGACGACATAGAGGATTCAGCAGGTTCGGAGCAGACTTCAGACTGCTCAGAGTCGGCAGAAAAGTTATGCCGACAAGCGTCGATCAAACCTGGAGTTTCAGGTCGATGGATATGGTTCTCCTGAAGGTGTCGCCATGGAAGGGCGTCATCCGATTCAGGAGGCGGGGCAAGTTGGGTCCGAGGTATATTGGACCCTTCAGGGTTATAGCCCGGGTGGGCAATGTGGCATATAGGCTGGACCTGCCAGCCGAACTCAGTCAGATCATAGCACCTTTCACGTCTCCCAGTTACGGAAATGTTTGGTGGACGATTCAGAAGTGGTACCATTAGAGGATATTCAGGTCGATGACAGCCTGAATTACATCGAGCGGCCTGTAGCGATTCTCGACCAGAAGTCGAAGGATCTGAGGAACAAGAGGGTCGAGCTGGTAAAGGTGCAATGGCAGCACCGGAAGGGCTCGTAATGGACTTGGGAGCCGGTGGATGAGATGATGGAGCATTACCCAGAGCTTTTCCAGGAACGAGCAGCAGACTTTGAGGACGAAGTCTAAAATAAGTGGGGGAGATTTGTAGCACCTGGTTCCTGGTATGTATTTTATTTAAGTATTTTGCATTTTTGGCCTGGGACTCGGCGAGTTGAAGAACCAACTCGTCGAGTAGAAACGGATTTGATTCGGGATTTAAATGACGGACTTGTCGAGTCGGCTTCAGACTCGACGAGTAGGCTCTGACTGGACAAAACCCTAATCTAAGGGTTTGCACCCTATTTAAACATCTCATCCAGCCACCCTTCGTCCCTATTGCTTCCAGAAAACCCCCATAGCAAACCCTAGCCGTTTGTATAAAGAGCTAAGGCTTTTGTGGTGCTTTTTGGTGATTTTGAATTCAAAGGAGAAGGAAAAGCCTAGAGGAATCAAGAGGAGACCAAGGGAGTTCAAGTTTGTGCACCATTTGCAGTTCACAGAAGGTATAAAGTCGATACCTTGCTTGTTCTTTTGGCTAGATCCCTTTTTGGGGAGATTTAGGGCTTTTATAAGCCATTCTTGGTAACCAACCATGATTGCAAGCATGGTTGGGGGTTGAGGCTTTGGATCTAGGTCCATGGAGGAATTACAAGGCAGAAAGGGACTGCTTTTGCACCCATGGAAGCCCCCATGCAACCCAAGAGTCTCCTTTAGAGCCTTTTAGACTCAAAGTCCCATGCATGCACATAAAGTTCGTAACTTTACGTGCTAGATCGAGTTTAGGGACCTAGATCTATCATTTGGACAAGAGTTGTACACCAGAAATCGAAGAAATAAGACTTGGACTGTATCGACTCGGCGAGTCGTTCTTAGGACTCGGCGAGTCCGAGGTTAGACTCCCCTTTTCTGTTATGGGTCAAGGAGACCCAGTAGAGTGCTGGAAAGGTTTTAGAGGGTCCGGAGAGTGACCCCAACGTATTAGGATAAGCCATAGTCCTGGAGTTCATAGGACTCGGCGAGTATATGAACAGACTCGGCGAGTCCAAGGCAATCTCCCAAATCTTGAGGATGAACTCGACGAGTTGTTCATACAACTCGGCGAGTCGGATGAAGGTTCATCCGTGGTTGTTCTAGAAGGAGAACTCGTCGAGCCGTTGCCAAACTCGACGAGTAGAGACGTGAAGAAGGACAGATGAAAGGATAGGGACTCGACGAGTTGGCGGCCCAACTCGGCGAGTCGGGTCAACTGGAAGTTGACTTTGACTTTGTCTTGGACTTGGTCAGGGGTAAAATGGTCATTTTACCTTGAGAATAGATATCAGACTCTGACTAAGTGTTTTTTGGGGATTATAGCCGGAGGATTTGCGGAGCAACAGCAGACAGAGATTTTCCCTGTGCAGATTATCAGCAGCTTCGTTCAAGGTGAGTTACCTTCCAGTAGCGGTGGGTCTACGGCCACAATGCCGGACCACCAGTAGGAGTTGTATGTTAGGTGATCGTCTTTGTGATATCATCTAGGTTTGCTACTACCTGATATGTTGTATGCTGGCATGACATGTTATATGTGATAGTAGTAGAGTTCGGTTGTTAGGACCGAAGGGTAGGTCAGGCACCCCGGATATGTCTGACAGTATGTGATGATATGTTTATATGTTGGCATGATATGTTATATGTGATAGTGGTAGTAGGAGGGGAATAGTCCCCAAGTTCGGTTGTTAGGACCGAAGGGTAGTTCGGACACCCCATATATGTCTGATAGTATGTTTATGTTATGATATATGTGATAGTAGCAGTAGGGGGTGGAATAGTCCCCGAGGGTCGGTTGTTAGGACCGACGGGTAGGTCAGCACCCAGAATGGCTTGATACGGGTAGGTCGGCACCCCAGAATGGCCGTACCGGGTAGGTCGGGCACCCCAGAATTGCCCGGCAGTATATATGCTATATGATTGTATGGTATGTGGTACGATTGGGGGAACTCACTAAGCTTCGTGCTTACAGTTTTCAGTTTTGTTTCAGGTACCTCTTCAGCGAAGGGGAAGGAGCCGGCGTGGTAGCTGCACATCATACACACACTGGATTCCGCATTATGAGATTTCTTGGGATTGTACTATGAGATTGTTACTACTTTTACGATATGATTTTCAGACATGAGATTATGGTTTTTACGGAATGATATGACTTCATGATATTTTCTTATGAATGTTTTCTAAGTCGTTATATAAAAATCAAAATTTTTGGACTCGAAAAATGGGATGTTCCAAGTACCTTATGCTTCCGCTGTCGGCTCGATCATGTATGCTATGACGTGTACTTGCCCTGATGTGGCCTTCACTTTGAGCATGGTCAACAGATATCAAGGGAATCCTCGTAGAGCTCATTGGACTGCGGTAAAGAACATTCTTAAGTACCTGCGGAGGATTAAGGACTGGGTTCTTATCCTCGGTGGGAGTGATGACTTGAGAGTGCAAGGATATAGTGATGCCAGTTTTCAGACCGACCGAGATAATTTTCGCTCTCAGTCGAGCTGGGTGTTTACACTAAATGGAGGAGCAGTGATTTGGAAAAGTTCCAAACAGGAGACCGTAGCTGACTCAACGTGCGAATCAGAGTACATAGCAGCGAGCGAAGCGTCGAAGGAGGCGATATGGCTAAAGACCTTCATGGGAGACCTTGGAGTTGTACCTGCCATAAAGGAGCCTATGGAGATTTTCTGTGATAACGAAGGTGCGGTCGCCTTAACCAAGGAACCAAGGGATCATGGCAGATCCAGCCATATCGACAGAAAATATCACATCATTAGACATCGGGTAGAAGAGGGACTCCTCGTAGTGAAGAGGGTATCGTCAGAGGAGAACCCAACAGATCCCATTACGAAGGGACTGAGTAGATTTAAGCACTTGCAGCATGCTAGGAGTATTGGGCTGAAGGACGATATTAGTTTTAGTGATTAGATAGCTTTTAGAAACTTATAATAGATAAAATGTAATTGACATTTGATGATTGAATAAATGAGTTTTATTTATAAGTAATGTTATCGTCTTGTGTCAATTGTTTACTATTCTTTCATTTTTTGCATGTTTTGACTTCCAGAATAATATGATTATTCAAACCATCCACTGTCGATCATTCTTCGGAAGTAGGTATTGAAGCAAGACTGACATGAATTGGCTTGTATATTGTCTAAGTGTTTAGACATAGCAAAGGTTTGCTGCAACGTTCATGAGTGCTCCTGAAATAAGATTTGAGTATTGGATTAAACCCGTGCTCACATGAATCACTTAATGGAATTAATCACGAGTGATTGTGAGACGATAATATCGTATAGTCTTTAAACCGAGATATATGAGTTGTTGTTTACAAGTTGGTTGTGCATTGATAATGCGTAAACGCATCAGTAACTTGATGTTATAAAACGATTGTTGTGTACGATTTAATAAGTAAATAGTACAAGCATATAAGTCAAAGTTTATTTGTTCCTTTTATCCTAAGAGGATTAAAAGCGATATCTTGGGCCCCTCGATGATTTTGTTTTAACTTATGTGTCGGGCCTGGTCAGGACTAAGTTGATGTGTTCAATTAAGTTCTATGACAGACAAATCAGAAATCGATAGACAAACTGCTAGACAATAAGTATGACTATGTTCCATGTATTAGTCTGCATGATATCTTGAGAACGGAGGACTACATGATCCCTTATCTATAGGATGTGTCCGAGTTCGACAACGGCTTTTGAGAGCTACGATTGCTAATCACATTTTGAAGTCGTACTTGTATTTATAGTTATTAGACTTATCCAAGTGGAAGACTGTTGGATTAGGTGTCTAAGCCCATAACAATATTTGGTATGTACTTGACCCGATAGTAGCATGGTCCTTTTGGGTTGCCCTCACCATAGCAACTTGACTGAATGAATTATGGAGAAAGAGGTTAATTATGATTTATTAATATATTATAGGAATAATATATTAAAAAGAGAAATCATATTATTTAATTAATATTGGTCAAGAATTATTTTAGAATTAATTTTGCGGTCAAATGAAATTAATTAAATTAAGGGGACTGGTACTGTAATTATAAGATAGTTACAAAGTTGGGCTTAGGATCCCTAAAGAAGGGATGGACGAATTCTATGGGGAAGCCCACATAGAAATCGTCCATAGGGGCCTTCTAGAAGGATCCTATGGGCTGCTTAAGGACTAAGCAACTGGATTAGGGTTTTGACTGAAACCCTAGTTGCTTAACTATATAAAGGACCCTTGGGCATGCAGAAATCGGCCACTAGAAACCCTAGAAGGATCTCCAGCTGATTTTGTGCCTCCCCCTCTCTCTCTATCTCTCTCTTATTCTTCCAACTTGCTTTTGGTGTTTGTGATCTATTAGAGGCATCGCATTTGAGGTGCTAAGTTGCCAAAGGTTGAAGATCAAGAAAGCTACAATTGAAAGGTATGATTCTAACTTTGTTTTAGATATAAATTTCGATTTATGCATGCTAGATTAGGGTTATAGCTTTGGATGATTATTGCATGTACAATTAGAGAAAACCTAAATCCAAAGCTTTAGGGTTGCATGTACACCATAGGATTGATGTAATGCTCAAAACCTATCATACACAATGCTACAACCTCTTATAGGTAAGGCCAGCTGTTCCATTTTATGTTGGTGAACATTTGTTGCTCAGTCTGATGCAATTGGTTGCAAACCAATCACATCGGATTGGGGCTTGATGGTATTGGTACATTTTCATGGCTTAATAGTATGACTACCTGGCTGCCTGGAAGCTATGCTGGCCAGCCCTGCCTGGCTGCAACATTGCCTGCCTTGCACCACTACGCGACCACACGACTGGTTGGCGCTGCCGCCAACTAGCTAGGCATGTATTGGGCTGGCCCAAGGCCTGACCTAGTTCCTCTTGACCTAGTTGTCCCCTATAAATAGAACATGTTCTCCTCCATGGAGAAGGATCTGAAACCATAAGGCATCGGCCTCTATTATCCCCATACTCACACCCAACACACCTAGATGGTTCCCTCCGACTAGGAGTAACATGATCATTGGAGTTTTCTCTCGGGGCATAGTCCCTGGGGCGGTTCTAATGATTTTGTTACCTGTTGCAGCTAGGAATCCTGTCGAGAACATGCTAATGACGTTCATCTCCAATCCATGATTCAGATCTAGCACTCAAGACCCGATGACCGGATTCTGATGTCGCATCAAGGAGCATATGAGGTCACAAGATAAGAGTTTAGCAGAGCATGACGCTACTTTAGTCATGCTTCTAAAACCTATCAATAAGACTCCCGAAGACGATGTTGGTACCTCGAAGGGGTTGGAGGTATATTGTTAATTATTTCACTCCCATACAACTTTTATTTGTTAACTTTATGGTCCTTAAGTTTTTGCATTGTTTATAATTACACACAATTGAATTGTACAATCACTTATCATCCAAGATGCTGGTATCACAAAGTACAATGACATGTGGGAGCATGATTATGGGTCAGTGATATTGCCATATTTATACATATTTTTATGCAATATTTTAATACATTTTTATTAATATTTTGGTTATTTGCAGCCAAAATGAATAATCTTGAAGATTAAGGACCAAAATTGACGAAGAGCGGAACTTTGGAGGATTGAAGAATTAAAAGAAGGAAATCCCTGCAAAAAGCCCAAATCACGACCTAGACATGACTTACACGACGCGAAGTGAGTGTTCTAGAAGATAAGTGCACGGGAAGTCAGATTCCTTGCCCGATAAGGATTTATCTCAAGTACATGATGTGAAATCCCTGTTCACGTCGTGGAGCGCGAACATTTCCAAAACTATATATATATATATATATATATATATATATATATATATATATATTCATTTACTTTCACGACTGAAGTAGACTTGGAAGATTTTCTGAGAGATTTCTGTAGAAGAATTGTCCAGAAAAACCGAGATTTAACATTCCTTGGAGAAGAATTAACTGAAGATCGACAGATTGAAGATTATATTCATCATCCTAGTTTGGTACACTATGATTATGTCTTTTCTTATCGGATTCATGTTTGTGTTATCCGCCATGAGTAGCTGAATCTAGTAGCTTCTGTTTAACTATATGAAGCTTTACCTATATGGTTTAGTTAACTGATTTATGGATTTTAATTGTTGGTTATGAGTTTGTGTTTGATTATCTCTACCTAGAATGTTAATATTTGATACTTTAATTTCTTGAATTCAGGTTCTTTGTAGCTTAGTGAACATTGAATTACATGAACTAGTTACCTAGTAGTTTAGTGACCATTAAATTGCTAGATCTAGTATCGACCCAATCTTAGATAAGCGATAAAAGTAGCTAATTTAGTTGTGCCGGAGAACATAAATTGTGACCACAATCGTGTTTATTTTGATTAATCGTACATAACTTATCTACATCTTATAATTGATTATGTGTTTGCTAATGTATGGCCATACATAGTTTTACATGAATTAGTGAAACCATTAGTAAATTTGGACTTGAATTGCTAATACCATAATATTTGATAACCAACATTAACAATCCATAATTAGTAGCTAACCATAGAGGAGAAGTGGATTCGAACTAAATGGAAGTGTTTTTAGTAATTGATTGAATCGTTAGTTAAGTGATTAAGTTTGTCTGAACTTTCAAAATCAGATAAAAACCAATTAAACTTTTGCTTTTTTTAGGTTAATTTTTAGGAGTTAATTTAGTTAATTAAATATGTTCCCTGATATCAATACCCAACTTACTTTACTATACTATATACTGACTAGGTACACTGCCTATATATGCATTAGTAGATAAGTAGTTAGGTTTATAAATTTAAAGCTAGATAAGGTATAGTCTGCACCGCATCAATCAGGAACGCCCAAACAACCACTAAATCACGGCCTTAAGCAGCCGTCTCCATGTATTCAATCATCAAAGTTAACATAGATTACACGAGATGAATACAAAACGCCGCCAACAACACCTCTTAGGCACTAGATGCGCCAAAAAGTTATGTCCATATGGTGTAAGTCCCTATGGATACAAATGAAATGGAAAGGTGTTGCAGGCCAACAGCCAGCACCGTTGGACAATCTTTTAGAACCTACCGTACACATTCTGTATAAACAACAGGATGGTTCGTTGTTGTTTGCTTATCGTTTTTTGAATGATATTATGACGATTGAATTGTGGACGAGCTTATACGCATATAGTCATGCAGGTTGGTTGGAATGTGATGTAAGTTATATAATTGTGTGCTCATTACGTACTACGCTTCTAATAACATTACTCACTTTACTGCAAATTTTTTAGTTGTCAGCACATTATGATGTGGATCTCATTGTCGATAGAGCGTAGAGCGGATGATGCTCGGTGGATGGTTGTGTAGACAACTTTCAACACCGAAGCATTAAACTAGAGTGATATGGTTGTTAGATCCGTTTACCTAGCTTGGACAGACTCTGATACGTTATAATTGTGTTTGGATTACATTACCTAAGTAACAGTAAAATATAATATAATGTTATTTGATGATTAATTATTTCTAGCCTTTTGTGTAGCTTTACATCCCAATCAATATACCAATTGATCACTGGTTTTTGGGTGCTTTGGATTTGAAGACATTCAAAATGACTATATACGATAGTAACTGGAAGAGCGACTACTTTTCAGAAGAAGAGGAATAGTTTATAGCTATGAGAGTCCGCATCCACAGACTGTTAGTGTATATCAACTACTGGGGTACCGAACCAATCGATGCAATCCTACTTGAGAGTTTCAATATGACCCTCGAAAAGGCCCCATACATTCCACAACAGATTGAAATTAAAGGGGATTTTGAGTGTGTTTGTGTTGGTTCCTAGAGATGTTATCGCCGGAAAATCATATTTAATAATGGGTGAAAGCGGTCCATGGTCTATGTCATATCGGAAACGGCTAACAGAAATTCTTTGGGGTACCAGGACAAAGACCATTTGAAAATTGTATTATTACTTTAAACAATTCCCTTAAATTTATGTATTTATTAGTTTTTTTTGTTGATTTTTAAGATTACATTTGCATTTTAGATTTTATAAAAACAAAACTTACACAAAAAGAACAAAAACACATTTTAAACATAAAAAACAAAAAAAAAAGAATTCTATCCCGGAATGATTGTCTAGAATCCTACTCCAGTGTTTCGGAGACCTCTCCGAAATATTACAATCTGGACAAAATGATTATTTTACAAAAAAAAATGGTCATTTTTTCAAATAGTTTATTTATAAGGGTAGTTTACTCGATTTCCTGAAAATAAATGTATATAAGGAATTACAAATTCCTACACATAATATATATTTATCTAAATATATTAGACGAAAAAGTTTATATAAAACATCTATTTAGAGTAAAATTAAATGTATAAAGTAAAATACACAAAGAAAAAATATCGTAGAAGTTGAAGGGTTGAAATTGAAAATATAAATTTTAGGGGCGGAAAGTTTGAGAAAATGTTGATTTTGACGTGGGCCCACTTCTACCTATTTTTTGCAAAGAGATTTAAGTAAATTTGGTCCCTATTGTTTAGGGTAATTTTCATGTTTGGTCCCTAACTTATTTTTTTAATTCGGAATGTCCCTACTATTTGTTTTTGTTACGCGTTTGGTCCCTACTATTTGCTTTTGTTACGTGCTTGGTCCCTGTCTTACCTAAAAAAACTATTATTTAAATTGAGAAAAAATGGTGGGTAATGTAAGGTAAGGTGAGGGGTGGGGTTGGGGGTGTGTTTATTTAAATAAATTAATATATCAAGGGCAAAATAGTCTTTTTAGGCAAGACATTGACCAAGGGCGTAACAACAGTAGTGATCTTCTTAGTTAAAAAAATAAATTAGGGACCAAACGTGCAAATTACCCTAAACCATAGGGGCCATTCGTGTAATTTACTCAGGGATTTATAAAAGACCTACTTTTGCAAAGCGTTTACAAAATCACCCTATTTTTGCAAAAAACATAATTAATAAATGATAAAAACTAGATATAACATTTAAAATATTTGATGATTAATCAAAACTAGAAGAGAGGCCCATGCTTAGTATGGGTCAGGAGTTTTGACATAGCTAATTTTGCATATATTTATAGAGAGAAAAATGCATATAAGATATGAAATTTTTATAAAGAAAATCAAAATTTATGCTTTTTTTGGCGGCTTGCAGCCTATACTTCAACCTGTTGAATTTGCTTTCTTACACTAGCAAACTATTCATTTCTCTCGGTCTACATTTGTTGTGCCAATTCTATTCCTATGCATTTAAAATGGGAACTAGATGTTCTTGTTTTTTGATCCATTCTTTTGCACACTCTTTGATGGTGAGTTTTTGAGCTTCAACATGTGCATATTAAGCTCAAAAATGTGAGATTTATGTTGGAAAATTTGAGGAAAAGTTAAAAGAGAAAAAAAATATAGGTTATATTAGTAAATTTAGTAATGGGTTTAGTCGGACACAACAAAAGAGAGAAGAAATTGCACCTCTTTATTCTGTTTTGCAATCTCCTTTTTTGAAGGTACTCTTGAAGACTTTTCTCTTTTCATTCAAAAGTCTGTATAAAAAAAGGCATGTGTCAATAAAAATGCACAATTACTTCAATGCTACTTTGATATGTTTGGTCTGAATGGAGTTCTTACCAATACCACTCTCTTGCTATTGTGGTTGTGGTTGTGGTTGATTGATTGTACTTGTGCTTGATTACTTATAATATGGCCTCCATGCCCTCCATTCACACTTACATGATTTAGATCACACAATTACAAATAATGATGTAAGAACTGCCGACAATTTACTATACATATACACATAAGATTTAATAGAGTCGACATCAAAGTAGAAATCCATTATAAACAAAGCAATAGAAGTACACTATTATTTAAAAAACAATAAAATTTCATTGCACTTGACACACAACCATATCAGGTGATAGAAAACCAAAAAAAAAAAAAAATGTGCCTGTGATGTTTGTGTTTTTTCAATAAGCGTTTTTTAATTAATTAATTAATTCATTTTTTGATTATATGGAAGTTATACCTTTCAATTTCATACAATGCATCCTGTTCAAACTCAAAAAGCATCAGGATGATTTTCGTATATGCTCTTACTAAACATCAACCGTTTAATCAAAGTAGTCGACCCACGCTTTATTTAGTTTTTTAGTCTTTCATGTGAAACTAATCATGGCAGCATAGGCTGAAAGATTAATACAATAATTACTTTTACATGAAAGACTGAAATACCCTTTAAGTAAAAATAAACTTCACGTCCTTCCAGTGTTATTAATGTTATTAGTCCCTGCTCCCACTTTGAAGTAATCTTAGAAGATTACTTCAAATTATCTGTATGAGCATGTAAATTTTCTTTACATGGTATTTTTCAAGTACCATTTTTCATATCTTATTATCGTAGTCCAGTGTAGAGAATCGTATAAGATAATAGATTTTGTTTTAAATGGTAATTTAGAAATAGAACGTAGGTTACCTAACACCAAGAATTAGAGCTGCTTCTCGACTTCTCTTTGGTGGTTGGATGCGAACTTCATAAAATCTGCATGATCTAAGCGTTGGAAGTCTAGTGTTGAAAGAATGACATGTTTCCGCTCCTGTATGGACAAAAGAAAATAAAAAGAAACCAAAAATTGAAATCAACAAATCATGAAATTTGAAAATTTTAGGAAAAAAAAAACAATCAACTATTGAATCAAATGAAATTTGTGCGTACCTGGGTCTGAAAAGTTACATACGGACAAAAGAAAACACAATCCATGGAAGGAAGAGGCGCGGGGAGGCAGAAGAAAGGGAGAGAACCTATGTAATCAACCAAGCTCTCTTCTCCCTCCATGAATAAAAAGGAACTGCAAATACATCAAGAACACAAATTAAGATCGTGTAAAAAAATCAACAGAAAACGTACCCTTAAATCGGGCCAAAAAGATCGAACCCAAAACTGAAAAGTCACATTTTTTAATCCCTCCTGATTTGCCTTGCGTAGTAGCGTGTGTATCCTCTACCCAACCAACCGTGATCGAATACAATTTCACAAAAAAAAAATCATCGGTATCGAATCGTGAAGGCGAAGTCCATTCGACTAAAAAGAATCGTGATCGTTGTTCGTCGCACACCAAATCAAATCCCTAAATTTGTCCTGTCTAGTGGCCTCTTGATTCATTTATGCAACTTGCCACTTGATTGTTGATACTGTGATCGAACACCAAAAACATAAAACACTACTTCTACTGTGAAATCGAACTCCATTCTAGTTTCAAGAAATTGAACTCCATCCTTCATCTTCAAGGAATCATTCAAGCCATGGAAAATTCGGCTCCAAGTCAAGAAACTCAAGTAAGCATTGTATCTTACTCTACTACTGAATCTTTCAATGTGTTATTATGTATATTACTCACTGAAATTTGAATGTGTTAATCTACTATTCAATATTTCAACGTGTTTTTATGTATGTTATTAACATAAACCTTTATATTGAGGATAAGAGAAGCTACTACCTAAGTCCATATTGATGAGAAAATAATCTATTTAAATGTTAAAGAACCTATATTGATATTTTATTATATTAAAATGATTATCTTATTGTGCTTTAGATTGATGATGAAGATGTGTTTGTTGATAACACTCAAGTTGAAAGAAGGCGGAACAAGTTAAACAACAAATACAAAGAAAAAGAAATATGCCCAAAGGTCAGCTTGTTGGGCCGATTATGATGTAGTTAATATTAACAAAGTTAGACATAGGAAATGCAAAAAGTGTGGCACGTTGCTCAAAACCGAATCCGGCGAAAACAGTACTTCTAGTATGATTAGACATACGGAAAGATGTAAAATGAACCCAAAACATTTAGAAAAAAAAATTAGAAAACCAAACCACTTTAAATTTCAAAAAAAAAATGAAAACGGGGAGAATAGTATTGGGACTTGGAAGCATGATGAGAAAAGAATAAAAAAAAGATTTGTTAAACTTATTTGTAGTTGGAGAATTACCGTTCAAGTTTGTAAAGAATGAATCATTTATTGAGGATTCATTCTACTATTCACTATGTTATTATGTATATTACTCACTGAAATTTGAATGTCTTAATCTACTATTCAATATTTCAACGTGTTTTTATGTATGTTATTAACATAAACCTTTATATTGAGGATAAGAGAAGCTACTACCTAAGTCCATATTGATGAGAAAATAATCTATTTAAATGTTAAAGAACCTATATTGATATTTTATTATATTAAAATGATTATGTTATTGTGCTTTAGATTGATGATGAAGATGTGTTTGTTGATAATACTCAAGTTGAAAAAAGGGGGAACAAGTTAAACAACAAATACAAAGAAAAGGAAATATGCCCAAAGGTCAGCTTGTTGGGCCGATTATGATGTAGTTCATATTGACAAAGTTAGCCATAGCAAATGCAAAAAGTGTGGCACGTTGCTCAAAACCGAATCCGGCGAAAACAGTACTTCTAGTATGATTAGACATACGGAAAGATGTAAAATGAACCCAAAACATTTAGAAAAAAAAAATTAGAAAACCAAACCACTTTAAATTTCAAAAAAAAAAAATGAAAACGGGGAGAATAGTATTGGGACTTGGAAGCATGATGAGAAAAGAATAAAAAAAGATTTGTTAAACTTATTTGTAGTTGGAGAATTACCGTTCAAGTTTGTAAAGAATGAATCATTTATTGAGTATACAAATGCATTAAATGGGAAATTAGTTTTTCCATGTAGAACCATCATTTCAAAGAGAGTCACCGATTACTTTCTTGAAGAAAAGGCTAAGTTGTTTAAGTTCTTTAGTAATCCCCTAAGTAATGTGCATTTGACCACCAATTGTTGGACAAGTTCATGTCAAAGGTCGAACTATATGGTGGTCACGTCCACTTTATTGATGAAGATTGGGTCATGCACAAAAGAATTATCAACTTTAAATATTTAGATAGTCATAAGGGAGAAGACATTGGGCGTACATTGTTGACTTGTCTTTAAGAGTGGGGTATCAATAATGTAATGATCATAACCGTAGACAATGCTAGTGCAAATGATAAAGCAATCAAAATTCTATTGAAAAAACTACCAAACTTGTATGATGGGGGGGGGGGGGGGGAGACAATTACACGTAAGGTGTATGACCTACATCCTTAACCTTATTGTTAGGGATGGGTTTGATCAACACCAATCTAGTATCAAGTGCATGCAAAAGGCCGTTAAATACATTAGGAATTCCACACAACGGATTCAAAGGTTCAAAGAATGCATGAAAGAACTAAATGTGGAATCCAAGAAGTTTTTGTGCAATGATAGCTCAACCCGATGGAACTCCACATACGAGTTATTGAAGATTGTGGTGGAATTGGAGAAGGTTTTTGGCATGTTTAAAGATAAAGGTAATTTCATATTCCATTCCATTATTATTATTATTATTATTATTATTATTATTTTTAATTTCAATATGTTTGCAGAATTTTAGTCAACTTTGAACTGTCATAACGTCTTCGTTATTTGTCCGATTAGCCCGATTTTTTTTCCAGATTGTAGTTCACAACTTAAACTACAATTTACACTATTTAAATGCATTATTTGGTTGAATATTAAATGAGATATAGGCCCCTAAACATGGAGTATTGAAGCTGAGTTTTATGTTTCTGTATGTTTGCAAAATTGTAGACAATTTTGAACTGTCATAACGTCTTCGTTATTTGTCCGATAAACCCGATTTTTTTTCCAGCTTGTAGTTCACAATTTAAACGTTAATTTACAGTATTTAAATGCATTATTAATATTCAATGAGATACATGCCCCTAAACATGGGGTATTGAAGCTGATTTTTCTGTTTCAGCATGTTTGCAAAATTTTAGCCAACTTTGAACTATCATAACGTCTTCGTTATTTGTCCGATTAACCCGATTTTTTCCTAGCTTGTATTTCAAAATTTAAATTATAGTTTTCACTATTTAAATGAATTATTTGGTTGTATATTCAATTAGATAAAGGTTCCTAAAGAAGGGGTATTAAAGCTTTTTTTTTTAATTCTAACATTTACTTTATTGTAATAGATTCTATATATGTTCGAGATGTTTTGAACCCCTTAAAAGAAGATTTCAACATTTGTAGAGCTATGGTTGGATTTCTCGAGAAATTCAAGGTGAAAACCGTCATAGTATCGACGTCAACAAAACCAATGACACCTCGTTTTTTTGGAAACATATATGATGTTTACAAACACATTAAGGAATGGGCGGCGACTCTGCAATTTTGTTTGACCGGGAAGGATATGATTAAAAATACGATAAGTATTGGGGTGTCCTTGAAAAATTAAATGACATTTTGTATTTTGTGGTCATATTAGATCCATGCTTCAAGTTTGGTTTTCTTCAACAAGCCTTTGAGAAGTTGATTAAGTTGAAGAATACACAAAAAAATCTCATGCTTAACTCGAAAGTCAGTTTGAAGGCTAAGGCTTTAATACGGGGTCTTCAAAAAAGATTTGAGATTTTTTTTTTATTTCTACAAATCAAAGTTTGACAATACCGACTCTTCTCAAAGTCAAACACATGGTCATGAAGATGTAGTTGTGATTGATGACGAGAACGATTTCATGGGTGATTTAATAGTACAAATGGATTACCCATCGACCTCAATAGAAACGGAGTTGACACGATACCTAAATGAGCAGTTAGTTAAATACGATAAAGATTTTGATATTCTACTTTGGTGGAAACAAAACACATCTCGTTACCCTATTGTATCCTGTATGGCGAAATGTATAACTTTATTATTTTTATACTTTTTTAAAATTATATTGTAACACTTACTATGTTTATGTTGATAGATATTTCGGGACTGCAAATCTCTACCGTGGCGTCAGAGTCGGCTTTTAGTACAAGCGGACGGATATTAGATCCATACCGAACAAATTTGTCTGAAAATATAGTAGAGACTTTGGTTTGCATCCAAGATTGGATAAGGAAATCAAGAAAGCCAATTGTGGACAACATTGATGAAGTTTTTAAAGACGATAAGGTCGCGAAAGCTTTAGAATAGGCGATAAACAATGGAGGTAGAAAAAGAAAACAACCAATCAATATTCCCGAATAGTTAATTCGTGTTTGACAAATGTTATTTTGGATATGGTTAAAAACTTAAGATTCATATTTTATTTTGGCTGCTGAATGTTTAATGTTTAACTTATATGCTTATATATGGATTTTTGGGTGTTTTGGGTGTTTAATGTTTAGTATGTTGCTTCATAACTATATCTCAAGATTTTGGTGTTTGGATTTTACATTCTTATATCTCAAGTATAGTTAATTCGTGTTTACATTATTACTACACAAAAATAGTTAATTCGTGTTTACATTCTTAGTCTTACTACATAAATTCTAACATTTTTTTGCACATTTGAAACAATTATGTATACTTGCATTATTTTTAATTAACAAATTTGTTTCTTTAAAAGATCTGTTTTGGAATCATAATTTATGATTCATAAGCTAAAAAAGTCATACAAAATACAATGTTTATAATCATATTGTAAATGTTATTCGGGTTATAGAATCCTTATACGGTTTATTAGTTCCTAAATCATCTTGAACATGTTATTTGTGTCAAAACCGAACCGAACCCATATTACTTATTTGATCCGGGTTTCGGTTTATGCAATTACCTTTATTCGGTTTTCAGGTTATTCGGGTTCGGGTCGGTTCGGTTCGGTTCTGACCCGAATAACATCCCTACCCTTAATTAAAGGAACAACCATTGTACATAAAAAACTTGATTGGAAATTTGAAAGAACCCTATACCTGATGTTCATTCAATGTTGGATTAGATGAAGGTCGAAATCGAAAAAAAAACAAATCAAATCGAAGAACCCTAAACCTTTGTATTCTATGTCCCTAAAATGGAGCCCTAAAACACATAAATAGAGATAAATAAAGAGAAGCAGAAGAAGAATCATGATTTTAATGGGGGAAAATTGGAATTATGAAAACAAACCAATCGATTGGGGAAAATTGCTCGTCCACCAATAGCTTAGAAAAATGAAAGCGTATAATGAAATTACCTTGAATTAAGGTTCGCTGACACGTTCACCTTCTTCATCCATTCATATTTGCCTCATCTAACTCCTCTCTGCCCATCGAGTATGAAATTTTAGCTTTTGAAGCCAAAAAGCCAATCGAAGTGACATGGTGGCGGTGCTGCCGTTCGATTTACGGAGGTTAAGGCAAAATGGGTTGTAGAAGCACAACCAAAGAAGGAGACACCACTTCGTTCTCTCGTCGAACTCACGAGTTGATTGTTAGCCACAATTACGCGTGTTCGAGGATTTGTGGTGTTTTGAAAGAGATGCCCCGCTAAAAAAGGAATATGGAAGCTAAGATAATGGCGGTGGGAGAAGCGGTGAGTCGGTAAAGCAGTGGAAGGGTAAACATAGACAGCAAAACCAGGGGCAGAAAATGGAAGTGGATTAGCCGAAAATGGCTGGTATGGAGTCGGCTCAAAACAGAATTTGTTTATAAGATTTTTTGGAATTAATTGTATACTAAATCAATACAAAACCAAAAAGGATGAAATGGAGATCGAACTACCATTGGGGCATCCTTGCATGTGTATGCATTTATCATCACAAAACAAAAATTAAGTGATGAATAACGAACTAAATTAAAATAAATATCCTCAAGACCGTGGTTAATTGTGCATGCAAGTTTTCGGGTACTGCATTAAAATTAAACGTTGTTTTATCAATTCCATATGACTAGGTAAAGATAAGTTTGTTTCCAGTTGGTAACGTTTTGTTATTTTAACTACAATTAATCATTAATATTTATTTCATAGAAGACTATCCTTAATAGAGTTTAATGGATTGACACATATCATTTTACGTTATATACAACTCTAACTTAGTTTTCTTACAATGCATTGAACTCTAAAAAAGTTCAATGAAATATATTTTTAAAAATTAAAAGATTTTTTTTTTCAATTAAAAAGTTCAATGGTTATTGAACTTCATATCCATTGAATGTCAATATGACATCCACCAATATTATAGTTTAATTGATTGAATGCCAATTAAACATGACATCTCATTATACATTCTAGATGCTCTTAGTTTACATAAAGACCTCCATTTTAATTTTCATTTTTGACCCTTATCTTATTTTATATATTCTATTAATTTATTATTTAATCATATACAAAAAACTATGTATTATTTCAACAAAATATATATTAAAAAGATGTCTACAATATAGTTTTAAAATGAAATTGATTTCAAATCTTATCTTATTACTAATATACGGATAACATTTTTTTTAATATTTTAGTTTGTTAAAGAGAACTAGGGAAAACCCGGGCTTCGCCCCGGGCCGTTTTTTGTGTTTATTATGAAAAAATGTAAAAGTTTGACTGTAAGGACCAAAGTTGTCAATTCCTTAAAGTTTTGTGGCTAAACTTTGAATATTAAAAGGTTCTTAAAAAATATAAAATTTTTGATTGAAATGACCAAAAGTGTCAAAATGGCTAAAAAATGAGGGGCAAAGCTGACAAAAAAAAATGCAAGTTTACTATTCATAAGGGAAGAAAGTTTTATATATATATATATATATATATATATATATATATATATATATATATATATATATATATATATATATATATATATATATAATAAAGTATTTTTCTCTTTATTTTTTATGCATCACTTTAAAGACATCTGTTAAATCTTTGTAATATTTGATATAATTTTTTCAAACTAATACATATTTTTATGTTATATATTTAGTAATGTACACATATAGTTTCAAATTACCCTATAGTAAAAAGCAAAATCAAGTGAACTATCGATTTCTAGAAATTGAATGTTTTTTTTATGTTTATATCTAAAATCTGAAATTTATTTCTAATTTTCTGCATCCCTCAAAATAATAGATGAGCACCGAGTCACTCTTTTATTTTGGTTTTAAGTCTCATGCATCATTCATTAAATCTTTTATATATATTTTCTTATAATTTCATTAATTACTTGTTAAATATTTCAAATATATTTTAATTTTACAATCTTCTAATTTACATATATAAAAATTCTTATTCTTTAGAAAATTTATATACAATAAATTTTCTATACTTTACAATCATTTTTGAAAAGTTAGTTAGTTGCAGCTTGCTGCATGCATATCAAATTTCGTTACATAAAAAAAAAATCTACCTTATGCACCATTAAGATGACTACACATGGACAATTTGAAAGTTTGCCGCTTGTTTTGAGTCCCTGAAGACGACGTAGTTGGGTTCTTTGGTTCCGCTATAAATAGAAAATACCTTCTGATCCAACTCCATAACAACAAACTTCAAGTTCATTTCTGTGATCATTATTGTGACTTCAGACTTCCATCACCATTTTGGAGTAATCTGATCTTCATCTTTGCTTCATGCATTTTCGGTTCATAGGTGCATTTTCTTCCTGTCTTTTAGTTGGATCAATGTCAAATTCCTATTTCTTGATAGAATTTTTCATTAGAGATTGTCAGCGTACTTACTCTATTTGTTAATAATGATCGATTTGCGTTTATTTTACATTTACGGACTCTTAATTCTCGATTTCTTTCCGATAGCTGTTTGGATTTGCATTATCTCTTTCTCCCTGTTCTTTATTTCTGCTTCTTGACGCTATTTTAGGGTTTCTGAATCTTTTGTGTATCTTGTTCATTCTCTTCAGTTTTCTTCTACCTTTTTGTGATAATTTCAATAATTCATCGACTGTATTTTGGTATCTAATCTTATTTACACTTCTATTTATTTTCACATTCAAATTTAGATCGATGGTTTTGAAACTATATATGATATGGTTGTGTTTCTTGGAGGTACTTTATTGATTATTTGATTATCAGGAACTTCTGCTTCCACCTGCTCTTCTGAAAAAAAAAAATATGCTCTCTTTCTGTACTTCATTCATTCTTTAGCATGATGGCAATCACCCAAGAAATGAAAGTCATGTAAGAAATTTTTAGCCTGAATTGTTGTATATTTATACATATACATTTTTATTGTATCTTTTCTTTTTCTTCGAGCTGTTCCGTACGGTGTTACACTTTTTAAGGACATGCGAGTTACTGGTCCAGTGATAAGTGAACAATTTGGTACTGCAACCAACCTCCAGCCGATGACCTCAAAGAACATTGGAAAGATAAAAATACCCGAGGAGTCTCTGGATAGATCAAGAATACTCTACGAGACCCTGGAAGACGCTAGAACATTATAGATGTCCCTGGAACAAGATGTAACAATCCGGAATAATCAAGAGGACACTAGACGAAACTAGAATGACTCGGAAGACTTGCGAATGATCTAGAACAAGCTAGATCATGCAAGAACAACTTGGATAATATCGGAACATCCTAGAGATATGTAGAACATCATAGAATATTATAGCATAATATGGAGTCTTGTAAAGATAATGTAGATGTAACGCCCGTAGATCCGAACTAGTAAATTTAGAGACGAAGAGCATCCAAAATGAGTTTTTGATGGAAGACTATATGGAAGGATTAATCTTAACCAAGTCATAGCATATGTTACAAGGGTTCCGTACATATAAAGAACGCTGAAATCCGAGTTATAACGAAGAAGTTATGGCCCGTCAAAATTTTACGGCAAAACCGGCACGGCACCGAGAGACGTAAATAGCGAATTTACGATAGAGGACTTTTTAGCCTTAGTGATCTAAACAAAAGTTGTAGTATACGTTAAACCGAGAACATACAAAAAAAGAACGCCCAAATCTGACTTCGTATGTGGAAGTTATGAATTTTCTAAGATTTGGCATAGCAGTGCACGACCCGAAACTCGAATTTTAGTTCGAGCGGGTTTTGGCCTACGCGACCTAAATGAGAGTTGAAGATCTCATTAATAGGAGCTCAACGATAAAAAGACAGACGAAAACGGAGTCTGTATGTAGAAGTTATGAATTTTACGCGGACATTTAACAGTATAATCTCCTCGTACTATTAAATTTAAGATCGGTCGAGAATTATCCGACGGAGTCTAAATGAAAGTTGTATATCTTGTTTTTACCTACGCGTGGATATAAATAACGTCGAAAATGGAGCTCGTATGCGAAAGTTACGGGGTTTAGAAGTCGGCAGGGTGCTGTGCGAAATCGGGTGACATGGCTGAATATGGGCCAAGGCTTTCTCCCCAAGGCAAGCCACCAGATGGTGACACCTGGCCATGGACTCGACGAGTAGGACCTCCTACTCGACGAGTAGAGCAGGATTCCAGCCTATAAATAGATGTGTCGGGTTCCCTCATTCTTCACACCTTCCCAACTTCACTTTCTCTCTCTACTTTCTCTCTCTAATCCCCCAAAACCCCCCATAAGCCTAGGTAAACCCCTAGCACCCGAAGGAAGCCCCGAGGCTCCTGAAGCCCCGAGAAAAGAGCCTTTCGGCTTGGGAACGCTGCTCCAGCGAATCCCGGTTTTGCGAAAAACCCGCTGTAAGTGAGCTACGCCTACCCTATCGTTAGTATATCTTATGTTTTAATATAGTAATGTTATTAGGACCTTCTAATAAGTATTTGGGCTATTATTATGAGTTATATAAGTGTCATTATAATATATTTTAACCACTTGCAGTACGGGGAATCTGGTTTAAAGGGCCGCATAGGGTTGTTGGATTTCAGAAGTGCTATATGCCAAAATGGTTCTGCCCTCCGGTGTTTTATGTCTGGCCCTGTCTGTATATAGTGGTTGAGAAATATTGCTTCATGCTTATATAATAGTAATAATAGCAAGACTATTAATTAGTCTCGGTGAATGTTAGACTAAACTCTAGTGGTAATGATACTAGGTTTTGTCAAAGGAAAATTGTGTTAAGAGTAACGAGTTACTTTCATCTTACACATAGATATGAAATATTTAATATAAATTACATGATATGTGTGCATATTGTCTGTATACTTGCCGTCGGTGCTGGGTGAAAGATTTTTATACATGTTTTAAATGATTTAAACTGTATATGTATTTTATATCTACAAAATGTGTTGGGTAAAACATGGGTAGATGAAATAGTTGTTGTGTGACAAAACAAAATAATGAGAGGTGATGTAGACCATGAGATAAGGGTGAGAGGTTGTCACACCTCCGAACCAGACGGCGGAAACGTCCGAGGGCTCGTGTGACTTAAATTGAAATATCATCACAATGAATATACATGAAACATAACATAAACATCACCATGCATTAATACATTACAACCGTCATTGTTCACATCAAGTACATTGTTTACATTACAAAATCCAAAACATAAATTGTTTATCAACTGACATCACACAAAAGACATTCAGACACACGCTTGATAATTCTTCATTCTAACGGTTACCTGAGAACACAAGTTATTTTGAAAACGGTCAACATATATAATGTTGGTGAGTTCATAAGCAGGTTTGATGTGAAAATGTTTTGTATTGTTTGTAAAACCCAGAAAATCCGATATTTTATGAAACATAAATTGTTTACGAAAAAGGTGTGATGATCCATAAGTATACGTGTGAAAGATTTCAAAACATGTAAAAGTGAAATGTTTTTCATAATAGTTTCTTGTATTATAGTTGTTGTAAGTAAAAGTGAATAATGTTGTTCCCCCGGAAAACCCGATGTTTTCTGATATAAATAGTATGATAGTTTTGTATTATTGTATCGTCACAGCATATGAACATGATTTCCCAATGATTTCTTAGATGGTAATGGATCTCTATGTGAGTCGTAATAACCATGCATAATAATGACTAATTCGCCTGTCTTGGCATTTTATCGAATGCCGGTCTTGAATTAAGATTTTGTCACCCTAGACTGGCCGAGTCTAACTGTAGCGAACAACTTAGGTGTGGGGGAGTCACCCCCGTATAGATCTATACACAAACTCTCGCTCTCCCTCCAGGAGACTTTGATTATAACTACAGACTACGACCGACACTTGTTGGTGTCACCCGTTATTTCTCACTAAATCCAAAAGAATTTGAATAACATTGTTTACAACCCGATTTATGTTTACTTGAATAAAGGTAAGCCTAACAGACGAAGAGAAGAGGACTACGGAGGCCCACTAACTTTGTATGTTATTGTTGGGTTTTGAGCATTCTAACACTCCTAAGTGTACATGCAACCCTAAATACCTTGGATCTATGTTTTCTCTATTATACATGCAAATATGATTATCCAAGGTATTATCCTAACTAGCATATCAAAACATTGATACTAGGATACTAAAATAGATAGAATACATACCTTGTTGTTGTTGCTTGACTCCATGAAGCTTGAGAGCCTAGTGCCCCAAGTGTGACACCTCAAATGGTTCACACAACATCATGAACTCTTGGAATAACCATGAGAAGAAGACATACATGTTCAAATTGGCTAGCCCTCTTACATATGTATCACTCGTGCCAATTTCTTGAACTAAAGGGGTTCTTATATAGTGCGGCTATTAGGGTTACACCATGTAACTCATGACTTTACCCATTCCTTATGCTCCATGGGTTTTAACCTCCATGGAGTATCCATGGATCACCACATGGGTTAAACCCAACATAAAGGAATCTTGGATCATAAGCCCACATATATAAGAATGAATGATTTACACAATCAATCCCCATATATTTAATTAGTCTCTTTTTGATCACTAAATTAAGTCCAAATTAATTCTTGATCAATACTAATTAAATAACATGATTTCATATTAATATATTAGAACTTATAATATATTAATATGTCACAAAATGTCTTTTCCTCATAAACGGTCTATCCAAATGTTCCGATGCCATGCAACCCAAATGGACCATGCCGAGTCGGGTCAAGTACATACCAATTATATTTATGGACTTAGACACTAATCCAACAGTCTCCCACTTGGATAAGTCTAAAACTATTATTGCGTATGACTTCAGGAACCAACTGGCAATCGTAGCTCTCAAAAGCCGCTGTCGAACTCTGACCTTGTAGATGAACTCTGACCTTTGTCAATGACTTGTCCATTAGATAAGGGATCATATATTCCTCCATTCTAGATATCATATGGATTGAGACATGGATTATAATCATTCTCTCTGTCCATTTGTTGTTTCCCGATTTCCGATTTATGACGATTGACTAATTGAACAAATCAAATCAGTCCAGGCCCGGCCGAGCACTTACATTTGTCATCATCAAATCATCGAGGGGCCCACATATATCACTTTTATCCCGAAGGTAAAAGGAATGGATAAACTTCGACTCATATGGCTTGTTCTACTACTTGTTGAATCATACACAAAGGCACGTTTTATAACACCGAGTTACCGAATGCGTTTTCGTGCAATCAATGTACAACCAACTCATAGTAACAACTCATATCTCTAGGTTTGAAGAATATAAGATATTATCGTCTCATGATCACTCGTGATAAAATCCATGAAGTGATTCCAATGAGCGCGGGTTGAATCCAATACTCAGAACTTATGAGCACTCATGAATGTTGTAGCAACTCTTGCTATGTCTAATGCACATTAGACAAATCATACAAGCCAAATTCATGGCAGTCTTGATTCATATCTACTTCCAACATATGACTGACTGTGGATGGTTTGAATAACTTAGTCATTAAGGGAGAACGACCAAGTTATTCTGGAAGTCAAAACATGCAAAGTGAAACACAAAATAATACTAATCCTATATGGCCCCAACACTTTGAGTGTAAATAAAAAATCTTTTATCTAAGCACCATATTGATTACTCATTATTCATGTTTCGATTAATCAACTTAATACTTGAATTGAAACAATAGTCATGCCATGCTCCAAGCATGCACACTATGTTTTCTAAACACTAGTCATGCCATACACCAAGTATGCATACTATGTTTGTCTATGATCTTCACTTTGTGAATTAGATCAATTGAACATAACTCCAATGATCCTCTTTCACAGTCCCAAATCCTTTTTGTAAATGTAAGAACACCAAATTCTTGTCATTTACCGTAATCTTGTTAGATTCTAAACTTATATGCAATGATCCTCTTGTAATGAATATGCACACAAGTCACAAAGACTTGGCAACAGACATTACAAGGTGTTCCAATGGAAAGCAATTCCATGGAAGTGAAGTCTCAAATTCAAAGTACATTCCTTTGAACATCCTTCTTGCATTAAGTTCTTTAATCTTACACTTATTCAAATAATAACTTCCACCTATGGAAACAATTCCATATTCCCATTTTGACCATCACTTTGAACAAGAGTTGCCTCTTTTCAGAATAGGTCAACATGGTCCTTCCAAAATTAACACTATACTTCCAATTGTCCTTGAGCAACCAATCTTTGGTAAACCTTAGATTGTCCTTGACAATTGTTTAATCCTTTTAGTCATATCCAGTTCTAGACCTTTTCCCTTCTTAATGCCCCAGGCATTTGGAAAATTTTAGAAAGGATGAATATAGCACATGAAATCGATCCTATATCCGAAGCATATGGGACTCGAGTCATGATGTCTCACATAAAGACTAAACCAGTCTTTTGCTATAACATTTCCATTTCTATTTGCCAAGTTCTCATAATTCAGATTATGAAAAGGGATGCCGTAATCATAATCGAATTTTAGAACGCAAATAATGGACCCATATATAGAATTTCCTTATGTTGAGTCATTCCAACATGAAATTCATATATATATCCTTGACTAAATACGACTTAAAACCTCAATCTAAGCTTTTAGAATTGAAATGAAGTATAATTTCTTCTCCCTTAATTATAGCAAAACAACTTTTTCAACCCCTGCAGCCTCACGAATTGAAACTTTTGTTTTCTATAATTAACATTGCTAACTTGCAACCTTTATCATAATTATCATGCTCCCACTAACATGATGATTATTAGCATAACACTTATGCTCCCACTAGCTTTGACGTGTAATCAGAAATCAGCTGGACTTCTAGAAATCAATACTTTATTGACTTTCTTACCAAAGTTCAGATTTCTGATACTAGATTGCTTTGATAAAACTTTATCAATATCATACACCTTATCTTAGATAGCTCACAGGTGTGTCTAAACAATTTTAAGAACTATGAAAAGGGGTGCCGTAATCATAGTCTCGATTGTTTAGACCTTTACCACTTCTCACAAGTCCATGTTAGTGTGCTGGTTAACCACACACGCTCCACTAACGACTTTGAGAATGCAAATATCACAATTGCTATCTAGCTAAAATCTACTTAGTGAAAGTGTTTCCTCACCATCATTTTCATGAATCGGAGAGAAACCTTATGACACTTAGATTTTATGGTGTATGAGTTCCTATCCATATGAATTTTGTCAAAACCATAATCACAAGACTAGGATAATGACAAATCCAAACTCATATGGATTGAACTCAATCTTAATTTCTTGCCATGTGGCAGCTCAAGGGCCTGCCATTGCTTCTAAGTAGCTGTGCAACCAATTGAGAACTCTCAGAACTCCTATGCAAAGCCAACTTGAATAGGTACAGACATGTCGACACGATAGGTTATAAACCTCAAGTCGTGTGCTAGTGAAGAACTTCAGGTTTTACTCTTGATTAGTTCTTGAGACTTTCAAGACCTTTTTAAGACTCCCACTGTCCTCTTGACATATAAGACTTTCTTGTCATATATTCAAGAGATAGTGTGGATTCTAATCAAGACAAACACTTCACACAATTGGCCTTAGTTGGTCTTTGTTTTATCCAAAACATCACAACTTACCAATTTCAAATGTACAAGAGTAGAAAACTTTTACTCTTACATTTGACAAGTGTTTTAAACCTTCTTTAAGACATGTCACTCAAGTTACAATTTTAGAGTATAACTCTAAGAATTGTTTTTGGAACGAAGTATAAATCATCTTCTTGATTTAACCATTTCAACAATTCATAACTCCTCTTCTTAGCCATCAGAATGCACTTAGAGGATGAATTGTGATAAGGTCTCTTAATCATTAAGATGATTACATAACATGATACTAAAGTACTCTCTCATCTTTTCAGATTTGAGAAACTCTTATCTTTCTGCCTAAGTTGATTCTTCTTATTCGCTCTCCATACATTGAAACCTTTTCCAATGTCTCAGAATTACACTTAAGCTTGTAAGTATAACCATATTTACTGAACTTTAGTAAACAATGACGAATAGTCTTAACGATTATTTGTGGTGGGCTTGATCAGTGCACAAGAATGTGTACTCGATCCTTTACTTGACTCACACATCCATGTGAACAAGTAGTTAGTCTTAATTTTTTCCAATGCTTGAAAGTTCTTATTCATCATGCTATACAACTTGCATGATTCCAAGTTTCTATCCAACTGAAACTTAGGTGATGAGAATCTTTCTTTATTTGGTAAATTTAGACACTACCACAAATGAAAGAATCAAATTCATATTTCCACTCTTGCCCTTAATGGAATCTTATAAGCAACAAAAGTTTTCACAAATGCCATTGTAAGGATATTTTAAAATAAATAAAATCAAAAGATTTACCTTTTATTTTTAAAACTTTGCGGAAAAACTCATCCTTACAATCCATATGAAAACTTGTTGTTATCTATTCCTAAGCAAAATATCATAATTCCTAAGAAGTAGCTCAACAATCCGATCTTCAAACTATGTGATAGAAATCCATCTACGCGATCAGATTCAGCATATTCTTTCTTTAAGTTTCTTCACTTTTTCTTTGATTCTTAAAACATCACCATGTGACTCAGTCACATCATGTATCAAGAATCTCAGAATAGAAACTTAGCAGAGTTAGATAGTGGACTTTACATGAAGTAGAGTCAAACTTATTGACTTTAACATCCTTAGGTAAATTTGGCAGCTTCGCAACCAATGCCCCTTTCTTTGGCAATGGACCATTGATAATGGGACTATCTCAGACTTAGCCTCTCTCTTTACCATTTGGTCAACCGAGTTGACTATGGCCGATCCCTTTCCATTGGGAAGAGAGAGCTTTACTGGATATCCAATGTCATCATTGTCAATGTCCATAAAGTTTTAGGAAGTTGATCTTAGCAAATAGATAAGATCATTAAGGGTCTTGTCATAGTCAGTTTCATAGGAGTCCCAAAGGAACTCACTATGTGACTTAGAAAGTGATTGATCATCAGCTTCCTCTAGACTTTGACACCCAACTCTCCCGGCTTGTCAATATGTGACTACATCTCCAAGATGTGATCACACATAGACCTTTGCTTGCCAATAGGGCTTGAGTGACCTTAAACTTTTCAGGAACTTGTGGGTTAGGGAGAATAATTGGAGGAGGTGAAAGAAGTATGATTTCCATGGGACATCATCTTCATTTAGGAAAGCTTGTTTCAAGAGATTTGGGAAGATCATAGATGTCTGAACTTAGACATCTTTTGGGAGATATTCAAGTAAGTTGATTTAGAGTCCTTAATATAACACCCAATATGAAATATTAAGGCTAGGACCCAACAACCTATTTATGACTGGAAGAGGGATGCCGTAATCCAAGTTATAAAATAGTTGAAGGTAGGTAAATGACGATTTACCAATTTCCACCATGAAAAAAAAATATAATTAAGTTTTAATTGGATTTGAAACTCCTAGATCTTTTGAGATACATTGAACTTTCAATGGCATGTTTGAATCTCGATTGTGCCCTCTCAAGTTTGTGACTGGGATGCCGAGAATCACAAACAAGGTGTGAATAACCATACATATTGACTTGGTACCCTCAACAATATTACCTAATCGATGTGCCGGTTAACCACACACGCTCCACTAACGACTTGGTAAGGTACAAAGTGTAATTTTATGGGCTAGCACCAAATTCACATTTTCCTAAGTAACTAAGATTGGGAATTTACAAGTGTTTAGTTACTTAGTATTTATCATTAATACTTTTAATGAAGGCAGAATTATAGTCTTTGTCCTACCCGTTCGGCTAACGACCCTCCACCAGTCAAGGAAGCGGTGGGTGAGAGTGGACACCCATTAAACTGCCATTTTATAGGCAGTAACCTTATACCCCCCTTATAGACCGGCTTCGTGAATGAGGCCTACTAACAGTAAGATTGACTTTATCTTATACATATCTATATAATTAAAATTATAATAATAGTATAAGGGTTTGAATTTCAACTTTTAAAATTCTAAGGGCTAACTTGGAATTAAAGTATTCATAAGTGAAACTCTTCAAATTCCAAAACTTGAGGGCAAGTTTTGAAACTATTCAAAACTAATTAATTCCATAACTTATGTGTTTAAATTAGTTTTAATTAAAAAACTCTTCAAGTTCCATAACTTGAGGACAAGTTATGGAAGACTTTAAACTAATAAAAGAATGTAACTTTTCTTTATTTTGTAATTTATGGAATTAACTAAGGTTACACATTTTATTACTTAATGAAGTGACTCTTGAACCTCCATAACTTGAGGACAAGACTCTTTATTTTTTGTAACCATTGCCAACTTTTATGAATTTTATGAAACTTAAATGTGACTTTTCATATAACTTGAGGACAAGTTACAAAAACACATTTTAGAATCAACTCTTAGATTAAAATGGATTGAAAACACATAATCAATTAACTTTTCTATTAATCTAAGCAACTCATAAGAACAAGATAATTCAAATCAAACTTTTTCATGTAATTAGCCTAATCACTAAACTAATACAAAACATGAATCTATTGACAATTATCTTTGAAATTGGATTAGTATGAACATTACCACATCAAAAACAAGTTTATAAGTTCAAAAACAGCTTATGGTAATGTTCCTAGTCCATTTCTAGCCAAAAAACGCGAAAATATGTTGTCTGGGGCTCCTACTCGTCGAGTGTATCAACCTACTCGCCGAGTAGGATGATTTTCTTCATGTACTCGGCGAGTTCATCAGTGGACTCGGCGAGTACAGTGCCCAGAATGCCCGAAATTCGACTTTTTCAGCATTTTTCAGCAATTTGCATCAAGTATAATTGAAAACAAGCCTAGTCTCTGATACCACTGTTGGGTTTTGAGCATTCTAACACTCCTAAGTGTACATGCAACCCTAAATACCTTGGATCTATGTTTTCTCTATTATACATGCAAATATGATTATCCAAGGTATTATCCTAACTAGCATATCAAAACATTGATACTAGGATACTAAAATAGATAGAATACATACCTTGTTGTTGTTGCTTGACTCCATGAAGCTTAAGAGCCTAGTGCCCCAAGTGTGACACCTCAAATGGTTCACACAACATCATGAACTCTTGGAATAACCATGAGAAGAAGACATACATGTTCAAATTGGCTAGCCCTCTTACATATGTATCACTCGTGCCAATTTCTTGAACTAAAGGGGTTCTTATATAGTGTGGCTATTAGGGTTACACCATGTAACTCATGACTTTACCCATTCCTTATGCTCCATGGGTTTTAACCTCCATGGAGTATCCATGGATCACCACATGGGTTAAACCCAACATAAAGGAATCTTGGATCATAAGCCCACATATATAAGAATGAATGATTTACACAATCAATCCCCATATATTTAATTAGTCTCTTTTTGATCACTAAATTAAGTCCAAATTAATTCTTGATCAATACTAATTAAATAACATGATTTCATATTAATATATTAGAACTTATAATATATTAATATGTCACAAAATGTCTTTTCCTCATAAACGGTCTATCCAAATGTTCCGATGTCATGCAACCCAAATGGACCATGCCGAGTCGGGTCAAGTACATACCAATTATAGTTATGGACTTAGACACTAATCCAACAGTTATTACAGGCTGTCGAGTATGCTACGGGCACGCTATAGCCCATTAAGCATATTATGAATGTCTAAGGTCTTATTAGCAATACAAGTGGACCATTAAGGCCCAATAACATGTTAAAGCTGATAAAGGCCCACTAGGTATGTAACTGGGTCAGCGGAAGCCCAATAAACATGTGTGATTATATTGGGCCCAATAATCATGATATTGGGTCATAAAGGCTCAATAGCACGAATAGAAGATATTTGAGCCCAACCATTGAATCATTTATAATTTATTGATCTTAAGTTCGTAATGTAGCTATTTGTTGTAAGTGAAATGTTTATTCGAAGTATTAAAATGCTTTGACGTTTGATTTATAACGAAGCTTGGTTATATATATATATATATATATATATATATATATATATATATATATATATATATATATATATATTTAAAACAATGCGTTATAAACTTAATATTTTTAACCCAATAATTTAATATTCGTCTAATTGGCCCAAAAACATTTAGTTTGACCATTTCAGCCCCTTTACCTATAAAAATGGCACTTTTAGTCCCCTTTTATGAAAATTGACATTTTTGGTCCTTAAACCGCTTTTCTTGACATTTTAGACCCAAACTTTATTTAAATAACAAATTCAGCCCAAAACTATTGTATTTGCCATTTCCAGCCCTTAGTTGAAAAAAGTTTGCATTTTTGGCTCAATTTCCGTAAGCTTTACAATTTTGACCCCAAAGTCGAAAACTTTGCATTTTTAGTCCAATTTTTTGCATCAAAGTCATTTTCAGCCCTTAAAACAGTTTTATTCACATTTTAAACTCATCGTTTGTTAACTTTTCCATTTCAGCCCCTTAAATACTTCATTTTTCGCAACTTTGGTCCCAAAACTCGTAAGGCCCAAATTTAAAGCCCATTAAGCTAAAATTTATGTTTTTGACCCCTAGACAAGTGTTATTTTCATAAAAGTTAGATTTCTATGTAAATAATATTATTTTGTCCTTATAAAACCGAAAATATCATATTTTACCCAAACTTTGATTATTTTTGCAAAAATGACACTTATAAGGATTTTGACTTTGTTTTCACTTCTTAAGCCTAAAGATCCTTAGATCTTTGAAGTAAGTTGTTTATTATGTACATTGTTTATGTATTCTTCGCACTTTAGCCATAGATTTCAAGATTTAGCAAATAATATCATATTTTCACAACATAAACCCAAGAAATCACATATAACAAGCATACACACATAGATCAACACATAGTACTTGTATTATCCCCCAAAAACAAGTAAAAACCGAAAACAAGGGGGTATGAACTCACCTTGGGGCTTGAATTCGGTTTTGATGAAGATTAAAGAGAAGAATTCGGCCTTAGCAACTCCTTGAGGGGGTTTTCGAAATCTATGAAGTTTAAGAGTATGGATCACGAAATGAGATGGGTTAAGGAGAAATTGATGTAATCTTGGAGTAAAACCATAGATTTAAGCAAAGACTTACCAAGAGTGAGGAACTTTGATGAAGTGTTCTTGATCACACACATACAACTCACGAAATTTGGAAGAGAATTAAGAGATGATTTCTTTTACTCTTGAGAGAAAATGTTGGGTTTGGAAATGAAGAGTGAGGGTGGAAAGGCCTTATGGCCATGAGCTTGAAGAGGGGAGAGGGAGAAAGAATGTTCTTGCCTAGATACATGAACTTACCTTGTTGTATGGTGGTTATTGTGCATGAATGACCACCATGCAACATTGAGGTGGCAAAGTTAGGATTAATTATCCATTTTTTTTACACAAGTATGGGCCGAGAATGGGATAGAAGGAAAGAGGTGAATTAAATTTGGCCCATTTCTTTCCTTTGTTCGAAATTATGTAGCCTATAGAGAACATTTTTGGCCCATTAGGGTGATTTATTTCATTTTAGGCCCATTATGGCCCAAAATGTTAAATATCATGAAGGTGGGTTGAATTAGAGCCCAATTAAGAGTTCTTAGCCCAAACTAGTCAAATTGGAGACTTATTGGTCCATTAGGCCCAATAAGAAAATCCTAGTCCATATTGGACTTAAACCGAGATTTTTAGGGTTTCCAATCCTTTGTTGACTATCTGAAGTGTTTGTATAGAGTGTTTGATGGAATTTTGTTGTCATTGAATAAATATCATGCATGCTTTCGAGTTTTAGTTACAAATGTTATCATCATTATTGTTACAAAAGCCTAGAATTCCTAGTTGTGACAGAGGTGAACCATGAGAGAATCCTTTTACCCAAGTGTTGGCTCCGTCATCTAGCAGAGTATGGATGACAACCACAGACTATTATAGACAGTCCAGTGGAACACTAGCAGGCTCGCAACCTGTAGGTGTTATTTGAACTGTGTATTCACCAGCTGTACTCTAAAAACCCATTGACATGTATTGCGAGTGGACAACGGTGAACTTCGTACCCATTCCTTAGGATAACCCTTAGGAATGAATGAACGAGGAATATCTGAGTCTTAGGGTAGATCCTTAAGAGTAAAGAAGATAATGAGGATGGGTAATTGGGTTAATTGATTGGTGTTTAAACATAATAATTGTATTATTGTGGGTTGAAAACCCTATGTATTCACCAGGTTTCCCAACCTGACCCACTCAAGCTTATTTGTATCACATGTGTCGATACGAAGCTACTTTACACTGAGATATTAAAAAGAGATGTAGATCACTAGTGATAACAAATGTAAGTTCTGTTTATGCTTATGTTTCTGTATTGACGATGACATCCCAATGTTTTAAAATGAATAAAATACATTTCTTCGGAAATGCTTTGATAACGTATTTATCATGTTTTTCTGGGAACAAATTCCGCAACTCTTTTCTTTAAAAGGTTACTCTGATTTTCAAAATAAAGCATAAACAAATCGGTCTTTTCTGGCCGTGAAAATGGGGATGTCACAGTAGATATTGTTAGAACACTCTAGAATAGTCGAGAATATACGGGACCTAGAAACTTCATATGAGGAGGTGTAATGTCCCTATAAATAGGAAATAGGTCTCATTTGTAGAGACCATCGAGAAGTTGCTTGTATTCTATTAAGTTCTCTTAATACAAACACTCTCTTGTCTTCTTGAAGTCTTCGTAGCATTTGTGTCTTGCTTTCTAAGTTCGTTAGTACATCTAGACCATCAAAGTTAGCCTGACTTAGTCGAACAAAAGCTAAGTAGCACACGAGATTGACTAGTCGCAAGAGTCATCCTATGACACGTGGTATCACAGCTAAGTCCGACCAAGCAAGAGACCAAAACGATGGAAGGAGCAAGTGAAGTAGTCAACTTTCCCCTCTCATCGAGGAGAAGGGAAGGAATTCAAAGAAGAGGTACCAATCAATAGATGCCTTGGAAAGCTTAGAAAACAAGCTTACAAGGGTGGATATTAACGTCGCTAGGATCCTTGAATGGAAGGATATCGTCGATCAGTTCGTAGCAAAGATAAGTGAAATGAGCGATGGATTGAAGGAGACCATTGGTGTTATCAAGGAAGAAGTCCTTGGACTTATCAACACCTTGTGAAATGAGTTCCGTGAGAAATTAGCCGTATTGGAAGCCGAAGTGAAATTATGCAAGGCAACAATCGCTGGAGGAGCCATTGCAAAAACGTTGCCGCACATGGAAGCACCCAAACCATTGAAGTATAAAGGTAAACGTGACTCTAAAGAACTCGAAGAATTCTTTTAGTCGATGGAATGCTACTTCAATGCTAGTCAAGTGAAGGAAGACAAGGCGAAGGTTGATATGGTCGTCCTCTACTTATGCAAGAGTGTAACTCAATAGTGAAGAAGGAAGCATGGAGACATCGAAAAAGGCTTATACACTATAGACACTTGGGATGAATTCAAAAGGCAACTTAAAAGGAAGTTTTGCCCAAATAATGTTGAAGACATAGCGATGAAGAAACTTTGTGGGCTAAAACGTATTGGATCCATCCGAGACTACATAGTCGAGTTCACAAGTTTGATGTTAGAGTTACCCGACATGCAGAAGAAAGACAAGCTTTTCTATGTCATGGATGGACTATAATATTGGGCATATAATGAGCTCAATAGGAGGAATGTTCGAGATATAGACAAAGACATTGCCACTACAGAAGATCTTATGGATATCCGAAGGGAAACCATGGTTTGGAAAAACAATGGGGGAGAACAATCTACATCGGAATTAGAAGCGAAGCAAGATGCACCCCAACCCACTAGTTTGAAGGGAAAAACAATTAAATTAAGGAATCAGGAAGGACATGAAATGTTACTTAAGAAATGGTCCTTACTTGATCTGAGATTGTCCAAGAAAGAAGACCTTTTATGCAATGGTGTTTCAAGAAGAAGAAGAAGGAAAAGAAGCTCACATGAGTTCCATGCGACTTCTAAACTCTATGGAGAAAGACGAGACAAAGGAATCGAAAGGAAGTGATTCAAAGACAACAAGTCTCATGCTAGTCGAAACTAAGGTGAATTGAGGAAATACCAAGGCACTAATAGATTCAGGTGCGACTCACAATTTCCTTTCTGAAAACGAAGCTAAGAGATTGGAAATCCGCTACAAGAAGGAGGCAGTGTGGTTGAAGGTTGTCAATTCCACATCCAATCCTATCCGAGGAATTTTACGTGGGGTGCCCATGAAAATTGCAGAATGGGAAGGCACCATTAACCTGGTAGTCGTACCCATGGACGACTATAACATGCTATTAGGAATGAAATTCCTAGACGGAATACGCCCATGGTCATTCGAAAATGATAACACCATGTATATTAGTAAAGGTAAAATCATTCATATTGTACCTATGGAAAGGAGTAGAACAAGGTCTCGAACGCTGTCGACCATGAAGCTCAATAAAGACCTTAAGGAAGTTGTGAAGATACGAAACAATAGCCTAAGCTGGAAGATAAAAGATAATTCACAAGCAGCCGGTGATCGTATTTATCGAATCAAGAAGTATGCGAGACGAAATAACGTAGTTCAAGGTCTTAACACATATCAATGCAAGATGGGGATACGATCCAACTTAAGAGTTGGTCCGATATTTCATGAGGCTATGAGAAGACACAAAATAGGCGAGGAAGTAAGAACGCAAGTGATACCTCACTTGAAATATCACTATACAAGAAGACTTGATGAGGACGTCAAGGGTTTAAATGGGGGAGGGTGTCAAAGACCAAGTTTTTGGAAGTCTCATCGACAATCTAAAGAACGTTGGAATGATAAAGAATACCTGAGGAGTCTCCAAATACATCAAGAATACTCTACGAGACCCTGGAAGATGCTAGAACATTATGGATGTCCACGGAACAAGATGGAACGATTCGGAATAATCAATAGGACACTAGCAAAACTAGAATGACTCGGAAGACTCGAGAACGATCTAGAACATGCTAGATTATGTAATAGCAACTTGGATAAATTTGGATCATCCTAGAGATTTCTAGAACATCATAGAATAATATAGCATAATATGGAGTCTTGTAAAGATGATGTAGATATTGTTAGAACACTCTAGAATAGTCGAGAATATACGGGACCTAGAAACTTCCCATGAGGAGGTGTAATGTCCCTATAAATAGGAAGGAGGTCACATTCGAAAAGACCATCGAGAAGTTGCTTGTATTCTCTTGAGTTATGTTAATACAAAAACTCTCTTGTCTTCATGAAGTCTTCGTGGAATTTGTCTCTTGCTTTTGAAGTTCGTTAGTACATCTAAATAATCGAAGCTAGACTAACTGAGTCGAAGAAAAGCTAAGTAGCACACAATATAGACTAGTCGCAAGAGTAATCCCGTGACAACCTGGTCCTAGGGAAGATGAAGTGGTTCATCATGAAGAGGTGAATCCGGTTTAAGTTCGAGCACCCCCAGTACCTGACGGTGGCATTAGACATCAAAACAATGACACCAACCTCGCCATGCTTGCCTTCACTGCTGAAATCGCCGCCGCACCCGTCAATGTCACCGCCCCCTTCAATTCCATTGCCCCCATCAATGTCAACGCTCCAATCACCAATCCTGATTCCCCCTTCGCCAATCCAGCCGTCCTCACTGCCAATCTTGTCGTCCCCTCCACCAATGCCCCACGCAGATCAGGTCGAGTACCAAAACCAAACAGAGATATTGATTTCATTTACGGACGTAAATGAGAATAGTTCTTGAGTCCTGTTTGAATGTGTTAGTCGTTTGTTTGGGATTATTTTAATGTTTTGATGTTCAATGCAAATTTCCTCAAATCTATCAGAAATTTACAGACTATGGTGTATTTTCTAGACAAAATTGAAATTTTGTGCATCAATTTTAGATGGGTGATGTGTCAACAACATTTCCCCAAATTAATACAAAAGTAATTTGCGATATCATAACTTTAGAATGTTATTTTTTCAAAATTGGATCTATTTATAGTGATAACGAATGTATGATGCTAAAGGAACATTTGAAATTTGCCACATGAATTCCATGACATGTTTTACTTCTATTCTTGCACTCGTATAAACATTCATCTGCCCAAGAGTTTCATTTTTCTGGTTAGGCATCAAACCATGTAAAATGGGTATGTATTTTTTGGACTATTGCAACTGCATATGTTTGTAACTTTCTGGAACTCCATATGAAGGGAAAACATTATGCATGTTGGTGAAAATGATAAGTTCTACTCCCTCTAATACTTATTATGGCCTTCCTAAAATTTGACAAAATAGGTGCATGTAAATATGTAATTATGAGTAGGAGACTTGAGTATGAAATAATGAAAAGTGATTATTGTAATAAATCTTAATATTCAATATGGAATATGCAATTGAAAATCTTTAGTTAGTTGATCCTAATTTTTTCATTTCTTCATTTTCCCTTGTAGTTTAAGAAGTTTAAAAGGTACACATTTTCAAATGTATTTGCATATTGAACACATCATCAACCATCAAGAAGTACATGGAATGCACCCCTTTCATTGATACTTTGTCATCTATATTCTCATATAATTAATAAATACCTTTAATTTTCCCATCTTTTTGGTTCTCCAATAAAAAAATAATATCATCTGAAATAGTCTTTTCATCTTCCTCTGTAGAATAAATGCTTTTATAGATCAGCTCAACCTCGATAGCGTACCCTTAAGGGATGCATTGAAGCTTATGAAAACTAACAAGATACATAACGGCTAGGGTTTCATATTATTATCAAATGAGAAGTACAAAAATACAATGAAAGAAAACGACAGAATATATAGACTAGCTAATTAGGGTTTTCTAGCTAATGGGCTAACATAAGACCAAATACAAAATAAAGCCCATAATATTATTAGGCTAACATCCCCCCTCAAACTCACAATGCAACAACAATAAGCATTGAGAGTTTGTCAGACAGAAAATGAAATTGAGGAGCAGTCAATGGCTTCGTAAGAATATCAACAATCTGCAAAGTGGACGAAACATAAGGAAGAGAGATAGTGCCCTTCTGGAGATGATGTTGTGTGAAATGAAAATCAATCTCAATGTGTTTTGTGCGATCATGAAATACTGAATTCTTGGCAATCATTATCGCACTCTTGTTGTCACAATACAAAGGAGTAGGCTGAGAGATCGATGTTAACACCCATATCTGCAAGAAGCCATCTCAACCAAAAAATCTCACAAGTGGCGATAGTCATGGCTCGATACTCAAATTATATAGAAGATCGAGAGACTACATCTTGTTTCTTGTTTTTCAATGATATCAATGAATCTCCAAGAAAAACACAATACCCAGTAATGGACTTACGATCATAAATATCACTATCCCAATTTGCATCACTATAGGCACGCATCTCAAGAGAGGATGTAGATGGAAACACAAGAGTGTGAAACTGAGTACCACATAGATATCTCAAATTACGAAGCACAACTCCCCAATAAACAGTAGTAGGAGCAGTGACAAACTGGCTAACCACATGAACTATATGAGCAATATCCGGTCTAGTGATAGCCAGGTAAACCAAACTCCCTATGATGGTACGATAAAGGCTTGGAACTGATAATGTGACACCATCAGTTGAAGAGTACTTTGCATTACTCTCTATAAGCGTATAAACTGTCCGATTATCCGTGAGTCGTACGCGTTCAAACAAATCTGAAATATACTTCGTTTGAGATAAAGTATAACCCTTTGGAGACTGAGCAACTTCAATCCCCAAGAAATAAAGAGTGAACCCATGTATTTCAAAGCAAAATGGTGAGGCAAACCACGCTTTAAAGACTCTATACCATCATGATCATTGCCAGTAATAATCATGTCATCGACATATAAGGAAAGAATAATCCGACCAGTATTCATACATCGAACAAATAGAGCCGAGTCATGGTTACTTGGTTGAAAACCAAGCGAAGTAATCATCGTAGAAATGTAACATCCATAAAATTCATGAAAAATTTAAACTTTTAAAGCAACCCATAAATCATCATTGTTTACAAAATAGTTTTTAAAACATGTTTAATATCAGAGTTTGCCCAAAATCACAAAACCAAACACGAGGAGGTGCACGATCATGCCTTCGACTTTCCACAATCCTCTGAGGTACCTGAAACAAAATCCAAATTTGTAAGCCTAAATCTTAGTGAGTTCCCCCAAAATACCAATACACAAATAAATAGCACATATATAATAACAACATGCAATGGGTCCACAGCTAACAGACTGGATTACCCCTAAGCCCACAGAATAAGTCTGACTTGCCCTTGGCCTACAGCTTATGTCTGGATTGCTCCCCGTCCTGATCAGTCCTCAGACTGAATATCACTAAGCCCTCAATATGATTTTGGCATGCCCTTCCCGGCCCTCATCTCGTATATGGAATGCTCATGAGCTCTCAGTATGAGTCTGGCATGCCCTCCTCAGCCCTCAGCTCATATCTGGCTTGCTTCAGAGTTTGTTGACTACAACACGGAGAAGTACAACCTCAACCCAACCCACACAATATGTCGACATATAACAAATAATAACATACACAGATAAATAGACAGTATCATAGGTAGTCCTACAGATCTACCAGACTAGCATATAAAAACTAGCATGCATACCTACTCCATACTTAACATATCAATGAATAACGGGTTATCAAATCAATGGGCCGACCTTGGTACCTTCGACCCGGAAGTATAGGGAGGAAAACTTGATGTGAAATTTATCTAGTCTTAAATTTATAAGGTCGAAATTACCGATGCTAGAATTTACTACACGACTTAGGCAAGTGTACCTAATTGTAATTGTAATATAGCAATGGTAAGAACGGATGTCGAACACTTGGGGAAACGAGTATGATTTACGTTTAGACTATTTGTCGCTAATTAACTTAAAAGATAAGAAACTTGGGGGAATTTTTAGTAATGAGACAAATAATGAGAATTTTAACGATTAAAGTGTAAAAACAAATATAGAACAAGAATTGGTTTTTAAGAATCAAGAATGATAAGGATGCTTTCACTTAGATTTAATTCCACCTTTTAGTAATGAATGATTTATATTAAGTGCAATGATTATTATTAGTTATTTACCGATTTCTAAAATTGGTTAAAAATCATGATCTAATTTTTACCGTTTTGATAATAAAAATAATTAAAAACAATTGTCATGCAATTAACAATTTTATTAACAATATTTAATTCGTATCATGCAAACATTTGATCAAACTATTAATTTTAGTGGTCGTAAAACTAATAGGAATCGTAAGTTGGTCATACGATACAAAATATACATGTTAAATTTTTAGTATTTTATTTTGCCTAATCCTAGGATTTTGTCCATCACTAGTCATAAATATCAATGGTCATGAAAAATTTATGATTCAAGATAATATATTTAAATTGATCCTTTAAAAATATTAACTTAGTTATAGGAAAATTTATTACAAAAATTCAACGTATAAAAATAAATGATCAAATATGCATGATAAAATAAATAACAATTAGTATCCGAATAATATAAATTAAATCATATTTTCAAGGTTTCATTATCCAAGTGAAAGCAAAGGGAATTTTAGCCCATAATTAAAGTTACAACATATATAGAAAACATATTGAGAATGTTAAACATTTCGATAAAACAAACCCGATGTAGTCCCTAATGCCACTGCAATCTTCAATTCCTTAGCTCTTTGACTCTTGAATCCCCAATTGTAGAAAATTGGTTCAAAGGTTGGAAGAAATTTGTGTATCAAAATGCATAATTGCAATGTCTTCTCTTTTCTTTTCTTCCCTTTGTGGTGAAAAATGGTGGTATTTATAGTAAAAATTGGGAGAATTAAATACCAAAAAGAAATAAATTGAGATTGGATCTAATGAAAAAGAATTCAAAAGAAATAAAAAAGATGAGAATAAAAGGTTGGAAAGTTTAAAAGTGGTGAATTATTGAGTATTGGTTGGAAAGGAATGAGTTTAAAATAGGAAAAAGTGGGGAAAAAATGGTTAAAAACGGAATGGAATGGGAATTGGCAAATCTGGAAGCCAAAACGACGTCGTTTTAAGCTGAATAGTTCCGAATCGGATTTTGGGTAGGAATCGGGTCGACACGCGGATCTTCATGTGAGAGAAAACGAATCGGAGCTCGGGTCGGAGCTGGGTCGAAGCCGGACATGGATCGGATCGGATGACGTCATCGATGACGTTACAGGCTAATAAACACGCGGATCTTAACTCCCGGGTCGGATCGGGGTCGGGTCGGATACCAGATCTGCTTGTGAGAGCATCTGGACGCGGGGCGGACTCCGGATTCGGTTCGGGTTCTTCCGGTGGACGGATCAGGGTCTTCTTTTGGGCTCCGGGTTTGGGCTCCTAGTTTGGGCTAAATCCGAATTGTTTCTTTTATTTTTTTTTCTTTTTGTAAATTAAATTAAATTAAATTAATTTAATTAATATAAATTATTTAGAAATTAAATAATTAATTCCCAATAATTTATTTTAATTAAACCTCATTAATTAATTTAAATTCTTTTTATATTTTTATTTTGTTTTCTTGACTCTCCAACGTGGCTATCTTTGAATTCTTTGACTTTTTGATCTCGTTTTTCTTCGTGTAATTTCTTTCACTTCTTTTTGCGGATTTTTGCACATTTTCTTCTCCTTTTTCTTCAGAAATGATTTTTAGCTGTAAAATGGAATTTCAAACTTAATAAGTACCTTTTATCTTAAATCATACCAAAATATAGCTAAAAATACATAAATATCGCTCGAAATATATGTATAATTATTGCGATATCAAAATACCCCACACTTGAACTTTGCTTGTCCTCAAGCAAAACTGATTTAAGCATGTCATCATATCAAAACCTTCATCACCAACATCGCACAAGACAATCCGACTTGAACCCAGCCATTACATCGAAACCTCAATGCATACATTTGTGTCTAATGATTCCTAAAACTTTCCCAATCCTAAATACTCACAATCTTCAAAAACACTTGCCCACTTCTTTTGAACAACATTCATTTTATGCATCCCTCCGAATATATCCTCAGAAATCTTTCTTAACCTCAAGATAATTTTTGACTAAGTCCCCAAGCATACATATGGAAAAATAACCTAGAAATAAAAATTACAATAAATAATAACTTGGCAAATTGCCTTTATTCTTGAGTCTTCATTGATTTTTTGAACTTTTCTTCATGATATTTCTTGATCTTCATAGCTTTGTAGACTCTTATTCTCAAACTTTGTAACTTTTTTTTTTTTTACTAGCAATCCTAAAAAATAAAAACATATGCTTAAGCAAGGGAACTTAACTTCAACTCTTATTGGTTAGAGATATTAGTTTAGAGTGCAATGACTACATAAGTTCTCCTGGATATATTTCTGGTACACGATGCTAAACATATTATGACCCTCAAACTAAGCAAGGTTGTGTTTTTGTTCCATGATTTCACTAGGATAGGGAAGCCACAAATGTACTATAACATACTATTGGTTCAATTAAACATTTGAGTTCGCATTGGATCATCCTACACAACGTTAGCAACTTAAGTTTCAACACAATAAAACTTTTTAATTTTTACTAGATTTCTGAATTAAACCATTATTCAATAAATGTGAATCTAGCAAAAATTTTAAAATTTTAAAATTTTTTTTTATCAAAAATGCTTGGTTTCCTTATTCGACCCCCTACCCCACACTTAAATCATACAATGTCCCCATTGTATGTAAAATTAAAGCACATAAAAGTAAAAAGGGAGAAAAAGGAACAGACTCCCCTGGGGTATTGTAGTGGCAAGGTCGAAATCCTGAATTGCGTGGGACAAGTGTTGAGTGCATTTTTCTGTTTGTGATGTTGAAGTGCATGTAAATCTTTTCTTTTTGAACCAGCTGGAGATTTAGGTAAGTGTGGCATCTGAATCTTTTTCCGCACAATTTCTCTGAACAGGTGCATTTACGTGTCGCGTATAAGATTTGGACACGTCGCGTAATGCAATTATTGGGATTCTCTACGCGATTCTTGAATTTAACGCTTTGTATACTGGCCAAGTACACATTGCGTTATTAGATCAATTACTCCTTTTCGCTGAGTGAATTGGATTTGACTTGTGTCGGCCGAACACTTGCTTCATCCTTCGAATAATGCTCTCCCGTTGGTCAGTATCAGCTTCAGTTCTCCATCCTGCTCTTTGTGGGGAATCACCCCACACTTATGTGATGCCATTGCTCCAATTGTAATTTGCACTTCAGAAATTTACTTTACACCATTCTGACCATCACCTGTTTCTAAGCTGAAAAGTAACTTTCACAGAAAAATAAAACCATTAAAAAGCACTTTTATTGAAAACAAAAACACAAACTAAAAAGAAAATTCACACCAAACATACAGAAAATAAACACACCAAATTCAAAAATCAAAACAAACATCGGGTTGCCTCCCGCAAGCGCTTCTTTTTAACTGAGTCATGAGCCAGACTCTACCCCTCACTTAATTGTTTTCAGTGAGTTGGAGGGGTATATCCTCTTTCTCTTTTTTCTTCTAAAGGTGGAACGACAGTGAAATTTGAACTTCGGGTCATATATTAGGGAATTTCTATCTTAAAGTGAATTGATTATATTGCATAAATTATTTATTTAATTTTTTTTTGTAATACTTTGACTATCAAATAGAGAACAGACAGAGAGAGGCAGCCGGAAGGCAGGATCATTTCGGTGTATATTATAAATATAACTTTTCTGAAATCCAACAACCAAAACCAACGTACCAATTCCAAACTCCGTTTTGGTAAGTAGAATTACTCGTATTACACGCGAATTAAATAAGGTTATTCATGCAATATAAACATGGCTCTGATACCATTTTTTTTATTTTTTTATTTTTAAAATTTTTATTTTTAATAATTTTTTTTTAAATATATATATATTATTTTTTTTATAATATTTTTAAATTTTTTTTTATAAGTAAATTTAACAATCTATAATTAACTAAGAAAATTTAACAACCTATAATTAACTTAGAACTAAGGAAATTTATGCAATACAAAAAAAAAAAAAAAATTCTTCTTTTTATATATATATATATATATATATATATATATATATATATATATATATATATATTAAAATTTTTTAATAAGTAAACTTATTATTTTAAATAAATTTCGTCCTTTTTTTTATTAATTTGTTTTTAATATAAATATATATTTTTTAAATTTTACGTTAACTAACAAACAATAAGACTAAACCAAATAAAACCGTTTCCCCGGCAAGGGCGCCAAAAACTTGATGTGAAATTTATCAAGTCTTAAATTTATAAGGTCGAAATTACCGATGCAAGAATTTACTAAACGACTTAGACAAGTGTACCTAATTGTAATTATAATATAGCAATGATAAGAATGGATGTCGAACACTTGGGGAAACGAGTATGATTTACGTTTAGACTATTTGTCGCTAATTAACTTAAAAGATAAGAAACTTGGGGGAATTTTTAGTAACGAGACAAATAATGAGAATTTTAACGATTAAAGTGTAAAAACAAATATAGAACAAGAATTGGTTTTTAAGAATCAAGAATGATAAGGATGCTTTCACTTAGATTTAATTCCACCTTTTAGTAATGAATGATTTATATTAAGTGCAATGATTATTATTAGTTATTTACCAATTTCTAAAATTGGTTAAAAATCATGATCTAATTTTTACCGTTTTGATAATAAAAATAATTAAAAACAATTGTCATGCAATTAACAATTTTATTAACAATATTTAATTCGTATCATGCAAACATTTGATCAAACTATTAATTTTAGTGGTCGCAAAACTAATAGGAATCGTAAGTTGGTCATACGATACAAAATATACATGTTAAATTTTTAGTATTTTATTTTGCCTAATCCTAGGATTTTGTCCATCACTAGTCATAAATATCAATGGTCATGAAAAATTTATGATTCAAGATAATATATTTAAATTGATCCTTTAAAAATATTAACTTAGTTATAGGAAAATTTATTACAAAAATTCAACGTATAAAAATAAATGATCAAATATGCATGATAAAATAAATAACAATTAGTATCCGAATAATATAAATTAAATCATATTTTCAAGGTTTCATTATCCAAGTGAAAGCAAAGGGAATTTTAGCCCATAATTAAAGTTACAACATATATAGAAAACATATTGAGAATGTTAAACATTTCGATAAAACAAACCCGATGTAGTCCCTAATGCCACTGCAATCTTCAATTCCTTAGCTCTTTGACTCTTGAATCCCCAATTGTAGAAAATTGGTTCAAAGGTTGGAAGAAATTTGTGTATCAAAATGCATAATTGCAATGTCTTCTCTTTTCTTTTCTTCCCTTTGTGGTGAAAAATGGTGGTATTTATAGTAAAAATTGGGAGAATTAAATACCAAAAAGAAATAAATTGAGATTGGATCTAATGAAAAAGAATTCAAAAGAAATAAAAAAGATGGGAATAAAATGTTGGAAAGTTTAAAGGTGGTGAATTATTGAGTATTGGTTGGAAAGGAATGAGTTTAAAATAGGAAAAAGTGGGGAAAAAATGGTTAAAAACGGAATGGAATCGGAATTGGCAAATCTGGAAGCCAAAACGACGTCGTTTTAAGCTGAATAGTTCCGAATCGGATTTTGGGTCGGAATCGGGTCGACACGCGGATCTTCATGTGAGAGAAAACGAATCGGAGCTCGGGTCGGAGCTGGGTCGAAGCCGGACATGGATCGGATCGGATGACGTCATCGATGACGTTACAGGCTAATAAACACGCGGATCTTAACTCCCGGGTCGGATCGGGGTCGGGTCGGATACCGGATCAGCTTGTGAGAGCATCTGGACGCGGGGCGGACTCCGGATTCGGTTCGGGTTCTTCCGGTGGACGGATCAGGGTCTTCTTTTGGGCTCCGGGTTTGGGCTCCTGGTTTGGGCTAAATCCGAATTGTTTCTTTTATTTTTTTTCTTTTTGTAAATTAAATTAAATTAAATTAATTTAATTAATATAAATTATTTAGAAATTAAATAATTAATTCCCAATAATTTATTTTAATTAAACATCATTAATTAATTTAAATTCTTTTTATATTTTTATTTTGTTTTCTTGACTCTCCAACGCGGCTATCTTTGAATTCTCTGACTTTTTGATCTCGTTTTTCTTCGTGTAATTTCTTTCACTTCTTTTTGCGGATTTTTGCACATTTTCTTCTCCTTTTTCTTCAGAAATGATTTTTAGCTGTAAAATGGAATTTCAAACTTAATAAGTACCTTTTATCTTAAATCATACCAAAATATAGCTAAAAATACATAAATATCGCTCGAAATATATGTATAATTATTGCGATATCAAAAACTATGAAAGATCTGATATGATCAAGAATCATATTAAAATGATATTGCTAATTAACATATGATACTAATGGGTCACACTAACAACAACTAGATATAATTGATTATTTATTGGAAATTGATTTTAATAAATATTCAATGAAACTCTTATAGTTAAATTGGAAATTATTTATTTCATGGAAATAATAATTTTCATTAGCAAGTAACATTACATAGTTCATATGGTATGAATTAATAAGTCATGTAAAACATTTTGGACTAGGTGAGTCTTTTGTCTTTTACCTAAAGACAAAGTTTATATTTTATAAACTTGGATTTATAAAATTTAAACTCTTTCTTTCTTTTTTACTCCCCATGGTCGGAGAGTATGGCCTTTACATATATTTAATGTAAAGTAAGCACCCTAGAAAGACATGTTGATGACATAGGAACATGGTTGTCTTAAAGTGCAAAGACCTAATGGTTAATGACTTTACTTTATGCTTAAGACTAGTTGCTTGCATTTTTTGTTCATTCACTGTTGCATGCAAAATCCGAAAATGCTCTGTACATCTCTCACTTTCTCTCTTGCAAAGAAAAGACAAAAGTTACTTGCATCTTCATACTCGCTTTTATGTTCATACGTTGGTTATGAACTTAAAGCTTAAAAGATTAAGAGTTTTCTTACAAGATTAGCATCTTAAATCAGGTTGACAACTTGTTGGTGTCTCAAAAGTTCATCATTCTTCATCAACTTACAAGCCTCCTAAGAGGACCCAAAGAACAACAAAGGTTGTTATTTCTTCATCCTTTATTTGGTTGGTGTTTTAATATTTCTATAACTTGCAAGATGATCCTTGGTGGGTATAAAATGTTTATGTTATTTTGAAAAATCAAGTCTTCTGTTTGCCATATTTTGTAGTTTTTGAAACTAATTTTGAACTAAAACCTAACAATTGGTATCAGAGCCACCTTGCAAGTTTGGTTAGATTTTTTTGATTTTTGGAAATCTTAGTTTTTGGAGAATATGGATAACTTGTTTTTGTATAAAAATAAGTTCATACATATTTTCTATGACAACTTTATAATTGTTATTTTTATGTGATAAAAGTTTTCATGCATCTTTTGTCATTTAAAGTTGTCTTAGAAAAACAAATGTTGTTTTATGTGTATGTTCATTTGTATAATGTGCATAAACTACCCAATGACCATTATGATTGTTGTGTTGTTGTGTTTGTTGTTTTTGTTATAAAAATGGTTGTAATAATTTATTTATTCATATGGTATGTATTAATTAAATAAATTAGTTTTCTTGGTTATTTTTGTAAAGTAATAGATTAGTTTTTAGAAATAATTTATTTGTACAAAGATGTAACAAGAAATGAAGTTGGAGCCATTTTTTGAAGACAAAAAGGCAATTTTCGTGTCTACATAAGTGTTGGGCAGAAAGATGACATTTTCTATAAAGTGTCATGAATGCTGTCAACAGTAGCCTTTTCTTTAAAGGGTTGTTGACCTGATGCAACACTTTCTGCAACCTTTTTCTGAAAAGTGTTGCATGTGGCTGAATTTTAACTTTCAAGAAGTTCTTCAAATCTTTTGCAAGAAAATGGTGTTTACTCAAGTGAGAGCTTCTACAACAACATTACAAGAAGATTTTTGGTCCCCTTAAAATGTACCTTTAGGAATGGACTTGGCATCTTTTGTGTTGGCTCACAAAAATGTCATTAGTTGGTTATGTTTATGCACATATCTTTTTATGCAAGTTTGTGTTGTTTATTTTATGCAATTATTATGCGTGGTTGATAAATTAGTTTTTCACATACTAAAATAATTTTGGACAAAATAAACATCACATGGAGTTTGGTTTTCGAAATTGGACTTAAGATATAATAATGTTTTAATTTTAAAATAAAATCCGGTTTTATAAAAACGTTAATAACGGCAAGTTTTGAAATACTAAATTATAAGTTTTAAAATGATGATTTTTGTGACTTATACAAACTCCAAATATATAAGTAATAAAAGGAAGTTTTATTAAAGATATAAAAGGTTCAAATGCACTCAAACTTAATACCGGTTATTAAAATTGAATCGTGTCAAATTATATAAAAACTAGCTTTTTATATAGAACCTCAAAAGTGATTTTCTTTTTGAAAATTGATACCATGGTTTATTATATGCATGTAATAACCATGATATCATATGTTTTTAAACTAGAATTATAAAACATATAAAAAGACCCCTTACCAAACCTCAAATCTATGCAATCATTTTTAAAGACACTCGCACATCTCTTGATGCATTAGTGGGATAAAAGATACCTAACTACTTATTGTTATATTTTGATGGCTGAGGTGTATTCACGATTTCTATAACCAAGTTATAGGCCGATCACACAAGTTTTTTCAAATTGGATGATTTGATCGGAGATCTTTTGTGATAAAGGATACCTAAGCAAGAGAGTTCTGAGGCATAGATGAGATCCAACATGTCTAATTAAATTTTTTATTAGCGATCCCATAAATCTAGGAATTATATATTAAGATATAATTGATAATCGATATCTACCGGGTTGGATTCAAATGAATGGGATAAAGGATACCTAACCATTTATTTGTTTTGCAACTTGGATCCTAGACTTTGATAATTAATGTTTTTGGAAATTAAAAGGGTATTAACTATTGAAGATTAAATATTGAAAATACTAAATGAATTTTGTTAAAATTTTGTAGTTAAATAATCCATTCTCATTATCATGATTTGTCATTTTCTTTAATGACTTAATGAAACAATAACATTCACTAGATACAACTTCAATGAATGGGTTCATGTCTTAAGAGACAATATCGTGAGAGATATGAAATTGTATACACTTAAAGGTCCTAGTCCTAACTATTTGCTTTGAGCTGTAAGTCTGAACATGATACCTAGTAAGGCATCACTGAGATGCTAAAGATGTCTCTAACATCAAACTAGGAAAGGTACACGACCAAAAAGAATCACCTTGTGTGATCCAGGAGGCCCATGTTTTATGGACCGAACACCTTTAAGCCCAAAAAATCTACTAAAACCCACATATGTGGAGCTTGTTTATTTTGTGGAGAAACTAAACATTGGAAGAGGATCTGCTCCTCTTATTCGGAAAGAAAGTCTGGAAGAGACTAGTACTTCTAGTATCTACTAGATAGAACTCATACTTTTCATATAAAACTTAGGTACTTGGTACTTAAATGTTAATCTAATATTTGTAAATGGCTTGCAGATATTTACTGAAGAGTAACCAGCTGGGCACAACCAAGTTGGAACTACACTCTCGGAGCTTAGTTCATTATTTATGCTTAAAACATAAAGTACTTGTAATGTAAAACAATACTTGTTTTGTAACAATGTATGTTTTAATTTAGCATATCTAAATTTATGTCTCAGTTATTTTATTCAAATGTTTGATAATTTGCTTAATCATTTTTATAACGATAATATTCATATTCTGAAATGATTAACTTCTATTTATGAGACTAGATCTTTTAATAGAATTGTAAAGTAAATTTCAACATTTTATAAATAAAATCAACTTCTATATGCAAGCACTTTTGATTTAAACTTGTTTTAAATCAAACTTATCTTTGACATTGTTATCTTTATTATATAAATGGAATTCACATATTCCAACTTCAAGAAAGGGATCCTTGAAGGCAAATAATGTAGTTTATTTGACATATGTGAATCTTATTTATATATAAAGGATTCCTAATGATATTTTCACTAAAGTGTAGAGAAAATAATTATTAAGGAACTATAAACTTTGGTATGTAACTTCCTTTCTAATAAATGTCTGAGATTAAGCACAAGATACAAGCCGGTAAGAACTATTTAAGGCCTTAATGATAATAAAGGTTGAAATAAATCTTACTTGGTATGATTTACTTTCTAATCGGTAGAGATATCCTCCTTTAATCTTTTTGGGATAATACTTCAATCACTATTAATTGTATCTTGAATACAAATACCAACTAACAAGTAGATTAAACACTTTATACGATTTAGTATGGAAAGGCTTCATCCTCATCTTACTTAATGTTTTGTGGATTTGAAGCCGATGTTGGACTAAAGCTTCTAAACCCAAAATCTACTAAATACATATTTGTATATAATACTCTAAATGTGGCTTAAATTATAATATGCAAACCCACTAAGAATAATTTCTCTTATTCTTGTGAAAGCTAAGTTATTAGAAAGCAAGCTTCAAATGACAATGCGAGTGGGAGGTGCATGGAACTTGAAGCAGCTCAAGAACCACAACCTTATGTAGTAATAGTCGGCACTAGTTTTAACGAGGATTGTTAAACTTGAATCATAGCTATTCACAAACACAAATTGTTCGCATTAGTGGTAGAAATCATCTATGACTTGAGAAATGTGGAATTTCTCATTGATGAGCTTTTATTGATGGTTTCTGGAAAATCCATCAAATACCAAGATGCTATGTCAGATCTTGAATATGATAAATGACTTAGAGTCATTAACATGAGATGTAATCTACGTATGAGAATCAAGTATGGGCTTGATTAAAGTTTATCCCAATAGCAAGGCTAGAAGGAGAAAATGATTCTTCTAAAAAGAATAAATTACATAGATAACCATACACATTTAAAGCAAGACTTATAGTAAAAGGATTTTCTCATACTCATGTCATTGACTGTGGTCCTCATCATACTCATGACATTGACTGTGACCAAGCCTTTTTCACAAGTTGTTATGATCATATCAACAAGGATATTATTTACTATAAATTCATATTCTTAATATGAGATATAGTAAATAGATTTCAAGAAAGACTGATTTTTCTAATAGACATCTACTGGAAGATATCTATATAGATTAGCCTGGAGGTTTTCTTAATCCATGTTATCCTAACAAAATGTGCATAGCTTGAGATCCACTTGTGGATATAAAGCAAACATCTCAATGTTACAATCATCATTTTATATAAAACCACAAGGTATGTTTTTATATCAAAATGAATAGAACATGTGTGTTTACTAAGAACTAGTGGGAGCATAGTGAAATTCCTAATATTGTATGAATGAGACATACTTAATCATTTGAAATCACATTCTGACTAAGCAAGGTCGTTTTCACCTTGACTCGGAAAGTGTTTCTAAAATGAAAGACTTAGGAAGGAGAAGATACATTCTTGGAATGTGAAATCTATAAGGGATAGATAAAATGAATGTTAAAAGTTTCATGTCCTTATACGTATATTGGCAATATCTTGAAAGGGATCAAGACACATGATTCTTTTGGAAGATCTCTTGGCATTGTCATATGGCACCATTTTGAGCTAGCCGCAAAAGTACATAGCTCATAGGTTTGAACTAGATGAAATGATTTATATTCTATTTTCTTGGAAAATGAATTCATCATTTATGCCATATTATGCATAGGACCTGGTATATGATCATGCTATGAGCATATCATCGGATACCAATTGAATACATGGTTAAGTCACTAGATGACTGTGAAACATTCTAAGAGTACTTAAGAAGAACTAAGAGAATGTATATGGGATAATTAGTTTAGAAAGGATCTTTATGTAAAAAGAGCTACACAAGATGTTGATTTCTAAACAAATATAGATAATTATGAATTATAATTGGATTTTGACTTCATTAGGGAATGAAAAATATGTTTTATTGGAATGAGGTCCAAGCAAAACATAACGACACAATCTACTACACAATAAGAATACACTATTTTAGAAGTTGAATTCAAATATGATTGGATGAATGGATCAATGAAAAACTATGTTGATTTCTGCCATTCAAGAATCACATAGAAATCTTGGTGACTTTGAGAGTATAAGCTAAGAGACTCTATGTCACGAAAGAACACCAATCATATTCTCCAAGATATTTAACTATACTTAGAGTAAAGTTAAGTACGGAGATGATAGCATTCACAAAATTCACACAAATTAAATTTTGTCAGACCAATTGATAAAGTCATTCTTTTGAGCTAAGTATGAATGGTCACACTTCAGCTGTAAGACTTTATTATTCTAGAAATGGGATTTTGATTTGGATTTGGTATTTGGATATTGGAACATTATAACAACAACTATTAGATAATGTTATGATATATTGGGAAATAGTCATCACATTAATACTTGTTGTGTTTTTTATTAACATGTTTAATCCATGAATAATGTCATTATTCTAAAGATCCATAGTCGGTTATAATTGTGGGATCAATTATAAAGTAAGACTAATATGAATTGGATTGGTTGACTCTCATTAGATGAAAGTAGGAAATTGTTTGTAACCAAGTTTCATAAGTACTTGTCAGAGAACCAGTATTGAACTGACCCGCATCAAGATCATCTCATGGATCGCTATCATGAATGATACTTGATTAAAAGGTGCTATCTTTGTATCCTTAACACCTGAGATACATAGTGGGACTTAAGTGTAGGGAGTACTATGCTTTGATATGGTCAAATTCTGTTCCTTAACTGGGCAGTTATAAAATCCATTTTCAAGTATGGTGTGAACTATGCAAGAGGCTTATGTAGTCAAGATGGGATTTGTTCCTCTTATGTGTTGAGAGTTAGCCATCTAAGGCGCCTTACCAATAGTTGAACAACTAATGAGATTTATCGCGATCTGTATCTCATGTTCAACATGATGTCTGTAGAAAAGGAAAAACTGATAAACTTACCTTATACATCAATTGTAGCCTTGGGCTTCTAGGAATTGGGCGTTGATAGAATGGCACAAATTCGTATGTTGTTGGGGGCAGTGAAATATTCCTAGACATTCACCACTGTCTATATCAATCTAATATGAATCTTTCGTAAGTTGGAGATTGAAAGATCTAGTATGCTCAAGAATCATATTAAAGTGATATTGCTAATTAACATATGATACTAATGGGTCACACTAACAACAATATGATATAATTGATTATTTATTGGAATCTAATTTTAATAAATATTCAATGAAACTCTTATAATTAAATTGGAAATTATTTATTTCATGGAAATAATAATTTTCATTAGCAAGTAACATTACATAATTCATATGGTATGAATTAATAAGTCATGTACAACATTTTGGACTAGGTGAGTCTTTTGTCTTTTACCTAAAGACAAAGTTTATATTTTATAAACTTGGATTTATACAATTTAAACTCTTTCTTTCTTTTTTACTCCCCATGGCCGAAACTAGTTTGTCTAGTAGGAGAGTATGGCCATTATATTTGTTTAATGTAAAGTAAGCACCCTAGAAAGACATGTTGATGACATAGGGACATGGTTGTCTTAAAGTGAAAAGATATAATGGTTAAGGACTTTACTTTATTCTTAAGACTAGTTGCTTGCATTTTTGATCATTCACTCTTGCATGCAAAATCTGAAAATGCTCTCTACATCTCTCACTTTCTCTTTTGCAAAGAAAAGATAGAAGTTACTTGCATCTTCATACTCTCTTTAAGTTCATACTTTGGTTATGAACTTAAAGCTTAAGAGATTATGAGTTTTCTTACAAGACTAGCATCTTAAATGAAGTTGACAACTTGTTGGTGTCTCAAAAGTTCATCATTCTTCATCAACTTCCAAGCCTCCCAAGAGGACCCAAAGAACAACAAAGGTTGTTATTTCTTCATCCTTTCTTTGGTTGGTGTTTTAATCTTTCTATAACTTGCAATATGATCCTTGGTGGGTATAAAATGTTTATGTTATTTCAAAAAATCAAGTCTTCTGTTCGCCACATTTTGTAGTTTCTGAAACTAATTTTGAACTAAAACCCAACAAACTCACCTTACACTGAAAGTCTCCGGCTGTTGGCTCACAAAGATCCCCGCGCTGTCGTAACAAAATAATCATCCAATTAATAATTGGATTACAACCGAGACTAATAGTCCATCATTAGGGTAAAAGGCCACTTTACCCTTTTTCCTATTTGATCTAAGATCCATGCCCAAATCTTGATTCAAAAGTCCCAAAAACTAAATAATCACACAAGGCCCATAATCGGCCTAATTTTCCAAATTGGGCGCAAACTCCTACTTGGGCCTTAGCCTAAGGTCCATCTCTTCACTCAGCCCAAAAACACCAACACTCAGATGGTCCAATAAGGGCCCAAGCATCTAAGCCCAAAAGGTGGCCCAAAAATCGAAGCCCAAACTCCTAAACCCGACAGACTGAGTATGTGGGACGTACCCAGCTGTACGCTCAACGTACTCCGCCTTGACCAAGAAACACGCTGCTGACTACCTACGCCCAACGTACGCCTTGGAACACCCAACGTACGTGGTGGCCATGCAAAACTTCGAATAAGAGCTTATTCCATTCAGTCCAAACGTCTAATAACCAAATCCAAGTCCAAGAAGGGCTCTTAACCATAAAGTTTCCAACTTTATGGTTATGCATGCATCATTAAGACCCAAAACTAACTTCCTAGTTGATCTTAACCACTAAGGACCTCTACACTTTGCATGCAAGCACTAAATGAGTCAAGAAGGCATTTTTATGACTTAACACAACTCAAATCTTCTGAAAAGGTAGCTCCTTTGGTCTTAGAGTAGCATTTACTCATTAAGTCCAAAAAAGGGGATAAAACTCATAAAACTCCATATGGCTAGATCTCTAAGGAATACAAGTAAAGTTCAAGACTTTATATCTTCTGGAGCTTCCCAAAGAGATGAAGATCTCAGATCTACAAGCTTGAATCCCACACCAAAGTTTCTCAAAGAATCCTTTCTTCCTTCTTCAACATCAAGAACAAACATACACACTAAAGCTCAACACACACAAGGACTAGGGCTTGCAAAATCGTCTCAAAGAGGGTGGAGGCTGAAAGGGTGAGAGAAATGAGGTTATAAGGGGGATTATATAGGGCTCAACCCTAAAAATTAGGGTTTTCAATGTCTGATGAGTACGCCCACATACAAAAACGTACGCCCACGTACTAGGGCGCGCCCTAGTACGCTAAGCGTACACACGTACGCATGACATACCCTCCTTCCTTCCAAATTACGATTTTGCCATTAGGGCTTCTTATGGCCACTTCCTTCTATAACAGGGACCAAAATGACATAAATTAAAACAATAAGGATTAATTTGAAATTACCTGAATACCAGGGTGTTATAAGAAAATTTCTCAAACCAAGCACGAGGGGATTGTTTGAGGCCATATAGTGCCTTCCGAAGTAAAAAAAACTTCACTTGGTTGGTTAGCAATACTAGGGGGAGGAGACATGTATACTTCCTCATGAAGATCACCATTCAAGAATGCCTTCTTGACATCCACCTGATAAAGCCTCCATTGACGAATGGAAGAAACTGCAATCAAGGTGCGAACAGTCGTCATTTTTGCAACAGGAGCAAACGTCTCCTTATAATCCATACCATACTATTGCGCGTACCCTTTCGCAACAAGTCTGGCTTTAAAACGCTTAACGGATCCATCAGAATTTGTTTTGATTTTATATACCCAACGAAAACCAATCCTGTGCTTTCCGGGCAGAAGCGGAACCAGATCCTATGTATGAGTCTGATAAAGAGCTGCAAGTTCCTCAGCCATAGCGGTCTGCCAAAAGGGATCAGAAACGGCCTCTTTGTAGGATGCTGGCTCAGAGAGACAATGTACATTAGCAATAAAAGAGGCAAACACTAGTGAGTAAGAGGAATAGACAAAGTCAGGAAGCTTTGTGGACTTCTTATCACGATTAGGCCTCGATGGAGAGTGGGTCTTGATGATCTACAGGCAGAGGATCAGCGACAGGTGGTGGATCAGCAGCAGGTGGTGGATCAGTGACATGTGGTGGATCATCAATGTCAATGCTAAACGGATCAATAGTGCGAAGCTGCTCTTGGGTTGCATCATGTGACTGGACAGGAATGCTATAGAACGGAATATGCTCCAAAATGTGACATTGTGAGACACATACAGTTTCTGATTTGATGGATCATAGCACCGATAACCTTTCTGACCAATACCATATCCCAGAAAAATACAAAGAGCTGATTTTGAAGATAACTTATCTCTCTCTACATGAGTCTTCAATACAAAACAGGTATACCCAAACACTCGTAATGAAGAATAATATGGAAGTTGTCCAAACAACATTTCATAAGGAGACTTCCCCGAAGTGTACGTAGTAGGAATGCGATTAATAACGTAAGTGGCGGTATGAACAGCTTGTCCCCAAAACATATTGGGAACTTGAGTAGAAAATAGTAAGGATCTTGCAGTTTCTAGGAGATGTCAATGTTTTCTTTCTGCAACACCATTCTACTGAGGAATGTCTATAAAAGATGATTGATTCACAGTGCCATCAGATGCCAATAATTGTTTAAAATCATTGGAGGTAAATTCTCCTCCCAAATCACACTGAAAACATTTTATGACAACAGAGTGTTCAGTCTTGATAGGAGCTCTAAATTCACTATATATGGTGAAAAAATCATACATGCGCTTCATAAGATAAACCCACGTATAACGAGTGTAATCATCAATGGATGAAAATAATAGTTAGCTCCTGATTTAGAGGTGATCAGAGATGGACCTCACACATCATAATGCACGATATCAAAGAGAGCAACAGAACGAGTGACACTTTTATTAAACGGTAAAGCAGAAAATTTTCCTAGTTTACAACCACAACAATCAGAAATATCATCAGTTTTCAAAGAACCCAACACACCAGTGGAAACCAAAAACTATAAACGAGACGCTGACACATATCCCAAACGAGAATGCTAAAGATAAAAAACAGACGACGAAGGGTTTAAATGAAAAGACGACAAATCAACACTAGATGCAGCAATATCAACAACATGTAGCTTCTCCAAAACATCGAGCTCCCCAAGTCTACATCCTATCCCAATCACCCTCCCAGACCAAATGTCCCGTACACAATAGAATGAATCAAAAACATAAGACCCAACAACCAGATTTACATAACTGACCGACCGATGCAAGATTCAGAGTAAGTGTGGGAATGTAATACACATCTGTTAAAGATATATAAGGAGTGACAATAGAACAAACACCCTCTAGTGACATGGGTGTAGCACTAGCAGACATAACAAAGACAGGTGTACGAGAAGATAATGAAGAAAAAGATGACAAATGTGGTGACATGTGATGAGATGCACCATAATCCAATATCCACAAGGATGAAGGAATACCAGACGTGTTGGATGAAGACAGACCTGAATGAGACATGGAAGCTGACATGGCAGTTGGATTGGCTGCAATGAACTGTCTGAACTGGTCAACAATCTGCGGATCCAAGGCTGGTGGTGGTGTAAAATTTGTTTCATTCTCAATTGAAGGTGCATCAGCAGCGTACTGTGGTGGCCTAAAAGATGGAAAGAGGGACATGACTGACCAGAAGACCTGTTCTGCTATGAAGGCCGAGACTGTGCAGGTGATGTCCTTTGCTGTTGCTGCTGGTTTCCCTTGCTTGTCAGCAAAGGACAATTTGCCTTCCAATGGTTCTTCTTCATACAAAAAGCACACTCATCAAATGCAACTTTGGGACGATTCTGGTTTGAAGACTGACGTCGTTGTGGAAAAACAAAGACAGCAGGAGTGGTTGTCTTGGGGCCTTTGTTAGCATGGGACTTGATACGAGTTTCTTCAGCAATCAACTTGTGAGCAACCAAATCAACAGTGGGAAGAGGTGTGCGATGCAAGATTGATCTGTGCAAGCCTTCAAAATCTAAACGTAATGCCATCAAGAACTAAACCAAACGTTGCTCTTACCTTCTATCAATATAAGGATTAAAATCCTTCAATACATCAGGTTCTGTAAGAACCAACTGATCCCATAAATCCGACATAGCTGCATAAAATTCCTGAACCTAAGATTGTTCTGTTGGAGGGCTCGACATATCAAACTATAACTGATACTGCTTTGTAAAGTTAGACTGAGTATACAGCCTAGCCAAGTGATCCCAAACCTCCTTTGTTGTGTCATACTTCGCCAACTGAGTACCAATAGACGGGATAACATAATTATTAATTCAAGTAATGATCTTGGAGTTATCAGTTTCCCATGAATCCAATAAGGTTGCATAATCAACCTTCTCGTCTGTTGGTTTCTTCTTGTAACATGTAACAATCCTCCACATAGTCTTGCCTCACAATACATTTTTCATAACATAACTCCAATAGGAATAGTTTTTGCCATCGAGTTGAATACTAATGGACTGAAGAGAATCATCTCTTGGGGCCATATTTCAATATCATTCAAAAGAAAATAACGGTAAATACGAGTAGTAGCAGCAACAATCAAGATCTCGAAATCAACAAAACCAACAAACGAAACAAAACCCTCGAAATTGACGAAACGAACAAATCAAATCAAACTGAATACAGAGCAAAAAGCCATACCCAAAGCTACAAACAATACGTGAATAGTGCATGTGAATAGTGTTGATGAACAATGTCGATGAATAGTGTCGATGAACAATACGTGAATAGTGTCGTGCCTGCTACAACTTTCCCCAAAACAAAAGTAGAGATGATCAACCAAGCCCTGATACCATGAAAACTAACAAGATATAGAAAAACTAAGGTTTCGTATTATTATCAAATGAGAAGTACAAAAATACAATGAAAGAAAAAGACAGAATATATAGACAAGCTAATTAGGGTTTTTTAGCTAATGAGCTAACATAAGACCCAATACAAAATAAATCTCATAATCTTATTAGGCTAACAGCTTACTCCTGTGAGTAGAATCTATGTTTTGGGATAATTCACAAATTCTTACGTAAAAAGCTTCAAATTTTGAAAATCCCATTTGGTTTTTATTAAATCATGCAAGCATATACAATCTCAGATAAACCACTGTCTCCCAGTTTGGAAAATGAGGTAGAATTGTAAAATAGTTAAAGTTCTTTTATAAAATTGTCTGATTTCTGTTTTCAAATTTGAATTCAGATTCTTGATTATCCTGATAACTCACCTGATGCTGACTCACCAGCTGAATATCTTTCTAGTAGATCCAGGTGAGATGTTGATGCAACCTGTACGTAGTTTAACTTAACTATTTAAGTATTGATGTAGTTAGGTTATCTGATTATCTGATTTGGTTTTGTTTTGATTGATATTTGTTAAAAAGCTGAAAGATGTTGATTTATCTGATTCTGACATTGTACAACATGTATCCAAATTATGACTTCAGATAATAAGTTTATTATATCTAGTTAATAAAGAAAGGATGATTATGGGTAATGACAGTCAACTTTTGATTGGCGACATGGCAACAAACTACATAATCCTCCTTCTGAAATGGCATTTAGAAGTGTTGTCAAATGGTTTGACAAGCAGTTTAGAAACTGTTGCTTTGCTGAGAGTTCAATTCTGTCCATTTCTCAAAACTAATCATCAGTTGCTTCCTCTCCTCTATAATAATAATAATAATAATCTAACAATTGTTACTTTTATTAATTGTTCATATCATTTTCTTAATGGATCTCTATTTGCTCTTAAGACACTCATGTCAATTTAATAATTGTTAAACCAGTTTTCTATCCTATGTGGTAGCATCCAAGATGATTTTTTTACACATTATGTCCACGCGGCACCAACATGGCATTCTTAATTCCTTATGGACTGCTATTCATTTTTGGAGTTTATCTGTACAATTTAATTTTTATCCCTCCAACATGAAGAAGAAGAAGAAGAAGAAAAATAGCATTATTATAGTATTTGATTTAGTTATTTAATTGTTAATGGTGTGTATATGTGTTGTTTGGTAGCGCGTGATATTATGATTATCATCTTGTTATTCCACTTCCACCAGTGCAGTGAAAGCTCACCATTTTTTCACAAAGGAAACCTGGGATGGTTTCAAGCAATTTTTTTGATAGCTACATGCCTAATGCATCTATGGTATTAAAATGACCTTTATACCGTTACATGTATATGTACTTTTTAATTAGACTTTAGCCTTAGTTTATTTGGTTCTTCATTGTTTGGTAATTCATAAATTTAGGTCTTTGTTTGAAATTATTTTTGTTACATGTAATGGTATAAAGGTCATTTTAATCATGTACAGACAGTTTATTCAAAAAAAAAAAAAAAAAAAAAAAAAAAAAAAAAAAAAAAAAAAACCTTGGTTTAGTAATGGAAAGAGGCAAATGAAGATGGGTCCCTACTAGAAACCCTATACAAAGCTCTAGACGAGGTACTAAATTACAAAACTACCCTCCCCTCATCCTCAAACCTCAATGTTGATCTAATTTTCAAAATTTCAGGTAATCAACCTATCAGAATGTGAAGTCTATTGTTATGATCCTAACTCAGATGTTGACCCATTCATAGAAAACATGGACAATTATTTTATTTATTTATTTGGTTTTCACTTTTCAACAAATTTCTAATTTTATATCTGAGTTTTGTGTTTTTCTAGGTGACCATATAATTTCTTTTTCTACAATATGAAGCTCAAGTGCGTTGTGTGCTTCCATTTCAGCAGTTTAAGCTAGTAATAGTCTTTCATTAAAATGTATTTTGTTTTTTTTTATTCAAAGAAAGGTTGAAGAAATTTATATATTTATTTCAACAATTTGGTGAGTGATGGATTTTCGTTTGATGGTTCGTACTATGAGGAAGATGGTAAAATATTTGATGATGTCGATATTTGACGTGGAAAATGAGTTTACATACCATAACCATGTTAATATTGGTCTAGGATTTTAATATAATGGTAATGTGTAGGGATGAGCTTGGGACGAACCGGTATTGTTTCTGACAGGACGGTCCTGAGGATTTAAATATCCTCAAATGCCCTAGACGAAAAATGGCCATTTATCGCTATTATAAGTTATATATATATATATATATATATATATATATATATATATATATATATATATATATATATAATAAAAAAATTGGCCCTGTGCAGCTGCCCACTTCGCCCTTCCTTCAACGCCCCCCATGTTTCCCGATTTACTGAATACCGAATTTTATCAAAAGTCAATCCCGAGTACCGTACTAAATTAACATTATCGGTACTGGTACCGGGAATGATACCGGTTTTGGGTACTAGTACTGATACCGACAATACTGAATCCCGAATTTCTTGATTTTGGAGTACCGAGTACCGTCCCATATTTTAAAATTTGATATGGTTCAGTACCGGTTCCGGTATGAGATTAAGATTTGGTATAAACTTCCCATCCCTAATAGTGTGTACAAAAACAGTAGAACTGACTTCGACTGTTTGTTGTTGGCTTACTTACCCGTAGGTTTAAAAAAATGCAAGATCTTGTTATCGACTAAATTTAAAATGTTCCATTTTTTATTTTTATGATTGTTATGTTTGATTGTTTTAAGTTGTGTTTTGAGAACTGGTGTAAGTGTTTTATTCTTTTGTATTATTCTTTGAACAGTAAATTATATTTTGGTGTATATTTTTTTGATTTTAATAAGGTATGGTTGGAATTTATATTTTCTCTTCAAAGGCTTCTTTTGGAGAAAAGATTTAAAGTCCATACAACATAATTGTATGGATCAAACTTGATTTTAATACTTTTGGAGTCTACTTGATATGGTATAATCATCACCGTGCTATATGTGTATTGTTGACATTTGTAAATAACATTCTATATACAAATTGCAAAGGATTTACCCCTATTATTTAAGTTACATTTTTTGTCATTGCATAACTTTTTTATAGTTTTTGTTTTTATTAATTACAAACGAGTTCTCCGCTGCAACGCGTAGGGTGACTTATATACTAGTTTATAAATTAAATGCTTTAAGTTACATCATTAGTTTCTTCATGGTAAGGTTTCCAACATACAATGGGCCCAACCCACTCATGTAAATGGGCCCAACCCTACATGCATGCCAATGAACCCAACCTAACACATCAATGCAAGAGTCAATTAGACAACTAACATCTTACATAACACATTCCAGTGGGCCAGCATTGGTGTCTTCGACCCACAAGTATAGTGAGGAGACTCACCTGAATCATGAAATCAGTTAATCCTTAGCTCAATGCCCCACAACAGCTGTTACAACTCTCCTATCACAACATAAAAGGTCCAACCTTAGTCTATAGTCTGAATCAACACTCTTGACCCAAAAGTCAACCCATGTCAAACGGCAATGGTCAAAGTCAAAGTCAACAGCCCACAATGTCAACCATCAGCCTCACATCGTGACCAGTCCTTGTTCACGTCGTGAGAGTCCACTCAGTTCGATTCCAACTTGACTCACCCAACTCATCCAACTCAGACACGGACACCTCACTGAGTTGACCTCACATCGTGAACATCACTACCTCATGTCGTGAGCCCCAAAAAAGATTCAACAGAAACGAGATCTATCATTCTCACGATGTGACACCTTATGTCTAATGTCGTGATTGAATCCAAAATCCAAAGATTTAAGTCCTTAATCCATTAAGTCTTGCACTCTAACTTTACCAGAAGCCAAAGGGGACTCCAAAGGCCCATAAAAATGATTACTTGATGGACATGCATGCCTCATGCATGTCCTCCATCCATTCCGCATCAAAATAAAGATATTAAACCAAAATCTTCATGCATGGGACCAATAATCAACCAACTTCTAGGTCTAAACATAATCATACTCCAAGGACCCTTAGAATGCATTGCCAACTTTATGTATTCCTTCCATTCAAACTTGCTTAAACATGAAAGAAAAGGGACAATAACTTAGATCTAACCACCTTAACAAATAAAGTTTCAGTATTTTCTACTTACAAAGGTCCAGAAACAAAATGAGATGATGATGATGATGTTTCCTTGTAAGCCAAGAAATGCTCCAAAAGACCAAGAATCATTAAATGAATTAGGGTTAGGATTTTTCTGAGGTAAAAGGGTGTTGGAGGCTGATAATGAACCCTAAAAATTACTAAGAGGGGCTTAAATATGAAGGAAACCCTAAAAGATCATGGGCTTGGGCTGCAGCAGTTCTCACGTCGTGAGACCTTATGCCTCACATCCAACTGCAGTAGTAGACAACATAACTCCTTGAAACTCAATTTTTTGTTTGTCAAAGGGTTCTGAACACATTTATGAGGTAAAAGGGTTCTGAACACATTTCTCATATTTTTTGTTTGTCACGTCGTGACCACCCAATGGTCACGTCTTGACACTCGATTTTCTCCAAAAATCATCCTTTTGACTCCTTGAAACCCTAAATTGTTCCATCCTGGAAGACCGGCGTTACATTGGGTTTATTTATCACATGAAAAATCAAAAGCATTTATCAACTTTAAAAGGTTTAAAATATGTATGTAGAAAGAGATTGGTACATACTTGATTTGGTTGAGGACATACATAGGTAGAAATTTAACTCAAATGAGTTTTGAGAATTCTATGACAATGAAGTCATCAACAGGCAATTGATAACATCATATACACCACAACAAAATGGGGTGGATTAGAGAAAAATCGCACGATCATGAATGCTATGAGAACATGTTAAATGAAAAACAAATTCTCAATTTTTTTTGGCTTGAGGCAGCAAGGTGGTGTGTACATGTGCAAAATAGAAGTTCAACTGTAGCAGTAGACAACATAACTCTAGAAGAAGTATGGAATGGTATTAGGCCTAAGGTATATTATTTTCCCATCTTTGGATGTGTATCTTATGCTCATGTACCAGACTAAATGAGAAGCAAGTTAGACGAAAAAAGCGAAACATATGTATTTTTAGGTGTTAATGATGAATCCAAGGCCTACCGACTATTTAATCTTGTTACAGAGAATATCATTGTGAGTCGAGATGTTGTCTTTGAAGAAGGAAAAACTTGGGATTGGAGAAGAAATGAAGAAGTGTGAAAAAAAAGATGTTCTCATATAGGAAGATGAAGAAGATATAGATGAAGTACATGAGGCTGAGCAAAGTGAAGAAGACGATGGTGGCTACAACAATCAAAATTCTCCTGTTAGCAACAGTACAAGAGAAACCGAGTCAGTAGAAACTACACCAAATGAGACTCAAGAACAAGAAGAATTTCCAAATCAAGGGAGGGTTCCAAGAAGAAGACGAGAACAGTTTGTATGGCTAACTATGAAAAAAGGACCGATTTATCTGAAGACGTAGAAGAAAGGCTAATGATGATGGTGCTTGACGAAATTGATGATCCTTCCTGTTTTTTGGATGCATAACAGAGAAAGAAATAGAGGGAAGCAATGGATGTGGAGATAGAATCTATCCAGAAAATCAAGAAATAGGAGCTACATATTTTCCGAAAGGTGTAAAGCCTATTAGAGTTAAATGGGGTTTTAAAACAAAACTCAATGAAAGTGGAAAAGTTGAAAATTGTAAAGCCAGGCTAGTAACAAAGGGATATGCACAATAATATGGATTAGATTATACTGAGGTATTTGCACCGGTGGCCAGATTTGAAGGTTTGGTATTGTACTTGTAATTCTTGCTTTGGCAGCCCAATGTGGACGGGAAGTTCTCCAAATTGATGTAAAAAGTGTTTTTCTAGCACTGGGAGCTCAAAGAGGAAGTATTGATCGAACAGCCAACCAGAAAGGTACATTAAGGAAGGAGAAGAAGATAAAATATATAAGCTGAGAAAGGCATTGTACGACCTCAAACAATAGCCAATAACGTGGTACAACAAGATCGAGGCTTATTTTGCAAGAGAAAGTCTTGAAAAAAGTTCCAGCGAACACACTCTATTCACCCAGACAAAAGAAAGTAGTATATTGATTCTCAGTCTTTATGTGGATGATTTGATCTACACATGGAATGATAGAAGCATGTCTGATGAGTTGAAAAGATCAATGATGTCAGAATTTGACATGTCAGACTTGGGAATAATGAGACATTTCCTTGGTATAGAAGTTATTCAAATCACAACTGGAATTTTCATTTGTCAAAGGATATATGCTTAGGATGTTCTTGTAAGGTTTGATATGGGTGACTGCAATCCATGTACATGGCAACACGTTGTAGGAAGTCTGATGTATCTCACTGCAACATGGACATATTTGATGTATAGATTTAGCTTGATAAGCAGGTACACGACGAGTCCAAAAATGTCATGTTGGGTAGCAGCAAAAAGAATCCTGAGATACTTGAAGGGAACTACTGAGTTCATTATATTTTACAAGAAGGGATGAGGTAACACGTGTCTTGATTCTTACATAGACAACATCTATGCCACAAATCTAGATGATTATTAAAATACTTCTAATTTTTTTTTCATGATAAAATCAGGAGCTGTTTCATGGTCCTTTAAAAACCAACCAGTATTAAGCCTACCAGCCAACGAAACTGAATATATTGCAACAACAGTTTGTTCTTGTCAGTGCATTTGGATTAATTAGGTGAATTCTGGAGCAACTTGGAGCTAAAGAAAATGATTACACCGTGATGCACTCTGATAATAGTTCCACAATACAGTTGTCCAAAAATCATGTTTTCCATGGGAGAAGCAATCATATTGGAAGAAGGTTTCATCTTGTTAGCACCTTGGTAAATGATGGAAATTTTAAACTGAGCTTTTGCGGTACGGAGAAACAAAAAGTAGACTTAATGACGAAGCCACTGAAGTTAGAACAATTTGAGAAGCTTCGTAAAATGTTTGGGGTGACTGAAGTCGCTGAAGTGCAAACTAAGTATAGATACTTTAGCTTAAGGGAGGGATTGTTGGTCAAAGCTTATTCCATTTGTGTTTTTGAAGTATTCTACAATACGTCCTATACTTTAGGAGGGACCTAGTCTTTACGAGTTTTTTGATTTTCCATATGTAACCTTATAATCTGTATTAATTTTATTTTAATTTTTATTCAGATGTTATTAATTTAATGTAATTAGAGTGAGAAATTTAGAATTTAAAATTTAAAATAGAGAATTAATATGTTGACAAATGACATGACATTAATTAGGAGACCTAATAGGTGACACATGACAAAAGAAAAATAAAACTATTTTTTTATTAGAATACTAGGTATGAGACCCGTGTATTACACATGTTTATTAAAAAAAGTTGAATATAAAGTTATAAGCATCAAATATTTTTTTAAAGTAATATTTTTACATAAATATTACAGATATAATGAATAAAGCAAGTTTTTCAACATATATAGTAATAAATAAAAGCTTATGAAAACTATTTTTGTTCTTTATAATTGTATTCCATGTGACATCCCCTAATTTTACGGCCAGAAAAAACCGATTTAATTTATGCTTTTAAAATAAAATCAGAGTAATCCTTTGATTAAAAGAGTTGCGGAATTTGTTCCCAAAACAAAATGTGATAAGAATTTATCAAAGCATTTCTTTAAAGAAATGTATTGTGCATTATATAACAAAAATCTCGGGATGTCATGTTCCGATACAGACCAAAAGCATAAACGGCACATTATAAGCCCTACAACAGTTATTTACAACTACTGGCCTATAATCCAAAATATCTTGATAAGTCATCCAACTTACGCTTTGGTGCCACTACCTGTAATACAAAGAAAAACTGAGTGGGTCAGGCTTGGGAGCCTGGTGAGCATATAGGGTTTTCTGCCCACAATAATATAATTATTATATTCAATCATCAAACAATCAACCCAATTACCCATCCTCATTATCTTCTTTATTTCTTAAGGTTTTACCCTAAGAATCAACTATCCTTCATTCATTCGTTCCTAAGGATTGACCTAAGGAATTGACACAAAGTCCATTGCTGCCCGAGGTTCATCTACACAGTACTAAATCCATAGCTACCAAGGTTCATCTACACAGTACTAAATCCATAGCTACCAAGGTTCATCTACACAGTACTAAATCCATAGCTACCAAGGTTCATATACACAGTATTAAATCCATAGCTACAAAGGTTCATCTACGCAGTACTAAATCCATAGCTACCATCGTACTTATATAAGGCACTAAGTCCATAGCTGCCAGCGTTTTTAGAGTACACCGGTGAACATCAAGTCCACAACACCTACAAGTTGCGAGCCTGCAAGTGTTCCACTGGACTGTCTAGAATCGTCCTTGGTTGTCATCCCTACTCTGCTGAATGACGGGGCCATCGTTTGGGTAAAGGTTTCACTCATTTTTCACCTGTCACACTCATCTCATCATCTATATCATCTTTCGTCTCATCCTCAAACTCATCCTTCATCACACAACAACTATTTCGTCTACCCATGTTCTACCCAACATATTTGTAGATAAAAATTACATATACAGTTTAAACCATTTAAAAACCTGTATAAAACATTCATTCAACATCCATCTCAAGTAAACAAACAATATATAAACACATAACACGTATTTCATAGCAAATACTTCATATCTATGTGTTAGAAGAAAGTAACTACACACTCACTTGATAAGACGATTATCGGACAGCACTACGGCTCTTCAAGTAGTATTCTTTGATGAAACCAGGATATCTTCACAAACTGGGCTTCTCGCGGGCAGAGCTTCGGCTTAAAACTCTTTTCTTCTCGGGATCTTCGGAGCGTCGGGACTTGCTTCGAGTGTCGGGATGATACCGGGGCTTTGGGGGTACTTCAAGACAGCTAGAGAGGGTATCGGGAGTGAGAGAGTGAAGGAATTAGCAACTATGGCCAGCTGCCCTTCGGTTTCTATTTATAGGGCCATTTTTCTGGATTCACGTCGTGAATCTCAAAATTCACATCGTGAGTTCAGTCAGGCATAGGTCATTGCATTCGTCATCAGTCCACTTGCTCTGGAAGGCGTCACTTCTGAGTTCACGTCGTGAACACTGTGTTCACGTCGTGAATTCTGACACAGTGTCGGGGTTTGTGCCCCGAACTTCAGAAATTCATATCATTCGCATACGAGCTCTGTTTTCGACGTTCTTTATATGCACGTGTAGGTGAGATTATGCTCTACAACTCTCGTTTAGACTCCGTTGGCTAATTTTGAATTTAACTTTTATTATATTATTTTTAGTAGGCCGGGACAAGAAAACTCCGTTAGGAATTCACAACTCCTTCATCTGACGTCCGTTTTCGTCTGTCTTTTTACCGTTGGACTACTATCGACGAGATATTCGATTCTCGTTTAGATTGTTTCGGCTATAACCACTCGATCTCATATTCGAACTTTGGGCTGCGTACTGCTAAGTTGGAACTTCGAAAAATCATAACTTCCTCATACGAAATCAGATTTAGACGTTCTTTTTATGTACGCTCTTGGTTTAACGTATTCTACGACTTTCGTTTAGATCACTAAGACTAAATACCGCTCTATCGTAAATTCGCTATTTACGTCCTACATCGTCGTGCCGAATCTGTCGCGAAACTTCGACAGGTCATAACTTCTTCGTTATAACTCGGATTCCAGCGTTCTTTATATGTACGGAAACCTTGTGACATATACTACAACTTGGTTAAGATTATTTATTCTAAACACTCTTCTATCAAAAAGTCATTTTTGACGCTTATCGTCTCTAAATTGACTAGCCCGGATCTACAGGCGTTACAATTATCTCCCTCTTGGGATGATTATGTCCCACAATCATCAACGAAAATAGGTCAGGCATAATGATTCCATACGTTATCTTTTCATCCCAGGTAATAATCGTAACTTCTATGTTTCTTCGAATGAGCATCTAACTCTTGGACTTCTTGACCGCAGGCGATGCTCAATATTGCACCTGCCCTTCGTACTATGTTGGACTTTCAATCGTAACCTACGAGTTACAAAATAAATCCTTATTGAGGACTCCTTCTTCTTCTTAGGATAAGTACTTTCCTTTATCTATTGTAACAGATCGATGGGTCATGTTCTAATGACCTTTCATCGGATGATGCAACGCCTAGACTCAAGTCTCTTAGGGTCAAATTCCAGAATGGAATATACCTTCCTTCATATTCTAATGTGATATAATCACATTTTAGCATGTAGCATTTCTAGCTACAAGCTTCTTTAACAACGGGCGCAATGCTATCGATCGCATTGATTTCAATCTTCCGGCTTAAGTTAGATGCTACATCGAACTTGGTTCTCCGAACCACGTAACAAACTCATCGTAGTCGGACTCAATTTGATATGACCACTAGGGTCAGAATATCAATCATCTTCTTAGTCATTACCGAAACAATGGTAACGACATACTTGAATAAAACGAGACCAATCACTAGCTTCTTGGTAACCTTGTGACTTTCCCTGATCCAAGCGTGAGTCCTGTGCTTCCAGTAGTATAGATCTCTACTACTATTCACACCTACTCATACTCGTCCTAAGTATTGTCTCGCAGTCCCCAAGTCCTAAAATCACAAAAACAATTTAACACATACGAATGCGTCCAATTAATTATAAAAAATTTCCTAGACTCTACTAGGACTTCTTCCATGCGTATCTTCAATCATCAATTCTACTTCAACTCAGTTGGTGATGGAAATTCCAGACGATAGGACAACTTCAAGAATTACACCAATCGTTCCATCATCCTGCCAATCGAAGGTGTACTTCAGACGTACCGTACTCCTCTAAACGTTCCGTTATTTTATCAGACACATTCTAAAGGCAAGATACCACTCTTAGGATATCTTCCGATAGGTGTCATTCACTATCATAAGCCTTTCATTTCCTCCATCTACTCAATTCTCTACGAGTCTTCACCATAACGTTTTGTACACCCAAACAGACGTTTGGTGTACTGGGCGAGAATTTAAGATAGGAAAGCTTCATTTACGATAAACGTATAAATCTCCTTATCACTCCGAAACGTTTACATGCTAGTTCTAATATCGTAGTTGTACACTTAGAATCCTAAACACGTAAGGTTTCCAGATTCGGTCGGCAACAGACCATAGATCCAAACAAATAATAGCATATATGGTAAACATATCGTATTTAGCACATAAATGCATTTTAGGCATCTTTCCTAAAATAAACTAGTGCTCGTGTCTAAAATATGGTAGACACTCATCTCACAATCATCACTTAGCATTCTAAGTTTAAGTCTAAAAATCCTACAAATTCCTAGTTCGCTTAAACTAATGCTCTGATACCAACTGTGACATCCCCCAATTTCACGGCCAAAAAAGACCGATTTAATTTATGCTTTTAAAATAAAATCAGAGTAATCCTTTGATTAAAAGAGTTGTGGAAGTTGTTCCCAAAACAAAATGTGATAAGAATTTATCAAAGCATTTCTTTAAAGAAATGTATTTTGCATTATATAACAAAAATCTCGGGATGTCATGTTCCGATACAGACCAAAAGCATAAACGGCACATTATAAGCCTTATAACAGTTATTTACAACTACTGGCCTATAATCCAAAATATCTTGATAAGTCATCCAACTTACGCTCTGGTGCCACTACCTGTAATACAAAGAAAAAATGAGTGGGTCAGGCTTGGGAGCCTGGTGAGCATATAGGGTTTTCTGCCCACAATAATATAATTATTATATTCAATCATCAAACAATCAACCCAATTACCCATCCTCATTATCTTCTTTATTTCTTAAGGTTTTACCCTAAGAATCAACTATCCTTCATTCATTCGTTCCTAAGGATTGACCTAAGGAATTGACACAAAGTCCATTGCTGCCCGAGGTTCATCTACACAGTACTAAATCCATAGCTACCAAGGTTCATCTACACAGTACTAAATCCATAGCTACCAAGGTTCATCTACACAGTACTAAATCCATAGCTACAAAGGTTCATCTACGCAGTACTAAATCCATAGCTACCATCGTATTTATATAAGGCACTAAGTCCATAGCTGCCAGGGTTTTTAGAGTACACCGGTGAACATCAAGTCCACAACACCTACAAGTTGCGAGCATGCTAGTGTTCCACTGGACTGTCTAGAATCGTCTGTGGTTGTCATCCCTACTCTGCTGAATGACGGGGCCATCGTTTGGGTAAAGGTTTCACTCATTTTTCACCTGTCACCCTCATCTCATGATCTATATCATCTTTCGTCTCATCCTCAAACTCATCCTTCATCACACAACAACTATTTCGTCTACCCATGTTCTACCCAACATATTTGTAGATAAAAATTACATATACAGTTTAAACCATTTAAAAACCTGTATAAAACATTCATTCAACATCCATCTCAAGTAAACAAACAATATATAAACACATAACACGTATTTCATAGCAAATACTTCATATTTATGTGTTAGAAGAAAGTAACTACACACTCACTTGATAAGACGATTATCGGACAACACCAAGGTTCTAAAAAGCTCGCCATGGCTCCAAGGCTTGTATGTGCCGCCAAGCTTTACCAAAACGCCGCCTTGACTCATATATGTGTATAAAAATGAATAATAGTAGAAAATACATATAAAAATATGAATTATATACAAAATTGCCGCCTTAAGTCACGCCTTACAAACGATGTGGCTCGCCAAGTCTCGGAAAAGCTTGAGCTTTGAGATTGCCACCAAGTCACGCCTTACGTTATTTAGAACCTTGGACAACACTACGGCTCTTCAAGTAGTATTCTTTGATGAAATCGTGATATCTTCACAAAGCGGGCTTCTCGGGGGCAGAGCTTCGGCTTGAAACTCTTTTCTTCTCGGGATCTTCGGAGCGTCGGGACTTGCTTCGGGTGTCGGGATGATACCGGGGCTTCGGGCGTACTTCAAGACAGCTAGAGAGGGTATCGGGAGTGAGAGAGTGAAGGAATTAGCAACTATGGTCGGCTGCCCTTCAGTTTCTATTTATAGGGCCATTTTTCTGGATTCACATCGTGAATCTCAAAATTCACGTCGTGATTTCAGTCAGACATAGGTCATTACGTTCGTCATCAGTCCACTTGCTCTGGAAGGCGTCACTTCTGAGTTCACGTCGTGAATTCTGACACAGTGTCGGGGTTTGTGCCCCGAACTTTAGAAATTCATATCTTTCGCATACGAGCTCCATTTTCGACGTTATTTATATTCACGCGTAGGTGAGATTATGCTCTACAACTCTCGTTTAGATTCCGTCGGCTAATTTTGAATGTAACTTTTATTATATTATTTTTAGTAGGCCGGGACAAGAAAACTCCGTTAGGAATTCACAACTCCTTCATCTGACGTCCGTTTTCGTCTGTCTTTTTACCGTTGGACTACTATCGACGAGATATTCGATTCTCGTTTAGATTGTTTCGGCTAGAAACCACTCGATCTCATATTCGAACTTTGGGCTGCATACTGCTAAGTTGGAACTTCGGAAAATCATAACTTCCTCATACGAAGTCAGATTTAGACGTTCTTTTTATCCACGCTCTCGGTTTAACGTATTCTACAATTTTCGTTTAGATCATTAATATTAAATATCACTCTATCGTAAATTCGCTATTTACGTCCTACAACGTCGTGCCGAATCTGTCGCGAAACTTCGACAGGTCATAACTTCTTCATTATAACTCGGATTTCAGCGTTCTTTATATGTACGAAAACCTTGTGACATATATTACAACTTGGTTAAGATTATTTATTCTAAACACTCTTCTATCAAAAAGTCATTTTTGACGCTTATCATCTCTAAATTGACTAGCCCAGATCTACGGGCGTTACATTCCACAACATTTTTGTTTTGAAGAAGTTATTTTATAAGTAAAAATTATGATGTATAAATATTAAATTATGGAAGAACTGATTATTGCCTAATTTGTGGTTGTACACCGTTTTTTTTTTGTATGGTTATTGAAATTTAATTTAATGATTCTACATAATATAAATAAACCTGCATAAAATGTGGAATTTACTTTTAAATTTAAGAAAATTGAAAGCATAAGAAAATGCCAAGTGGAAAAAGAAAAAATCAAAAAATCCTACAAAACGACATGTGTCAAACTAAATGAGAACATGACATTTGGCAAAAAAAATTCATTTATTAGGGTAGATTATTAATTAAGAGATATGTTTTTAGTTATATAAAATTATAATCGTTGATTTAAATACATATCTGATCTTATAATCTGTATTAATTTTATTTTAATTTTTATTCTGATGTTATTAATTTAATGTAATTAGAGTGGGAAATTTAAAATTTAAAATTTAAAATGGAGAATTAATATGTTGACAAATGACATGACATTAATTAGGAGACCTAATAGGGTGACACATGATAAAAGAAAAATAAACCTATTTTTTTTATTAAAATAATAGATATGAGATCTGTGTATTACACATGTTTATCAAAAAAAGGTGGAATATAAAGTTATAAGCATCAAGTATTTTTTTTTAAGTAATAATTTTACACAAATATTACAGATATAATGAATATAACAAGTTTTTCAACATATATAGTAATAAATAAAAGCTTATGAAAACTATTTTCGTTGTTTATAATTGTATTCCATAACATTTTTGTTTTCAACAAGTTGTTGTATAAGTGAAAAGTGTGATGTATAAATATTAAATTATGGAATAATTGATTATTGCCTAATTTGTGGTTGTACAACAGTTGTTTTTTTTTTTTTTTTTTTAATGGTTATTGAAATTTTATTTAATGATTCTACATAATATAAACTAGTGTAGCTATACATGCTTTGCATGAGTCGGTCAGTGTATTCCATTTACTCAATTTCAAAAAGATAAAAAAACATTCATTCATATTAAAGATAAAAGAGGAGAGAAAGAAGTAAGTGTCAATCGCTGCCGATGTTAGTGGCAATCTGATATGCAGAGAGGGATATGAGATGGGGGATTTAGGCTATGAGAAGCAGACCGATTAAGGAAGACGCCGATGATTATACAGGGTCTATGAGTCGGTGGTGTGTTGGAGAAATACCATTGGGGAATAGAAATGGTGGTGGACACCGTATTGGAGAAGAAAATCAGTGGACTAAGAGAGAAGGGTGCATGACCTTGTAGACAGAATATCATATGACGATGTAAATGAAGCCTCAGCTCCACTCTAGCGAATACCAGCTATATAAGCCAATTCAAAAAACCACCGACTCCAAAATTTCTACTGTAGCTAAGCCTCTTTGGATTTAATTATATGTATAATAAACCCGCATAAAATGTGGAATTTACTTTTAAATTTAAGAAAATTGAAAGCACAAGAAAATGTCAAGTGGAAAAAGAAAAAATTAAAAAATCCTACAAAAATGACATGTGTCAAACTAAAGGAGAACATAACATTTAGCAAAAAAAACATTTTCATTTATTAGGGTAGACGAAGATTTTATTTGTTGTCAATGTCAATGAATAAGCCTGTTATTCCCGATCTCTTTTCTGTTGCTATGTATCTTTGTTCTTTACAATTAACTCTATTTTTTTTTAAATCAATTTTAAAAGTGATTTATATATATAACAAATTTAGAAAATCTACACGCTATAAAGACAGTTTTTTTTAAATAAAAACTTAAAAGGTTTTTGTTCGAGTACAACTTAAAAAAAGGTAGAAAATGTTAATTTTTTGCTTATTCACTTTACCTGCCTAACAACTCCTTTCGAACAAAATCATTTTTCTTACACTTGGTGCTGCCCCATGACACTGATCATCTTAATCGAGTGTCGCAATTAGTAGACTAACCTATCAAATTAAACCTTGATGATGTGACATGTGTATACTAACAATATATTGCATTTTTTAGTACAACTAAGTTGCTTAAATAATTTGTTTTAACTTTTATAAGATCATGGTTGAATATTATAGGGTTGTGTGACTATAAATACCTATCGACTTAAGTTTCAACATGCACTTTTTTTGTATATAATACGATACCAAACATTAAAGTAAACAGAAAAACCCTTGATGTGTCTTAAGTATCGACATCTAAACTAAATAATACTGGATAGTCGACTTAAGTTTCAACATGCACTTTTTTTGTATTCAATACGATAACAAACATTAAAATAAACAGAAAAACCATTGATGTGTCTTAAATATCGAACTCTAAATTAATTAATATTGGATAGGTAGCAAATACCATTATAATTACGAATTGACAAGTTCAGTGATGGGATCATTGATATAGTGGCGACTTTTGATGTGTGATTAAGAATAAAGTTCCGGTGTATGTTGTTTGTTTCGAGCTAGGGAGAGGATGAGAGCTTGACACCTTGTAAATTTAGAGTGATTGTCTTTTCTTGTTTCTTAGTGGGTTGAGAATGGCAAGTGATTTCTTTATTTGATTTGGTTTCTACACGATCGCATCTTTGAAAATATCTTGGAATCTATTATATTGAATGATATTTTATATGATGGATCTCGAATTGTAAATATTTTTAACTATACTAAGATAATCACACAATTTAGTTTATATAATTTCCCAATGTTTGAATACATGTGATAATCACTAAAGTTTTAGTGGATATATTTTATTAATAACTACTAGAGACCCGTGAAAACTACGAGTTTATAAGACAGACAATGAAAATAAATTGATTAAATAAAAAAAATTTAAAATTTAAATACTATACTATATTGAAGTATGATTGTTAATGTATGATGCTATTCCAAATACATAACTACACTAACAATTTTAAACAATAATGTTTAAACTTGAACTAAAAGAATTTAACAATCTGTAAATACTTTTTTGTATACAACATTTGATCTTATATTGGTAAGTTTGATTTCTTTACCTAAAATCAAAATTTAAGTCTTTCTTTGCTTTTAACTCTAGAAAATGTATAACCATCCATGTGTGAAAACATGTTTTCTCAAAAACAAACCAACATTCGACAGTGACCGTCCTTGATATTTATTTATTGTCATCGTAAAACATACGACAACTGGAAATTGTCTTTTTCTGAATGTAAGTTAGTGTGTAGAAAAAGATTGATGGCATTTAATTATTTTAAATTTAAAACTTTCTATACCTAAAAGTGATTACAGTAAAACAGATTTTTTTTTTTTTGAAATATAAATGACCTTCAATAAACTTGATCCTTATATCCATTATCCATATTCAAAGTTCAAACCTTCTAGGCTACTATTTTGTCAGAATCCTGCGTAATTAAAATCTAGATTTTTATTTTAATACTGATTTGGTTGGAAAAGTATATGGAACTAAATTCTATCCTTTTGTATTCTATTATTTATTATTTATTTCGTTTGAAAATCAAACTAAATTAAATATTCCAGAAAAAGTTGATATTTCTTTTAAGAAATGCAATTTTTTTTTCCAAGAAATGTAAAACTTTCAAAAAAAACTTATAAGTAATCAAATTTCAATTTTTTAGATTAAGGTAAAGTTTCTATTCTATGAAACAATAGTTCCAGGTTATAAACTTAAAATAGAAGTGTTATATGCTACGATTACCCAAAATATATTAAAAAAAAAATAGAAATCCATTATTTAAAAATGATATAACACGATTCACACATGAAAAATCTTAATATTTTAATTTTAACATGTTAAATATATATATATTTTTATTTTATACTCTTATCATATTTGGATTATACTATTAATTCTTTCATTTAAATCTTTAAACAATAAACCATAACAAACTTTTAGCCTTTTATCATTTTAGATTGTTATATATGCTCATCCTATATCGGTTATAACTAACTGCAAAAGATTAAGATGTTTTTATTTCATTAATTCGTAGAATATAATGAAAAATAATTAGTAGATTATTTAATTTATGTTTTTTAAATAAATATGAAGAATTAATTTTATCCATGTCAAGTGACATCATTAGAATACGTGACATCAATAGAATGAAAGAGAAAATATAAGTAAATAGTATAGAAAAATGTCGTTTGGCACATAGTTATTTTTATTATTAGTCAGTATAAGTTACAAAATAATATTAACTTTTGTAAATTTAGAGATTACCACCTAGTTTGAAAATTATAGAATTTTGAATTACAAACGTTGTCCCATGTATAAAAAAGTCATGAAATCATTTTATGTGTGTTTTTTTAGAAAAATGGCATTGTTGTCCATCGAAGTTTCAAGCTCTGGTCTAAATGATCTCTTTTTTTTTGGCTTTATGGGGGCATAAAGTGAATGTCAACCTGGTTTTTTGGTCACTGTTACCTAATATATCAGGTTTCATAAGCCACATAAGCAGTTGCAGCTGATGTGGCTTCCTTTCTAGACATGAAGCCACAATTTGCTCAACTCAAATCCATCTATCCTATCTTCTCTAAACTAAAAACCTAAAGCCACAGATTTCCACCTCAAGCACCCCCCCCCCCCCCCCCCGGTAGGAGTCGCCACCCGGAAACTGAAACTTTAAAGTCGCTGTTGTGCTAGTCTCTATCTCTTCGATCTCTTTTGATCTACTCCTCTTTATCCCTCTGATCTTTGTTGACTTGCCGAGAGATGCTCTGCCAAGCTCCGTTCATTGGAAGCTCTATCCACTACAACGTCGCCATCAACCACCAACACTCATACTCTACAATTGACCATTATCATTGACTACGACAATAGTGGCGACCCACTTCACTCATTAATCACACTCTCATGAAACACACCTCTTTGTAGACCCATTACCGGTACAATTGACTACTACTATCATTGACTCTCCATGGATGCTCAAAACCTGCAAACAAACCTATTGATGCAAACCCACCACCTATCTATAGATTCTCTAACCATAAACTGATTTTGGTTTCTTTTTATGAAGTCCTTATCTTCATAAATCAATTTCAATTTTGGTTACATGAGTTTTAATTTGATATAGTTTCTGGATTTTGCTGGTCACTTTTATTTTCATTAAGGGTTCAAGATTTTGCTTTAGGATTATGCTTGTATTAGTTTTCCAATAAGGATTTTCCTAGTCCTTCTTCTTTCTTTCTGGAAGTTCTATGCTTCTATAAAGTTCATCCAGTACAGCTTTGTCCGAATGATGTATCAAAAGTGTTGACCTTTGAGGCTTTATGTGTATATCGTCATATTCCTTTGAATGTTGTTTTGTTTCGCTACTTTTATCGTCTGAAGAGATATGGTGACTGGTACTCCTTCAGTAGTCGTCACTTCAATCTTGCTCCTGATCTATCTGGCGCCTACGGCGGGTGGAAGAGCAAGTTTTATTGGGTGGATTTTCATAGTTTTTGCCTTCCCTTCGCACCTGGCCACGTGCCTCTCGTTGATGACTCGGTATCCTTAACCAACGAGTTATTCTGATATATACCTTTATTTTCATGTTTCTGTGTACAAATATCTTTCTTTCCAGAGGTTGTACTTGCGTTATGTCGCATGAGCCTTTATTGGAAAGCTTGCAGTGAATTTCCAGTTTTAGTTGTTCGTCATACATGTTGGTGGTTATTTATACCTTTTACTGGATTTAGTAAGTCTTCTTCCTTTGTCAGTGTTACACATTCTCTTGATATAAATGTTGTTTCTTGTACATTTTCTCTTTGCTCATTAAATGTCGTAGATGGTAGTAAATACGCGTTTCAATTGACTGCATATTTGTCCGGTGACATTCCTCCCCAAGCCATTATGTTGGAAATTGTTATTACGGATAAGGATGTGGACCCGGTGGCTGTGGTTTCTAGGTCGCCTTTAAGATTACCCGGGTTTAGATCGGATGCTTTCTCTATTATTCAGCTTTTGGGAACTTATTGCCCTTCTTTGGTCGTTCCATCACATATTGAATCTTCTAGCCCTATGGATGTTGCTTCCATGAGTGCTCTTCCTCATAGTCGCAAGCGCAAGCGGCCTTTAACACCTCATCAGTTTGAGCACTTTTTGTGTGATGTTTCGAGATGGCCTCGATGCGTGTCTCCTCCACCCTCGCCTCATAATTCTCTTACCGCGGTCGTTATTTCTGATACATATATGTATTTTGTTTGTGTTAGACGTTAATATGACTGTAATAAATTGCTTTTCTTGTGTAGAAGGTTGTCCTTCATGCATTTAATTTCAAGAGGAGCTAAATGAAGCATGTCATTCCATTGCTTGTGTTGAGAATATCATATGCAGAGTACTTGGAAAAGAATCAAAATTTTTTGATGGGTTGTTAACTTTGCAAGATCGATATTTTCTCTTTCGAGGTTAGCTTACGAGCCTCGGAGGGTATGAAGCTTGCAGGTGAGGAGATGTTATTTAACGCCGACGAAATGCATGCAGACTTGTATAGTCGGTATCGTGATGTTGTTGATAAGGTTATGATGTTATAGAATCAAAGGACTCTCTTAGAATTAGATTATGAGGCATGTCTTCTAGAAAATGACGTCCTCCGTGCTCAGCTTGCAGCCAAATATTTGTAATCCTCAGTATATGGGTCGGTTATGATCTTCCTTGTTGCAAGCAATGGTCTAACCTTTGCTTGTGAGTGTAACCAAACCTCATGCTATAATATGGTTATCTGAAATTTTTTGTTTATTTGTTGTTGTTTCGTTGTTGGGAACTTTGTAGTGTAAAACTTGTATTTTGCATGTTTTGCTCTTTGCAAAATGTTATCATATTTACGAAGTTTCCTTAAAATGAGATTCTAACTGCGTTGCCACATACACATGTGGTCGGATTCTGGTGATTTTGACGTTTGTACGATTGTTTGACCTTTTTCTAGGGAATGCCCTTATTTTTGTGCTAAGTAGGCGGCCTATGCATCGACATATATATATATATATATATATATATATATATATATATATATATATATATATATATATAGGGAAATGATCAAATGAGAACACCTAAAAGGTTGAGAACACGAGAACAGTTTTGAACCAATCATCATATAAGGGCATAAAATGAATTTTACAATATAATTAATTATGGATAATTTATGAGTAATTAATTACTTCCTAAAATCATGGGATTTAATATGATTAATAGATTTTTTACCCAAATATTAGGAACTTATATAATCTATTTTTAATTAACAAAATCAATAAAATGATTTTAAAAACGTTTTTAGCATATATTAAAAAAAACCTTATTTTTTTTTTGCTTTAAGTTTTTTTTTACCAACCACATCAAAAATACTGACGCATTAATCATTTTATCCGAATATTAGTAATCATGCATGAATAAATATATATTTGTAGTCATATATGAAGCCGGTAATAATCTTGAATGAATAGATGAATTAATTTATATTCATAAATGAATAAAACACAATTAAAGAAACATCACATAAATCAAAACATCTAAATATGAATTGCTTCAATCATTAATGAATATACATTTAATCTTATGAATACATTTAAATACACATTTAATCACTAATGAATACACATTTAGTCATAATTGAATAGAAAACACTGTTAAAAGACAAAGAATTTCTAATATGGTATCGGCTTTGGCTTCCTCGGTTAAAGAGATTGATTCGTTGTGGATCTCCGATGGGTCACAGAGGCGTGGTAGTCCGGCGATGATTTTTCTCAGACCGCCTTAATCTTTTGTGTCACCCGACTTCCCTTTTCCATAGCATTCTTTCTATGTGTATATTTTTGTCTGATCAAGCTATTGTATCTGTATCAACATAAAAACCCAATATTTATAAATGAATAAGACATGAGTGAAAAAAATAATGTAATATAATAAGTCAGACTATGATATTCACTATTCATAAATGAATAAAGTGTTAGTTAAAAAAAGAGCTTAACGTCTTAAGCCAATTTTACTTATTCATTGATGAATAGATCAATGAACAAATTCATATGTCTTGTATTTGGACCCAATAAACAAACCTGGTGTTCGTAATCTGGTTTGATAGCAGCAAATGGTGTTCGTAATCTGATTTCAGGAAACTATAAAAAAACTGAACTTTAAGGGGGACAGTGAATCCAAAATCAAAAGCCTAAAAATTCTAGGGTTACCTTCAAATTCGGAACAAGAAAACAACGGGAATTAATCTGGCTATCCAACCAGATTACGAACACCATTTGCTGCTATCGGCACATTAGATTGCGTCGCCTACGACTGGCCTCCACGTCTTTTGATGTCGCAATCGGTTTTTGTATATGTCTCTTTGTCGCAATCGGTCTCTATATATCATCTCCATTGAAGATCTGGCAGAGAAACATCAAAGAGATTGTTCGGCTTCATCACATCTTCGATAGTCACTTTCAGTCGGCGTTGCATACGATGATTAAGGTTGTCGTGCAAAATGATGAGGATGATGAACAGGTTTTAATGGTGCTCAAAGATGGTTGTGGCGTGAGATGATGAGCAGGAGGATTCGATTTTATTGATACAACCCTAGGTAGAAGATGGTGCTCAAAGATGGTGGTTGTGTGATGGTCGAAGATGGAGGATGGAGGAAGACGATGAACGCAAACAGTGGTGAAGAAGGTAGGGGTGTGCGGCCGGTTTTTTCAAAATAATTAGATTAGAGTTTTAGTTAAGTAGAGAGAGAGAGAGAGAGAGAAATTATAGGAATTTCTATTTAATTAAATTATATGGATTTCCTATTGTACCCTTTTGCCATTTCAAAGTTACATATTTAGCACATCAGTTTTATAAATGTTCATAAATGGTCCAATTAATAATAGCCATAGATCTAATTATTTACAAGGTTGTCATCTGTTCTCGCGTTCTCAACCTTTTAGGTGTTCTCATTTGATCCTACTCCTATATATATATATATATATATATATATATATATATATATATATATATATATATATATATACATATTCTTCATGTTAGTGTAGTTGCACTGACCGAGCTTCACGGTTTCAAAGAATAAATGTATTCATTGGCTAATTAGGTATCCTAGGTCGGAGTGTAGTACTCGACCTTTATATGGATGTAGTCGGCTGACCGAGCTACATGGTTTTATAGAATAAGTGTATCCTTTGGCTAAGTAGGTAGCCTAGGTGAGAGTGTAGTACTCAACCTTTATATGGATGTAGTCGGCCGACCGAGCTACATTGTTTTAGAGAATAAGTGTATTCTTTGGCTAAGTAGGTAGTCTACGTCGGAGTGTAGTACTCGACCATTATATGGATGTAGTCGGTTGACCGAGCTACATTGTTTTAGATAATAAGCGTATTATTTGGCTAAGCAGGTAGCCTAGGTCAGAGTATAGTACTCGATCTTTATATGGATGTAGTCGGCTTACCGAGCTACATGGTTTTTAAATAATAAGTGTATTCCTTGGCTAAGCAGGTAGCCTAGGTCGGAGTGTAGTACTCGACCTTTATATGGATGTAGTCGGCTGACCGAGTTACATGGTTTTACAGAATCAGTGTATTCTTTCAATTGTTCCCATTTTTTTCTCTTTTAATCTTAAATATAGATAGCGGTCGAACTTGTTCCTCCTTTCTTGTTAGCTTATAGCTTTCTACATTCCTTCGTTTTTCTATCTGTCCAGATGTAGATTTTTCTTAGGATTTTTACATGCCAGTACCTTGGTACTATCTCTCCCCCCATTGTCTGTAAAATGTACGGCCTGTATCTATTTGCTTCTTGAACTTTGTATGGGCCTTCCCATATTGGTCTTAGCTTCCCTTGCGACTCTTGTCTAATACCTCTGTTATTTTATAGCACTTGCTCACCTATCTTGAAAGATCTACCCCTAACGCACTGGTTATAATGATTTTCCGTCTACTTCTTATAATGCTCTTACCTTATTGCTGCCATTCACCTCCGTTCCATGGATACGTCTATGTTTGTTCGCAAATCCTGATTATTATTTTCTGCGTTAAAGTTCGTTGCTCGGTTTGTTAGGATAATCAACTCTAGTGGTACTACCGCTTCTAATCCATAAACAAAACTAAACGGTGTTTCCTTTGTCGCGGTTCGTGCTGTGTTTCGATATGCCCATAACATGCTTGGCAATTCATTGACCCATCTCCTATTTGCTACGTATAGTCTTGTCGCTAGGTCATGCAATATCATCCTGTTTGTGACATCCGTTTTCCCATTTGCTCCTGGATGCGCCACCGGAGTAAATTTATGGTTGATTCTAAGGTCTTCTCACCATTCCCGGAAAGGATTATTTGCGAATTGGGTACCGTTATCTGAAATGAGTGTGTGGGTATCCTAAATCGGCAAATGATTTGCTTCCAAAAGAATTTGTATAATATTGTTTTTCCAGTTATCGTTGCCAGTGGTTCTACCTCTACCCATTTGGTGAAGTAGTCTATTTCTACTACTAGGAACTTCACCTTCCTTTGTGCTTTTGGGAATGACACCACTATGTCTATGCCCCACTTAGCGTAGATGATTTCCTCGGGTTCGGTGCATGCTTCTGAAATATTTCACATTTATAGATTATGTTTTATGTATCTTGGTACATGGTTGGCCCGTAGTACCCTATCCTCGCTATTTTCCTCACTATTGTTCGCGCACCCTTATGTACTCTTGCGATACCTTCATGCATTTCTTTTATGAGTTATTCTGCTTCCTTGCTATTTACGCAACATAAGTGTGGTGCTAAGTATCCTTTCTTGTATAACACTTCATTATGCACCACAAAAGATGGTGCCTTGATTCGCAATTTTCGGGCTTGTTTATCATCTTGTTGTAATTATCCTTCCAACAAATATTTAATTATCGCTTTCTTCCTGTCATTTGACTCTTCTACCATTGACACCACCAATGTTTCCTCTATTGCTTTGGTTTGGACTATTTCCACTAACACTTTCTTGGTTAAATGCGGGAATGTTGAGGATGCTAATTTGCTCAATGCGTCCGCTCTTTTGTTTTTTGATCTTGGTATATGTTCTAACTTGAAGTTTACAAACTACTTTGTTAGTGCCTTCACTTTGTATGTGTATTATGCGAGTTTTTCCCCCAAATCTCGTATAAGATGTTAGTCTGTTTAGAGACGACCATGGAGTCTATGAAGGCATGTATGTGTCGGAAACCTACTTTAATAGCCAATTGTAATCCTTCGATAAGTACTTCATACTCTGACTCGTTATTTGACGTCGGGAAGTCGAACCTTAGAGCATATGTTATTTATTCTCCTATTGGACTTATTAATATCAAACCGACCCCTACCCCTTCAACACAAGAAGATCCATCGGTATATAACTTTCATTGCTTATTTCGTGCATGCTCTATGTCTGCATCTTTATTTTTCGTGTTCCCTACTAATGATACCTCCTTATGACATGTTATTTCAACTATAAAGTCTCATAGTACTTGTGCCTTGATGCTAGTGCGGGGTTTGAAGGTAATTTCATGTTCTCCCAATTTCATGGCCTATTTAGCTAGTCGCCCTGATTTTTCTGGTTTTAGTAACACTTACTGTACTGGGACATTCGTGAGGACTTCTATAGTGTGTGCTAAGAAATATCTCTTCCGCCGTCTAACCACGTTTACCAGGGACAATGCCAATTTTTCGATATCTGAATATCTGATTTCTACTCCTTTTAATATATGACTCACAAAGTATATAGGTATTTTTTTGTCTTTCCTGTTGGCTAACAATACTGCATTGGCTGCTGTCCTTGATGCTGCTAAATACATTGTTAGAATTTCCCCTTGGATTGGTGGCGTGAGGGCGGGCAGCTCTGTTAATGCTATTTTGAGTTTCTTGAATGCGTTCTCCGCCTCCTCTGTCCACTGTAAATACTTTTTGTCTAGTACCCTTTTCAACGTTTTATAGAATGAAAGTGTCTTCTCTACAGATTTAGCTAAGAATAGTCCCAACGTTGCTAATTTTTCGTTTAATGCTTGTACCTCTTTCACTGCCCTCGGTGAGCGCATTTCTAATAGTGATTCCATTTTTTTGGGTTTGACCTTATTCCTTCCTTTGTAATGACATGTCCTAGGAATTTTCCTTCTTTTGTACCAAACAAGCATTTCTTCAGGTTTAATTTCATGTTTACTTCCGTTAAATTCGCAAAGGTTTTCGATATGTCTTGTAAAAAATGGTCATCATTTCGGATCTTGATGACCATGTCGTCCACATATACTTCAATGTTTCTGCATATTTATGGTTCGAAAACTTTTTTCGTTCATGCGTTCTTCAGTCTGAATGGCATTGTTTATAGCAAAATGTTCCTCTGTCTGTATGAAAAGATGTTTTCTCTTCATCTCCTTTCTGCATATCTATATGATGATACCCTTTATAAGCGTCCAAAAAACTCTTTCACTTGTGTCTGTGCAAAGGCTCTATCTTTTCATCTATTGACGGTAATGGGTAACAGTCTTTTGGGAATGCTTTATTTAAGTTTATGAAATCAACGCACATTCTCAGCTGCCCATCTTCTTTTTTTTACCAACACCGGATTTTCTACCCAGGACGAAAAAAGCGACTCTCGCACTATGCCTGATGTAACGACCCAAACATTCATGGTAAAAAATTATTTTTAGAGTAACCCAAAACCCAACATTCATTTGTTTCCAATAAAAAGATAATCAGAGTATGATAATGTATCCTTAAACAACAATAACAAATCAGAAGGTAATGCAGAAATAAACTTTGGGGTGTGCAATGTAATCATGCTAAGCTCTTTCCTTTTGAACCGGAAGTACCTGAAAACAATTTAAGCACAAACCGTAAGCACAAAGCTTAGTGAATTCCTCTAAAATACCATATATCAAACAATAATGGGCCTAGCCCAACATACATGCTTCGGGACCAACCCATGCATTCGGACCTCATCCATATAATCGGGCCTTGCCCATATAAAACATAAATAATCAGGTATCGCCCAGATAAAAATACATACACATGCAAGAGTCACAAATACAACTAAGATCCTACAAACATAATCCAATGGGCCGGCATTGGTGCCTTCGACCCACGAGTACATTTTAGAGACTCACCTTACAGACAAAATCAATAGCAACTCTCACAGCAGAAGTACGGGTGCTAAACACAACCTAATCAACCACACAAGGTAAACCCTTAGCCACCTTCTAAATCATTCAAATTGTTCAAAAGTCAATAAGGTCAAAGTCAAAGTCATAACAGTCGACCTCTACGTCGTGGACATCCCTTGGCCACGTCATGGCGTATGGGTCTAAACCTAATCAAAATCCAAGTCAAACAAGTCAAGATGGCCTCAACCGATCTCTACTTCGTGGACCCCAATGGCAACACCGTGGCAGCTAACAAACAAAATAATCATGGTTCGCCTTTAGTCCCCACGCTGTGGCAGCCACTCGTCATATCATGGCAACGCTGAAATGACGTTCTTAAGCCATTCAGTCCTTAATCCACTAAGCCTTTCACCAATCTTCTCCAGAATACTTCCAGGGCCCCTAAAGGTCAATAAAAAATCCAAACTTTATGGACATGCATGCCCTTTCCCAAGTTTGGTCAAATGTGGAGAAATACGACCTAAAACCCAATCATGATTCACAAATTACCACAAGGTTCTAGATCTAAAAGCTATAATACTCAAGGGACATAGAGGAGTCATAAAGTTGCTAACTTTATCTCTTCTAACCTACCAAACACAAACAAAGTTCCAAAATATGCCAAAACCTCGAGATCCATAAAGATAACACTATCAAGAATGGAACTAGGAAGCTCACCAAAGGTCCAAAGAGTAAACACAAGGGGTGGAGGCAGATTGCTTGTTGATTCTTACACTACACTTCCTTCTTCCTTCAAATATCACAAAAGTACCAAAAATGAGCTCACAACATGCAAGGGAGGCTAGGGTTAGGCTTTCTGACTTTGGGAGAGTAATGGAGGCTGAATGAACACGAAACGCTAGCCATCATGTACTTTAAATAGGGCCCAAAGCCCAAGAATTGGGGTTTTCTCTAAAAACAGCTGCCACGTCGTGGCAATACATGTCCAAGCCTTGGCGGTCATTAAAACCCCGCGATCAAAAAGACACTGCCACGCCGTAGTGAAGCCTTCACCATTCCATGGCCACCAAAAATGCAATTCAAAAATTAGGAATTACTTTATACCTGAAACGCATGTTATACCTGCACTGACTAACTTATCGACCTCATCGTTTATTGCTTATTTTTATCTTTGGATTGGCCTTTTTTCTTCTAGCGAATTGGTTTGTTTCCTGGTTGCTGTGTAACTTGTGTTCAATTAGTTTCCTTGGTATACCGGTCATGTCAGATGACTGCCAAGCAAATACATCAATACTTTCTTTCAACAAATTCGTTAATTCTTCTCTTAGCGTATGTGGTAATCCTGCCCCCATCCATAATCCTTTCTTTGGGTATCTTTTGTTTATTACAACTTCCTCTGTTTCCTCTTGTGTTGATTTTGATCATGGCGTCGTTATTGTTGGATTAGGTGTCTAAGCCAATAACTGAATTAGTATATACTTGAATATTAGCAAAGTCCTTTTGGGCTGCCCTTAAACCTAGTAAATGAATATGATGACTTTGAGAGAGAGAGAGAGAGTGAGAGAGAGAGAGAGAGAATGATTTGTTGATTTATTATATGATTAATAAATAGAAATAAATGAATTTATTAATATATTATGAAATTTATATATTAATTAGAAATAGTAATATTTAATTAAGAATTAATCATAAATTAATTAGAATTAATTTTGGGATTAATTGGATTAATTAAAATTGTAAGGGTTAAAGTGCAATTGTTCAATAGTTGAACAAGAGAGGTTCCAAAACCTTCCTTGGAAGGGGTGGACGGTTTTTAGGGTATTATAGGGCATCTGGAATATTCCTCACAGAAAAATAGGAAGCTGAATAATTACCAATTTGAATTAATATTATTTTATCCATTTAAGGGTTATCCAAGGTTTCCAAGTTGCACTATAAAAGGCACCCTTGGCCTTCAAATTTTGACTACTCCCTTTCTAAGAGCTAAGGCCGAAATTTCATCTCCCCTCTCATCTCTCTTCAAGTCTCCTAGTTGCTAGGGTTGGGTGTGAACAATCAGAGGCACGATATTTCTGGTGCTTGCTTCCAAAAGCTTTGAAGAAGGGTTTTTGATTTATTTACTATAACAAATCAAAAGGTATGTAATATTCCTTTATGAATTATGATTTCATTATGGTTATTGTAATTTGTTAATTCATAGTATGTTACCTTCCCGTGAAAGACATAGATCCCTTTAGGTTGCATGTGCCCTAATCATTTAATTGTGAAGTGTTTTTCCGCTTAGAGCATTGCTGTTATAACCTGGGTTTTCCATTAGTGGTATCCGAGCATATGGTTGTCTTACATCTAATTGCACATAAGAGAATTGAACAAACAAAAAAAAATATGTTTTTTGTATCTCACGACGTGAGATCTGGAAAATTCGATTTTTTTCGATTTTAATTTGCCTAATTTGTTTTGCATGCTTATTATTTGGTAATTATCTTTTTATATATGCCAAATCCGAATTTGCCTATATATTTGATAATTAAATAAAATCCTATAAATTAGGAGATAAATCTTTGACTTGATTAATTATTTAACTAATTAATATAATTAATTTTTTAAATGTGTAAATTATTAATTTAGATATTAATTAATTTTAATAAATAATGTCAAATACCTTGTGTTTTAAAATGTTTAAAATACACATTATATTATAAATATGATTAATTGTTATATATATATATATATATATATATATATATATATATATATATATATATATATATATAATATATATATATATATATATAAGTCAGTCGGGGCTAGTATGCCTCATTCACGAAGTCGAACTATAAGGTAGGTATAAGGAAACTTCCTATAAAATGGTAGTTGAATGGCTGTCCACTCTCACCCACCGATTCCTTGTTTGGTGGACGGTCGTTAGCTGAACGGATCTGATAGGCCATTAACTTCATTAAAAGTATAATGCTATTAAAGTAACTAAACCACCTTTTAAAATCCCACTCTTAGTTTGTAACATCCCAAAAATTTCAATAAAATTTAAACTTTTCAAAACAACTCATTTACTAATAAAAGTGTTTACAAAAACAATGTCTCCAAAACATGATTTAAAATCAGAGTCTCTCAAGATCCAATCCGTTGTAAAACCAAGGATGTATATGGTCACGCCTTCGCCTTGCCACGAATCATCTGAAGAACCTGAAACCATAAAAAAAACTATAAGCACGAAGCTTAGTGAGTTCCCCCAAAATACCAACACCAAAAACATATAACATGTACAAATAACAGCATGTACTTGGTCCACAGCTAAAAGTCTAGATTACCCCTGAGCCCACAGTATGAGTTTGGCTTGCCTATCAGGCTCACAACTCATATTTGGCCTGCTCTTGAGCCCACATCATATTTCTGGCTTGCCCTCGAGGCCACAGCTTATGTCTGGCTTGCTCCCAACACAATCAGTCATCGGACTGGAATACGAATGTTCAGTCCTCAGTACGAGTCTGGCATACCAACCGGTCCTCAGCTCGTATCTGGAATGCTACTGAGCCCTCAATATGAGTCTGGCATGCCCTTCCCGGCCCTCATCTCATATCTGGAATTCTCCAATACCCTCAAGTCCTCAGTATAATTTGTGCATACCACCGGGTCCTCAGCTCGTATCTGGAATGCACCTAAGCCCTTAGCATGAGTCTGGCATACCACCTGGTCCTCAGCTCATATCTGGAATGCTCCAATACCCTCAAGTCCTCAATACGAGTCTGGCATACCATCGAGTCCTTAGCTCGTATTTGGAATGCACCTGAGCCCTCAATATGAGTCTGGCATACCACCCAGTCCTCAGCTCATATGTGGAATGCTCCAGGGTTTGTCGGCTACAGCACGAAGCAGTACAACCTCAACCCAACACAATAAAACATATACATATAATCATGCAGACAGAATCATACGAAGCCTGCTCACTCCTTCCCCGAACTCGAAAAACAAAAAGGACAGAATCCTCAGGCCGATCATAATGATCATCCCATTCTTGAGTCCTGCGATTCGAATACCCGACCTCGAGCAAAACCTCTAAGACCTCAAAACAACAAGCTCACTAGGTCTGCACCAAACAACCCAAATCGATATTGCCATTGGGGCTCAAAACAATCACTAAGCCCATCCTCATGCCTAAGCAATCATAACCAAAAGATCGACATGAATGGAAACACTGCCACAAATCATGATATCCAACCATGCTATCTTCCCCGACCAGCCCTTAGAATCCCTGAAGCTTTCCTCGATTCAAGTATGGATGACGTGCTTCTATTAGTACGTGCCCAATACTACCTTCCACACCTATCCATACTCTCCTCAAGAATCATCTCGGGTCCTCTAAGACCTATTCATAAAATACTCCCGAAACCTGCTCAACAGCAAAAGAACTGCACTAAATACTCCTTAGGCTATCCTAGGATTCCCCACCTCCCCTTCCATCAGCTGCTGAAGGGATCCAATCAATTCCAGCCAACCACTTCGTTAATACAATTACATGCAACAAAACTTAAATATTCTTTTGACTAAAGGATCCAACCCTACAACGGTTAGACTCAAATGAGAGCTGCACAATAGGGCCAAATCCTTTACTCTAGGAATTTTTAATCCCCATAGCATGTAACTTAATGTATTCATTTGATAGTTAGCTCCCATCAATGTGAGTCCCACAAAGCACAAAGCAAGCATCATTCGAGAATTGGAGTCGACTGACACTAAAACACAATAAAATCAAACAGATCCTCATATGAAATCCTCGATCTCAAACTCCTAGCACCACGGGTGCACCTTCGCCCTGCTCTCACTCTCCCAAGAGTGGCTAATCATTCCTCGCGCCGACCCGATATACACTACACCCACACATGAAACTTCCACTAACCTTGCAACACTCGTGTATGCTAGCCATACATAGCATTGGATCCTATAGACAGTCAAATATCTGATCCTACCCTAATCCCTTCATCAAACAACAACATAAAATAAGTCCAAACCGAACATTCTCAGGCTATAGAACCTCAGTTATGTACAACTATGATGCATACACTAAGTAACTACAGTAATGATGTCAATTTCATATAAGAAAGAACCCTAGGCTATCAGGCATCATATAATCAGACAATTATATCATGTAATTCTTGAAGATCCCTAGCCTATCAGTAGCATGATGTTCTAACATATCACAATATCAAATAATAATGTGGTAATTTGGGATCAACTTACTGGCTTCGGCTGATCGTAAACATCGCATCCCCCTTTGGTTATTTTGAAAGCAACTTTGAAAATTATGTTTAAGACCCTTACCTTGAAAATCATTTTTAAAATCCTTTTTCCTTAGTTTGAGATTGGATTCACATGAGTGTTCCTCCAATTCACTCAAACCAAGGCTCTGATACCAACTTGTAATATCCAAAAAATTTCAACAAAATTTAAACTTTTCAAAATATCCTATTTAATAATAAAAGTGTTTACAAAAACAAGGTCTCCAAAACATGATTTAAAATCAGAGTCTCCCAAGATCCAATCTATTGTAAAAGCAAGGATGTGTAAGGTCATGCCTTCGCCTTGCCACGAATCGTATGAAGAACCTGAAACCATAAACAAACATGTAAGCACGAAGCTTAGTGAGTTCCCCCAAAGTACCAACACCAAAAACAGATAACATGTATAAATAACAACATGTACTGGGTCCATAGGTAAAAGAATGGATTACCCCTGAGCCTACAGTATGAATCTGGCTTGCCTATCCGGCCCACAGCTCATATTTGGCCTGCTCTTGAGCCCACGACATAAGTTTGGCTTGCCCTCGAGGCCCACAACTTATGTCTGGCTTGCTCCCCAACCCAATCAATCATCGGACTGGAATACCAATATTCATTCCTCAGTACAAGTCTGGCATACCAACCGATAATCAGCTCGTATCTGGAATGCTACTGAGCCCTCAATATCACTCTGGCATGCCCTACCCGACCCTCAGCTCATATCTGGAATGCTCCAATACCCTCAAGTCCTCAGTACGAGTCTGGCATATCACCGGGTCCTCAACTCGTATCTGGAATGCACCTAAGCCCTCAGTATGGGTCTGGCATACCACCCGGTCCTCAGCTCATATCTGGAATGCTCCAATACCCTCAAGTCCTCAGTACGAGTCTGGCATACCACCGGGTCGTCAGCTCGTATCTGGAATGCACCTGAGCCCTCAGTATGAGTCTGGCATACCACCCGATCCTCAGCTCATATCTCGAATGCTCCAGGGTTTGTCGGCTAAAGCACCAAGCAGTACAACCTCAACCCAACTGTAACATCCGGATTTTCGGATACATTAAATGTGTGTTTAACCTTGAGAATTATAGAGTGACTCGACGAGTCGGGAGTCCGGCTCGCCGAGTAGGGCCGAGTTGCCAGCGTGGATTTAATGAGTGGACTCGACGAGTCAGAGACCTGACTCACCGAGTAGGTGCTGGGCAGAGAAACCCTAATTTCCGGGGTTTGGGGCCTATTTAAAGGCACTTATAGCCTCATTTGCGGCTACACTTTCCTGAGAACAAACCCTAGACGACCTTTGAGCTTTGAGAGAGAGTGCTTGGCTAATTGTGAGTGTTTGATGCATCTTGTGGAGAGGAGAGAAGAATTCCAAGCCAAGGGTCAAGAAAGTGCTGCTAGATCTGAGATTGTTCCTCTTCAGAGCTTCTGGGAAAGGTATAAAGCTTGCACCTTTCTCATTATTTTGTATAGATCTCATGATTTTATGAATCTAGGGGTTTTCCACCCAAATATGAGGACCCTGAGTATTTTATGTTCATTGAGAGGGTTGAACTACAGATCTGGACCATGTGAGGTCCCTAGAGTCCAAAAGTCCCTGCTTTATCCAACCAAAATAGTGATCTTGAGTGAAAAACCCTTTTTGAGATGTGTTTTGGCATTTTAAGCTCAAAATGCCATGCATGAACGTAAAGCCTGTGACTTTACGGGATTGATGAGCCTTAGGAGTGCAGATCTAGAATTTGGGAAGGTTCTCTGCCTTGAAAAACGACTGAATGAGATATGAGTCTGAATGGACTCGCCGAGTCAAGGAGCCGACTCGTGAGTCGGTGAGGGTTTGTCCCGATGGGTTTGATTGTGCGATAACTCGGCGAGTTGGGGGTCAACTCGACGAGTTGAGCTAGACTTTCTTGAGACTTCGTTGGAAACGAGGGGACTCGACGAGTCGCAAGAGTGCACTCGACGAGTCGGGTCAAACATGGACTGTTGACTCGAGTTTGACTTCTGTTGACTTTAGGGTTTGGTCAACATGAGTAATGGAGACCATGGAGGGGTAAAATGGTCTTTTACCCAATTCAAGAGTTAAAGAGAGAAGAAGAATAACATTTGGTTCCTTAGAGTCGAGAATCAAGTATTTATTGAGATAACTACCCTATGTGTTAGGCGGTGGCTAGTTCAAGATTCGAGTGCGAGGATGCTTGCTTGCTGTCGAGGTGAGTCTTCTCACTATACCTTACCTAGAGTGGCATATTTTGTGTGACCGGAGGGTCTTATGTGTTTATTTGAGTTATGTGATATTATGCATCTTGTCTGTGTGATATATATGCTATATTATGTATTGTTGAGACCGGACCGGAGGGTCCAACGAGCCATGAGACCGGAAGGTCCTCACTGAGACCGGACCAGAGGGTCCAACGAGCAGTGAGACCAGAGGTTCCTCACAGAGACCGGACCCAGAGGGTCCAACGAGCCGTGGGACTGGAGGGTCCCACTGAGACACATTGACCGGAGGGTCTTACAGAGCTATAGCCTCGAGTAGCTAATTATTTTGTGCGTGGTATTTTGGGGAACTCACTAAGCTTCGTGCTTACCGTGTTATGTGTTATGTGTTTCAGGTTTTTCTCAGAATCGCGGGAAGGCACCGACTTGATTGTACACACCAGAGAAAGAGCTATGTATTGAGAGGATCCTGGAGTTTTGATATATACAGTTTTTGGATATGAGATTTGATGAATTGACATTGTGACCTTTTGTGATTTTATAATGGAGATAAATGTGTTTTTAAATTGAAAAATTTGGTTTGAAAATCTATGGTGTTACACCAACACAATAAAACATATACAGATAACCATGCAGACATAATCATAGGTAGTCCTACAGATCTACCAACTAGCATGCATTCTATTCCATACTCATCATATCAATGAATATCAGGTTACCAAACCAATGGGCCGACATTGATGCCTTCGACCCGAAGTTATAGTGAGGAAAACTCACCTCGCGTTGTCGAATCATACAGAAAATCCTAGGCTGTTGGTTGATAGATTTTCGAACTATCAAAATCAAAACAACACCCAATCAACATTTGGGTCCCAATCCATATCCATAAATCCATTACTAAGGTAAATGACCACTTTACCCTTCACCTAGTTTGGACCAAGACTTAGGCCCAAACCTAATAATCTACAAGGCCAAATTACCAAAAACCACCCAAGGCCCAATTTTCCAAATTGGGCCCAAACCCATTGTAGGCCTTCTCAAAATAATTATCAACCCAAAACCTGATGGCCCAACAGGGCCCAAGACAACTAGGCCCAAACGAAGGCCCAAACCAAAGCCTAACGTGCAAAAACCCACCTGACTGAGTACGCGGGGCGTACTCAGCTGTACGCTAAGCGTACACGCTATTTGGCTTGTACGCTGTGCGTACAGACTTGTACGCCCAACGTACTCCTCCATTAAGCCAAATCCACCATTAAGCTCTTAATGCTTAAGTCCAGAAGTCCAAATCACAGATCCGAGCCCCAACAAGAGTCTAGAACCATAAAGTCACTGACTTTGTGACTTCGCATGCCCTATAAAGATCCAACTTCAAAATATAACACTCTACTGTCAACAAATGGACATAAACTCTTACATTGATGAATCTAAACCCTAAAGGTGACTACTTTATGCCTCTAGAACCTCAGAAACACCAAGAGTGGAAACTCACAGCTCCTGGAGTGGAATCAAACCACTACATCTCATTCTTGGGGCCAAAATGAACCAAAACTCATACATAATAGATCTAAGCCATTAATGAACAAGTTCATAGCGTTTTACCTCAAACAAGCTGGAAATAAAGTAGAGAATCAGGATCTACAAGCTCTTCCTTGATCTAACCTTGCACCAAACTCCTTCTTCTTGTAAATGAGCCAAAACACACCGATATGCACATAATGAGCTCAAAAACGCCACCATGGAGGCTAAGGGACGATTTGTAGGGTTTTGGGGACTTGGAGGCTGGTAAAGAGGCCAACTGTAAAGACTTATTGTGCTTATATAGGGTACAACATCTTAAATCAGGGTTTTCTCTTACACCTCGTATGCCCTGCGTACTCCTCGTACGCCCAGCGTAAGAGGTCTCACACCCCCGATCCAACCCTCGCAGTACGCCGAGCGTACATTACATTACACCTCAGATACTGCCCTTCGCATCAGTACGCCCCGCGTACTCCCTAGGTACGCCCCGTGTACTAGAGTTTCCTTTTAAACCCTAAAGCACTTCGAAGGCCATAACTTCTTCATTATAATTCTGATTCTGACGATCCATATATCCATGAAAAGGTAACGAGAAGCTCCACGCTTTAATCAACTCGTACCTACCTTACCATTTCCCGAAAAAACATCCAATTTCCATAAAAACCCGAGCTGACATATTACCAAAATACCCTTTGGCTCCAAGACACAAACCGAACTCCTGGATCATCTAAATTACGTCACCCACACCCAAATGGGGACGACTCGAGAAAGAGTGTTACATAGTTACTTTAGGAAAAATGTGAAAATTATGTTAATCCATAAAATTTCACATTATACATTATTGTAGTTGGTGGAGTGTGTGTGGTTAACCGGCACACTAGTAGTGATTATAAAGAGTAATAATGGGCATCTTGAAAATTATCATTGATTAATGGAGCACATGTGGTTAACCGACACATTAATATGAGATGATAAATGACATCGAGAGTTCCAAACATATTTGTATGGTTATTCACATCTTGTTTGTGTTCCTCGGTATCCTAGCCACAAATAGAAGAGTGTAATCTGAGATTAAACATGTTATTGATAGATTCAATGAATCTCAAAAGATCTAGGAATTTCATTTTGATTGAAATTGGTAAATTGCTTTTACCTACCTTTATAAAATTTATAATTAGATTGCGTCATCCCTCTTCTAGATTGTGAATCGCATAGTTGGGTTTTAGCATTATTATGGGTTAAATATTAAGGATTATTGTCATATAACTAAAACTACCTTCTTTTCTTTATAGATGTCTACTCCAGCTAATGCTTCTGCTCCTTCGTCGTCTACCCACCACTCAGGTTTCTCACTGCTCTCTATCGTGTCCAAGGTGACCTTTGATGCCACCAACTACAATGACTGGATGGAAAACATGAATATGGTTCTTTGATTCGAGGGAAAATAATATGTTCTTAAAAAAAGAACTTGTTGAAATCGATGAAGCCACTGCTACTCCAGAACAACTAGCATCCTACAAGAAACACTATGACGATGCAACAAAAGTTGCTTGCATCATGGTCGCCATGATGTTCCCCGAATTGCAAAGGTTCTATGAGGACTATTGGCCCTATGAGATGAACAATGACATTGTGGAAAAGTAGCACAAGAGAGCTCGTCAAGAGAAGTATGAATTGGTCAAAGCTCTCATGGCTTGCAAGATGAAAGAGAGGGAGTCTGTATGCAACCAAGTGCAAAGAATGCAAAGGTACGTGGAACGGCTTGTTAGGATCAATGTACATTTCTATGAGGAGTTGGCCATTGACATGGTCTTCAACTCCTTGCCAAATTGTTATGATCAGTTCATATTGGCCTATCATTTGAACAACACGGAAACCACATTGGCCTAACTCCACAACTTGCTGCAGACTGCTGAGTCGGGAATGAAGGGAAAGAATCAAGTCCCTACCACTACTGCTAGTGCTCTTATTCTCGCCATTAAGAAAAGCAAAGGGAATAAGAAGAAGGCTTCTCCCAAAACTAAGTGGAAGGGAAAGGCCCATGTTGGGTGATCTAACAATGGCCCAAACGTGAGGCCCAACTCACACATTCCAGCTGTTAGTGACCCCAAAAAGGCCATTTGTTACTATTTCAATGACAAGGGCCATTAGAAGAGGAGTTGCCCCAAGTACTTGCAAGACATTAAGGATGGCAAAGTGAAGCCATCGTCAGTAGGTATATACACTATTCAAACTAATAACTTACAATCTACACATTCTTGGGTCCTTGATACAAGATGTGGTTTTCACATTTTTTCTGACTTGCAGGGGCTAAAATAAAGTGAGAAGGTGGAGCATGGGAGGATGAATCTGATCATGGGAAATAGGCGATCTTCTCCTGTTACCAAGATTGGGACTTATCAGCTTGTGCTTAGTAGTGATGTTGTGATTAGTTTAATTGATTGTTGCTATTCGTAAAAAATGACACGAAACATTATTTCATTTCATGCATTGTTCAGACAAGGTTTTCATTACTCTTTTGATGATTTGAATGGTTTAATTTTAGTTTATAAAAACGGTATTTTTATATTTGAAGCTTTACCTTGTAATGGTATGTATGAAACAGTGACTTGTGTTGATAGCCTAGGCAATAGTGTATTTCACATTGATTCGTCTAAGGCCAGATGATGAATGTGAATCTTGTCTCTTGGGCAAGATGACAAAATCACCTTTCATTTGATCTTGTGAAAGAGGTGAAGGTTTCTTGGACCTCATACACACATATGTGTGTGGACCCTTCAGATCTAGCACAAGAGATGCTAATTTGTTTTATGTAACATTTATGGATGATTATCACAGGTATGGTTATATCTACTTGATCAAACATAAATCAAAAACCTTTGAAAAGTTCAAAGAGTTTAAACATGAAGTCGAGAATCAATTGGGCAGGAAGATAAAGATGCTCCGATCCGATAGAGGAGGAGTGTATCTTAGTATCGAGTTCCACGACTACCTCAAGGAATGTCAAATGGTTTCACAATTGACTCATCTTAGGACACCACAGCTTAATGGTGTGGCTGAGAGGCGTAATCAGACCTTGTTGTACATGGTTCGTTCCATGATGAGTCGAGCCACTCATCCCATTTTCTTCTGGGGGTATGCCTTAGAGACAACCGCCCATATCCTAAATCTTGTCCCTACTAAAAAGGTTACCAAAACACCTCACGAGATGTGGACATGGAAGGTTCCCGCTTTTTCACATATCAAAGTATGGGGTTTTGAAGCTTTAGTTAGACGAGCGAATCATGACAAGCTAGAAGCCAGAAGTGAGAAGTGTATTTTCATTGGATACCCATAAAAGTCTTTTGGATATTTGTTTTATAGGCCTAGTGAAAATGTGGTCTTTGTAGCATGAAGAGGAGTCTTTCGCGAGAGGGAGCTCATATGCAAAGAGGACAGTGGGAGCACAATTAACCTTGAAGAGATTCAAGAGTCAACCAATGAAGGAACCTTGGAAGACACTAACACTCAACCAGAGGAAGAAATTCCAGTTGAGCCAATTGAAAATTAATTACATTTTCTTCATTCTAGTAGAGTTAGCATACCATCTGAGTTCTATGGTTTCCATATAACTACAGATGGTGATACGTTTATCAGTGATCGTACACTGGTAAATTTGGAAGAACTAGCTAACTACAAGGAAGCAATGGCAGGACCTGAGGCTTCAAAGTGGAAAGAGGCAATGGAAAGCGAGATCAAGTCCATGTATGATAACAAAGTTTGGAAGTTGGTTGATCATGTACCCGGTCGGAATACAGTTGGGTGTAAATGGATCTTCAAGAAGAAGACCAACATGGATGGAAATGTGCACACATTCAAGGTCCGACTGGTTGCGAATGGCTTTACTCAAACCCCCAGGGATTGACTATGATGAGACCTTCTCACCGGTGGCTAAGATAAAATCTATTAGTATAACGCTCGTCATAGCTGCCTTTCATGATTATGAAATTTGGCAGATGGATGTCAAAACCACTATCCTTAATGGGAAGTTGGCTGAGGATGTTTACATGAGTCAGCCAGAGGGTTTTGTTGATGCAAAGTTTCCCAATAGAGTGTGTAAGCTTAAGAAATCCATTTATGGATTGAACAAGCGTCTCACAGCTGGAATCTTTGTTTCCATGAGAAAGTTAAAGAATTTGGTTTCTCTAGAAGTGAGGATGAGTCTTGTGTGTATCAGTGTATGTGAATGACGTTCCAACCTTGCAAGAAGTGAAATCTTGGCTTGGAAATTGTTTCGCTATGAAGGATATATGAGAGGTGGTCTATATTATCGGGATAAGAATTTTAAGAGATAGAAAGAAAAGACTTATTGGACTTATTCAAAGTACATACTTGGACAAGACTCTAAAACGGTTTAGTATGGAAAATTCCAAGAAAGGAGAGCTACCTATTCAAAGCAATGCCAAATTGAGTAAGACTCAAAGCCCGAGTACGGATGAAGAGATAAATGATATGAGTCGAGTCCCTTATGCTTCGGCTGTAGGATCAATCATGTATGCTATAACATGTACTCTCCCTGATGTGTCCTTTGCTTTAAGCATGGTCAGTCGCTAGCAGGGAAATCTTGGCAAAACTCATTGGATAGCAGTGAAGAACATTCTCAAGTATCTACAAAGGACAAAGGGTATGATTCTAGTCTTTGGAGGCAGTGATACATTGAGAGTGACAGGGTATAATGACGCCCGCTTTAAACAGACAGAGATAACTTTCGCTCTCAGTCTGGATGGGTATTCAAGTTAAATTATGGAGCAGTTACATGGAAAAGCTCCAAGCAACACACGGTGATTGATTCTACATGAGAATCAGAGTACATAGCGGTGAGTGAAGCATCAAAGGAAGAAGCTTCGTTGTGAAACTCCATTGGAGATCTTAGAGTAGTTCCACTCATTCAGGAATCGATGGAACTTTTCTGCGATAATGAAGGTGCGGTTGCTTTGACTAAAGAACCGAGAGACCATGGAAAATCAAGACATATCGACAGAAAGTACCATTATATCATACATAGAGTAGAAGAAGGTCACCTCATTGTGAATAGGGTATCATCTAAAGAGAATCCTGCAAATCCTTTGACGAAGGCTCTGAGTAGGGTGAAGTATAATCAACATGTTAGGAGAAATTGTTTGAGAGATGATATTAGTTTTAGTAGTTAGATGAGTAGTTTGAAACTTGTAACAAAATAAATGTAATTATCTTTTGGTGATTAAATAATAGAGATTATTTATGAGATTGTTTACTAACTTTGTCAATTATTTATTCTTGTGTTTCGTTTTGCATGTTTTACTTCCTGAATAATGTAATTATTCAAAATTCCACAGTTATTCATACTTTGGGAAGTAAGTAGTGAATTAAGACTGTCATGAATTGGATTGTAGATTGTCTAAGGAGGTTAGACATAGCAATTGTATTGCTATAACATTCATGAGTACTTAAGAATTGGATAAACCCACGCTTAGAGAATTACTTCATGGACTGTATCACAAGTAATTCAAAGACGATAATATCTTATATTGTTTAAACGAAGATATGAGTTGTAATTTACAAGTCGGTTGTGCATTGGTGCTGCGAAAACACATCAGTAACATGATGTTATAAAACGCAATGTCATGTATGATTTGATGAGTAAATGATACAAGCATATAAGTCAAAATTTATCTGTTCCTTTTGCTCTAACGAGAAAAGTGATATCTTTGGTCCCCTCAGTGATTTGGTGTTGACGTATAGTGTTGGGCCCATCCAGGACTCAATTGATGTGTTCAATTTGAAGTCTTATGTCGTCATCCCAAATCTGAAATCGGGAAACAAAACTTGAACAATGAGATTGATTATAATCCATGTTTCATGTCCGTACGATATCTAGAAGAACGGAGGAATATTTGATCACTTATCTTAGGGCCAATGTATGGTTAGATCAGAGTTCGACAATTGCTATGGAAGCACTCTTTGCTGTCTAATTTAGAAGTTATAATGGTAATTACAGTTATAGACTTATCCAAGTGGGAGACTGTTGAATTAGGTGTCTAATCCAATAACTGAATTAGTATATACTTGAATTATTAACAAAGTCCTTTTGGGTTGCCCTTAAACCTAGTAAATGAAGAGGACGACTTTTATAGAGAGAGAGAGATACTGGTTTATTGACTTATTATATGATTAATAAATAGCATTAAATGAATTTTTAATATATTATGAAAATAATATATTAATTAGAAATAGTAATATTTAATTAAGTATTAATCAAAAATTAATTAGAATTAACTTTGGGATTAATTCGATTAATTAAAAGTGCAAGGGTTAAAGTGAAAGTGTTCAATAGTTGAACAAGAGAGGTTCCAGAACCTTCCTTTGAAGGGGTGGATGGTTTTAGGGTATTCCAGGGCATCTGGAATATTCCTCACAGATAAATTGGAAGCTAGATAATTACCAGTTTGAATTAATATTATTTTATTCATTTAAGGGTTATCTAGGGTTTCCAAGTTGCACTATAAAAGACACCCTTGGACTTCAAATATCGACTACTCCTTTTCTAAGAGCTAAGGCCGAAATTTCATCTCCCCTCTACTCTCTCTTCAAGTCTCCTAGTTGCTAGGGTTGGGTGTGAACCATCAGAGGCACGAGATTTCTGGGGCTTGCTTCCATAAGCTTTGAAGAAGGGTTGTTGATTTGTTTAATATAACAAATCAAAAGGTATGTAATCTTCCTTTATGAATTATGATTTCATTAGGGTTATTGTAATTTGTTAATCCATAGTATTTTGCCTTTATTTGAAAGAAATAGATCCCTTTAGGTTGCATGTGCCCTACTCATTTAATTGTTAAGCGTTTCTCCGCTTAGAGCATTGTTGTTATAACATGCGTTTTCCATTAGTTATGTCTGCTTCTTCTGCTATGAATGTTGCCATGGATGTTTCCAATGGCTTGCTATGAATTGTTCCATACCCACTTGGTATCTTGAACCGAACAAGACCATGGATTGTTGATGAAATGACCTCGAAATTCTTCATGGCACTTCTCCCAAATATGATATTATATGGTGATAGTGACTGTATGATTGTGAAATCCAACACCTGCGTGTTTTTGGAATCTGTGAACTGGTCTCTTAAAGTCAATGGGGTAGATAATATTCCTTTCGGACATACTGCATGTCCTGTGAAACTCGTTAAATGTCTTGTTGGTTGTTTGAATTTCATCTTTATTTGTTTAGGCAGCTTTGAAAAGCAATGGTCATTGTTAAACCGGTTATCGCACCCGATTTAAACAAATAAAATAATAACAGCTGGTTGTACTAAAAATATAGCATAGGGAAGCAGGGTCAAGTCCTCAGGGACACAGCCTAACGGTCAATGCCTTTTTGCATCAGGCACATTCTAGTCAAGTCTCCAGAAATCGTTGAAAGGTATCAGACATGGCTAAAAACAAAACTAAAATAGATAAAAAAAATATTTACTGATAAATCTAGATAAACTAAATGTGTGAGATGATTCACAGTCTTCAAATCTCCACAAATCGTTGAAAGGTATCAGAAATCGTCTTCAGAAGGGTATTCTGTCGTCTTGAATTGTCTTACTCTCGAATATCATAATGAGGGTCGTATTTATAAGCGAGACAGAAACATCCGAAGAAAGAAACTGATAAAATGTGATCTCAGGTTGGTCATATGCGATCGCAGGTTTTTGAATTTTTTCCAGATTTGCCCCTAAATGACGCAAATTGCGTTTTTCGACGTTTCTGGAACTTTGGACCATTTATGCGATCGCAGGTATGCCATATGTGATTGCAGGTGTTGAGTTTTTACTTTAAATGACTTCCAAACGACTTATCCTGACCCTAGGAAACTTCATAGCAAACATGCGATCGCAGGAAAAATATGCGATCATACCTGTGATGGCATTTATCGCCTATGTAATCGCATATGTTTCCTTTTTCAAAAACATGAAAGTCATCCGAAATTATGTCTAGTTTTCAGAACATTTTGAATCTCGTTAATCGGAGTTACGGTTCATGAGATATGGTAAAAATAGTGACAGGGGGTCTAAGCTGCCAACAATATCTTTTAGCTTCAGATTGTAGCAATTTATCTCCGTATGATCAATTTGATCCAATGTTTCTTGACAAAAACATATTCCAAGCATTCCTCAACATCCTCCTTCAGTTTCAACTCTATTTAGGATGCAAATATGCATCAAACTGCTCCCAAAGTACTGCTTCACTCGAACTTTATGAAAATGACACAAAAAGAATTTAGAATAAAATAAAGGAAACTAAAAATACTTCACTCTTTTTTTTTCTCACATGATCAGATTTCACAACGAGGGAGCTTCAATGAAATCACTACCTAGACAGTAGTCTCATTACCTTTATTGCAGATTCAGAATTCATATTTAATAAGTCAAACCAAGCTTGAGCAAATAATTTTTACGCCGAATTAAATTTTTTAAAATAGTGTATTCTTAAATATAATTTCACGAAAATTCGTTTATAAAAACTTAGCTTGACTAACCCCTCCTTTTTTTCTGAACTCGTCCAATAAACGTGGTAAGCTCCATTATGGATAGAAAATCCAAGCGTATCCCTATGATTCAACTATCGAGTGATCAATCTCATTATACCACACATATTCTTTGTCTTAATCAACTCTTCAAATTTAACTTGCTTGCTACTTGATTTCGACTTGAACTTGATATGGATTTAACTTTGAATTTTAGATTTCTTCAAGTTGCTTGATATACCATTTCTAACAAATATATTGATTAGGCGTGGATTTTACTTTGAGGCCCACCATATCTTCAATACTTCAAAAATGATAATAAGTTGTGGGTATAACAAGAGTTCCCTCCTAACCTCAAAAGAAGCATAAACTATAGAGTTCAGTACTTCAAGAAATGATAAGGGTTACCCAAACTAGGTTCTTTTTAAGGCATTTAAGGAAATTATTTCCAAAACACTGTTCGTTATTCCATCCCACACTTCCATTGTAAAAATTATTCGACTCATATGTTGCTTCATATTTAAAACATTTAAAGCACTTGAAAATATAATTCTTAAAATTGGTTGTAATGAGACTGTTATTTTCGGTAACTACCACACTTCATCTTAACAGAACTATCGAATGTAAAAAGATATCTTCATCTCGTGTAACAATTTTAAAATTTTTTTATTCTTTAAATGCAGAAAATAAAAAACTAAAAGTAACTAGAAATAAAATCTTTTTGGGTTTTTACTTTTATATGAATGCAGAAGAAAAAAATAAAAAACAGAAAATAAAATATTTTTGGATTTTAGAATTTTTTTTATATGTAAATGCAAAAAGAAAAATAAAATTTGAAAAATTTAGCCGAAGCTTAAAATTATGCATTTTTCGTTAATGCTCAGAGAGGAATGAACAGCTCAATAAGACATATAAAAAGAAAAGGGGTGCAGCTAGGAAAGATTCTACCTGATAAGTTTGGAGAAATCTGATTTTGACGATGAATGTTGACGAAAAATCTAAATTTCAGCAACTCTGTCGGTCCTCTGATTTCCCCAAGCTTGCTTGGAATTGCGACCATCTCTTTATTGAAAGCGTAAAAGAAAACTAAAAACTACTCCTCGATGTAACACCCCGATATTCACGTACTTTTAAATTCATCTATATGGTTTAATTCATGTCATTTTACTCCTGCAATAGAAGGAGGTAGCCATGAGAAGCCCTAGTAGCAATTTCGTAATTTTGGGCAGGTGGAGTACGCTAAGCGTAGATGAGGGTACACTGAGCATACCAGGGCGCGCCCTAGTACGTTGGGCATACACTTATGTACGCTGGGCATACTTATGTCTGGAGGAAACCCTAAGTTTTAGGGTTTGAGGGGTATTTAAACATCCTTATGGCTCATTTATACCCACCTTTTCAGCCTCCAAAGCCTTAGAGTCGTTCTTGAAAAACCCTAGTCCCTTAGAATGTGATTTGATCCCTTAAAGTGTGTTCTTGGTGTTTTAGAGGAAGGAGAAGTTGCATCAAGAAGCCTTGAAGTGGAAGCAAGCTTGTGGATCTGGGATCTTTGCCCCTTTGTGAAGCTCCAGAAGGTATAAAGTCTATACCTTTATGTTTTGGTTGTTAGATCCCATCTTTGGAAGTTTTATGTAAAGGTCCCTTTCTATTCATGTTTGGTTATTGACGTTTTGAGCTGTCCTTCCAGACCCTTGGAAGGGTCTTAAGCCATAAAAATGAGGTCCCAATGGCTAGATTTGTCTCATGCATCTCGTAGAGGGTCTTAATGGATTAAGACCTTGTATTAAGTACTTTATGGACGTGCAAATTCATAAAGTTGGAGACTTTATGGCTTTAGGGTGCATTTGGACCGTAGATCTAAAGTTTGGGCTTATGTGTTTAAACCATTAAGCACTTAATGAGGATTTGAGGTTTGCGAGGTTACGCCCTGCGTAGGTGGGAATATGCCCCGCATACTCGGTCAGCCACCCCGTAAGTTGGTCAATACGAGGCTTCACTTACGCATAGCATACCTCTGGGTTACGCCCCGCGTACTCGCATGAGTCAACCCTTGTTGAGTTGACTCGGCTGGGTTGACTCAGTTGGTTTAGTGTGTTTGACCATTTGACTTTGACCAGTTGACTTTGAGTTTGACCAAGTTTGACTTCGAGGGCATTTTGGGTATTTCGGGATTTTGATGGAATTGGTCACTTGGTGGATGTAGGTATTGAGTAGAGAGTTGAGATTCGGAATCGGGTCTTATCAGTTTTATCCAACTTGTGAGGTGAGTTTTCCTCACAATACTTTCGGGTCTAATGCACCAAGGCCGGCCTATTGGTTTGATGACCTGATATTCGTTGATATGCTGAGTATGGAATAGATATGCATGCAAGTTTTGATATGTTAGTCTGGTAGATCTGTAGTACTACCTGTGATACTGTCTGTTTATCTGTGTATGTTATTATCTGTTATATGTCGACATATTGTGTGGGTTGGGTTGAGGTTGTACTGCTCCGTGCTGTAGCCAACAAACCCTGGAGCAAGCCAGATATGAGCTGAGGGCCGGGGAGGGCATGCCAGACTCATACTGAGGGCTTATGAGCATTCCAGATACTAGCTGAGGGTCGGGAAGGGCATGCCAGACTCATACTGAGGGCTTAGTGATATTCAGTCCGAGGACTGATCAGGTCGGGGATCAAGCCAGACATAAGTTGTGGTCCAAGGGCAAGCCAAACTTATGTTGTGGGCTCAGGGGTAATCCAATCTCTTAGCTGTGGACCCATTGCATGTTGTTATTGTTTATGTGATATTTTTTGTGTATTGGTATTTTGGGGGAACTCACTAAGATTTTGGCTTACAGTTTTGGATTATATTTCAGGTACCTCTGAGGATCGCGGGAAGGCGAAGGCGTAATCATGCACCTCCTCATGTTTTGTTTTATGATTTTGGGAAGACTCTGATATTAAACATGTTTTGAAAACTATTTTGTAAACAATGAAGATCTATGGGTTGTTTTTAAAAGTTCAAAATTTTCATGAATTTTATGGATGTTACAAGTTGGTATCAGAGCCTTGGTTTGAGTTAATTAGAGGAACACTCGTGTGAATCCAGTCTCAAACTAAGGAAAAGATTTTAAAATCGTTTTTCAAATGGTTTTCAAAATAATCAAGGAGGATGCGATGTGTACAATCAGCTGGAGGCAGTAAGTAGATCCCCAAATACCATACTAATATTTGATATTGTGATATGTTAGAACATCATGCTAGTGATAGGCTAGGGATCTTTAGGATTTTGCATGATAGAATTGCATGATTATATGATGCCTGATAGCCTAGGGTTCTTCTCTAATAGAATTGACAACATCACTGTACTTGCTTAGTATATGCATCACGGTTATGCATAACTAAGATTGTATAGCCTGAGAATGTTTGGTTTGGCCTTATTTCTTGTTCTTATTTGATGAAGGGCTTAGGGTAGGATCAGATATTCGATTGTCTATAGGGTCCAGTGTTATGTACGACTAGCATACACGAGTGATGCAGGGTTGGTGGAAGTTTCATGGATGAGTTGTGTGGGGTCAGCCGGTCAGTTTCGAGATGTTTAGCCTTTCCTATAGGGAGTGAGGATTGAGTGTATGATCATGCTAGTGTGTATTTTTAGGGTTGTTCTGATGATCCTTTGAGACAAAAACGGATAGGTGTGGAAGGTAGTATGGGCCCGTACTACTGAAAGCACAGGACCTGTATATGTAATAGGGAAGTCACAACCCCTAGGGATTTGATGGGAGTCGATTCCCTTGATATGATATGCGTATTATCTGATATCCTACTGGTTTATTTTAAGTATGGTGACTACGCGTCGATTTGAGGTTGGATCTGGATCGGGATCGGGAGCTGGCAGTTAGGGTGGGTCTGCTGCGTTGGATGACAGGATCAAGGAGATCCTGCAGGAGGATGTTGTTGCTCGCTCTCGAGCTCAGTTACCAGAGATGTTTGGGTCTATTAAGACCACCATGGTTGAGTACTTTGATGAGCGTTATGCTGCTTTGTCTGAGACTGCTGCTGTTGCAGCCACCACAGCCGTTGCGGCTGCAGGGGTTGGATCCGGTCGAGTTTTTCAGTATCAAGACTTCGACAATACGAAGCCCCCAACTTTGGATGGAGTTCAAGACCCAATCATAGCCATGAGGTGGCTATCTGATGTGGAGGGATATTTCTTCACCTGTTCTTGCCCAGTTGACCAGAAGGTCAGGTGTGCTCTGAACCTTCTGACGACCGGAGCGAAGGATTGGTGGAGGCTTGCTACTAGTTCATTTCCTGCTGAGCGGAGAGATGATGTGTCCAGGGAGCAGTTCTCAGAGATGTTCCGCTCTAGATATGTGTCGCTGGTCGAGTAAGAGAGGTTGGCCCAGGAGTACCTGGATTTGAGCTAGGGGATGGAGACGGTGACAAAAATGTTCACAGAGAGGGCTATGTTTTGCCCTAAGTTTTCTGCATCTGAGTAGGCTCATATGACCCGTTACTTGAGCATGCTTAAGACAGAGATCAGAAAGGTTTTTTCCATCCAGCGCTATGGTACTTTGTTGGAGATGCAGAAGACCGCCAGGCGGCGTGAGATTGAGATTGATTTGCGGACGAGGGAGCAGAGACCAGCCCCCGCGCAGTCGCAACCTGCACCAAAGCGGTTTAAGGCCGCTGATTTCAGATATGGGGTCGGAGTGGCCGCACTTGTGGGAACTGTGGCAAGGTTCATGAGGGTGCTTTCCAAACATCTTATGGGTGCCACAATTGTGGCCGGCAGGGCCATATGGCGAGGGATTGCCGCAGCAGGCCCCACACTCAGTTCCAAGATTTATTATCATTGCGACCAAGTTGGCCATGTAAAGGCCAACTGTCCCTCGCTTGCTACTAGGCCGGCGCAGGCTCTAGTGTCGGCGAGTTTGAGGATCACTGATCGGAGTCAGGCATGGCGGAGCCCCCGAGGGCTCGAGGTCGCTCTTTCCAGCTCACTGCCGAGGAGGATAGAGCAGCTCCATATGTTGTGACTGGTATGTTTCTATCCATTATTCTGTTGATGATGTTTTATGTTATGCTTATCTATGTGCCTCTGTTAGGTATGTTCCTAGTGAACTCTTTGCCTGCTTTAGTGTCGTTTGACTCGGGTGCGAGTCGGTCCTTTCTGTCTCGATCGTTCAGTAGAGAGTTTGATATGCCCATTGAGGAGTTAGAGTGTCTGTTGCGAGTTTCTATCGCCAACGAAGACACGGTTTCGACATCATCAGTGTATCAGGGTTGTATTCTGGAGATCTTCGTGGTGCCTTATCCGATCGATTTGATCCCTATCCCCATGAGGTATGTTTGCGTGATTGTGGGTATGGATTGGCTGAGCCGTTTCAGTGCTATGATTGATTGCGAGGGCCAGTGTGTGGTAGTTCGAACCCCAAGTGGGAGAGAAATGGTTATCTATGGAGAGGGCACCATGGTTGGTTCAGGGTTTTGTTCGGCAGCCAGGGATCGACAATATATTCAGCATGGGTGTGCAGGTTATTTGGCTATTGTGTTTGATCCTCGGGTAGGGGAGCAAACTTATGTTTCAAAGGTTCCAGTTGTCAGGGAGTTGCTGTTGTTTTCCCGGAGGAGTTACCTGGTGTGCCTCCTAAGAGGCAGGTTGAGTTCAGGATTGATCTTGTGCCAGGTGCGGCCCCGATTGCCAAGGCGTCATACCGCTTGGCACCGCCTGAGATGCAGGAGTTGTCATCTCAGCTGCAGGAGCTTCTAGGCAAGCAGTTCATCAGACCGAGCAGTTCTCCGTAGGGAGCGCAGACTTTGTTCGTCAAGAAGAAGGATGGTTCACACCGGATGTGCATTAATTATCGGGAGTTGAAAAAGTTAACGGTGAAGAGCCATTATCCCCTTCCACGGATTGATGACCTCTTTTATCAGTTGCAGGGTTCATCTTGAATCTCCAAGATAGATCTGAGGTATGGGTATCATCAGGTCAGAGTGAGAGAAGAGGACGTAGAGAAGACCGCGTTCCAGACTCGTTATGGGTAGTACGATTTTGTGGTGATGCCATTTGGGCTCACCAATGTGCTTGCAGTATTCATGGACTTGATGAATCGAGTATGCAAGCCGATGCTTGATCGCTCCGTTATTGTGTTCATAGATGATATCTTAGTGTATTCCAAAACCAGAGAGCAGCAAGAGGAGCATCTTCAGGAGCTTTTGGGGGTTTTGAGGCGAGAACGACTTTTATGCTAAGTCTCGAAATATGAGTTTTGGTTACGAGAGGTTCAGTTCCTTGGACACCTTGTTAACCAGGATGGGATATTGGTCGATCCGGCCAAGATCGAGGCTGTGATGCAGTGGGAGGTTCCAAAATCTCCCTCGGATATTAGGAGTTTCTTGGGTTTAATAGGGTACTATCGGAGATTCATTCAGGATTTCTCCAAGATTGGAGTACCCCTCACTCGTCTGATGAGGAAGGGGCTGGATTTCCGATGGGGCGCTGAGCAGCAATCAATATTTGATACCCTTCGGTAGAGATTGTCTGAGGCCCCAGTTTTAACCCTCCCAGAGGGAATTGAGGATTTTATGGTATTCTGTGATGCATCCATCACTGGTTTGGGGGTGGTTCTCATGCAGAGAGGACGTGTGATAGTATATGCTTCGCGACACCTGAAGTCGCACGAGACGCGATATCCCATACATAATATGGATTTGGGGGCAGTGGTTTTTTCCCTCAAGATATGGAGGCACTATCTTTATGGGGTCCGATGTACTATCTACACGGATTACAAGAGTCTGAGGCATATTATGGATCAGTCGAGCCTGAACATGAGGTAACACAGGTGGCTGGACGTAGTCAAGGATTATGACTGTGAGATCCTTTACCATCCGGGTAAAGCGAATGTGGTAGCGGATGACTTGAGCCGCAAGACGGTTGGGTCTTCAGATGGGGTATCGTGTATGAGGATATCAACGGATTCCTTGCTTTTCGGATTGATTATGGAGGCTCAGGCTGAGGGTGTTCAGGAAAAAATTGGAAGAAAGAGAGATCCTTTACCATCCGGGTAAAGCGAATGTGGTAGCGGATGCCTTGAGCCGCAAGACAGTTGGGTCTTCAGATGGGGTATCGTGTATGAGGATATCAACGGATTCCTTGCTTTTGGGATTGATTATGGAGGCTCAGGCTGACGGTGTTCAGGAAAAAATTGGAAGAAAGAGAGGATCAAGGGTGAGATTTCCATATTTGTGTCTGATAGTCGTGGGTTGTTGACCCAATGTGGTCGGGTCTGGGTTATGATGTCTGGTGGGGTCAGACAGATTGTATTTTAGGTGGCTCATAAGTCTCATTTTTCTATCCATCCGGGGGCCACCAAGATGTACCGGGATCTGAGACTGAGCTATTGGTGGCCGTGTATGAAGAGGAAGATAGCCTGGTACGTGGAGAGATGCATGACTTGTAGGATGGTCAAGGCTGAGCATCAAAAGCTACATGGCAAGCTGCAGCCTCTAGAGGTCCCCATGTGGAAATGGGAGCAGATTTCGATGGACTTCATCACCAAGTTGCCGAAGACGGCAAAGAGTTTTGATGCTATTTGGGTCATCGTGGATCAATTGACCAAGAGTACCCACTTTCTGGCGATTTGGGAGAGTTCGTCGGCCGAGAAGTTGGCCGATTTGTATATTCGCGAGATCGTTGCTCGACATGGGGTTCCAGTCTCCATCGTTTCAGACCGTGATGTTCGGTTCACCTCTAAGTTTTGGCAAAAGTTCTGTGAGGAACTGGCATGAGGTTGCACTTCAGCACTCCTTATCATCCGCAGACCGATGGCTAGAGCGAGCGGATGATACTGACCCTTGAGGATATGTTGCGGGCCTGTGTTATCGATTTTGTTGGGAGTTGGGATTCCAATCTACCTCTTGCAGAGTTCTCCTACAATAACAGTTATCACTCCAGCATTGGTGCTCCGCCTTTTGAGCTCTTGTATGGACAGAGATGTCGTACCCCGGTTTGCTAGGGTGAGGTCGGTCACAGGGTTATACGATAGACCGAAGTGGTCCTTCGGACTACGGAGATGATTCAGCAGATCAGATAGAGATTGCGGATTGCTCAAAGTCGGCAAAAGAGCTATGCCGACCGGCGCCCATCCAAGTTGAAGTTTCAGGTCGACGACATGGTGTTACTGAAGGTCTCACCTTGGAAAGGTGTGATACGCTTCAGGAAGAGGGGAAATCGGGTCCCCGGTATATTGGTCTGTTTCGAGTGATCGTCAGGGTTGGCAAGGTTGTTTACAGATAGGATCTTCCTGAGGAGCTCATTCAGATCATATCACTTTCCATGTTTTGCAGCTGCGAAAGTGCATATTTGATGAGGATGCACTCATTTTCGTGGATGATATTCAGGTTGATGAGTGCTTGAACTATGTTCAGAGGCCGGTGGCTATCCTGGAAAGGAAGGTAAAGGTTTTGCGTAGCAAGGAAGTACCTTTGGTAAAGTTACAGTGGCAACACCGTAGGGGCTCCGAGTGGACCTGGGAGCCAAAGACTGAGATGCAAGAGCATTATCCAGATTTTTCACTGCAGCAGACTTCGAGGACAAAGTCTAGTTTAAGTGGGTGAGAGTTGTAACAGCCCGGTATTCAGGTACTTTTAAATTCATCCATATGGTTTAATTCATGTCATTTTGGTCCCTGCAATAGAAGGAGGTAGCCATGAGAAGCCCTAGTGGCAATTTTATAATTTGGGACAGGTGGAGTACGCTAAGCGTACATGAGGGTATGCTGAGCGTACTAGGGCACGCCCTAGTACAATGGGCGTACTTATGTATGGAGGAAATACTAATTTTTAGGGTTTGAAGGGTATTTAAACATCCTTATTGGTCATTTATCCCTACCTTTTCAGCCTCCAAAGCCTTAGAGTCGTTCTTTAAAAACCCTAGTCCCTTAAAGTGTGATTTGATCCCTTAAAGTGTCTTCTTGGTGTTTTAGAGGAAGGAGAAGTTGCATCAAGAAGCCTTGAAGTAGAAGCAAGCTTGTGGATCTGGGATCTTTTCCCCTTTGTGAAGCTCCAGAAGGTATAAAGTCTATACCTTTATGTTTTAGTTGTTAGATCCCATCTTTGGAAGTTTTATGTTGCTTTTCTTGTCCCAAAGGCCCTATTCTATGCATGTTTGGTTATTGACGTTTTGATCTGTCCTTCCAGATCCTTGGAAGGGTCCAATGGCTAGATTTTTCTCATGCATCTTGTAGAGGGTATTAATGGATTAAGACCTTGTATTAAGGATTTTATGGACGTGCAAAGTCATAAAGTTGGAGGCTTTATGATTTTAGGGTGCATTTGGACCGTAGATTTGAAGTTTGGGCTTAAGTGCTTAAGCCATTAAGCACTTAATGAGGATTTGAGGTCTGCGAGGTTACGCCCCGCGTAGGTGGGACTATGCCCTGTGTACTTTGTCAGCCACCCCGTAAGTTGGTCAATGCGAGGATTTGCGTACGCTTAGCATACCTCTAGGTTACGCCCCGCGTACTCGCATGAGTCAGCCCTTGTTGAGTTGACTCGGTTGGGTTGACTCAGTTGGTTTAGTGGGTTTGACCATTTGACTTTGACCAGTTGACTTTGAGTTTGACCACGTTTGGCCAAGTTTGACTTCGAGGGCATTTTGGGTATTTCGGGATTTTGAAGAAATTGGTTACTTACTGGATGTAGGTATTGAGCAGAGAGTTGAGATTCGGAGTCAGGCATTATCAGTTCTGACCAGTTTGTGAGGTGAGTTTTCCTCACTATACTTTCGGTTCGAAGGCACCAAGGCCGGCCTATTGGTTTGATAATCTGATATTCGTTGATATGTTGAGTATGGAATAGATATGCATGCAAGTTTTGATATGCTAGTCTGGTAGATATGTAGGTCTACCTGTGATACTGCATGTTTATCTGTGTATGTTATTATATGTTATATGTCAACAAATTGTGTGGGTTGGGTTAAGGTTGTACTGCTCCGTGCTGTAGCCAACAAACCCTGGAGCAAGCCAGATATGAGCTGAGGGTCGGGGAGGGCATGTCAGACTCGTAATGAGGGCTTAGTGATATTCAGTCTGAGGACTGATCAGTTCAGGGAGCAAGCCAGACATAAGTTGTGGGCCAAGGGCAAGCCAGACTTATGTTGTGGGCTCAGGGGTAATCCAGTCTGTTAGTTGTGGACCCATTACATGTTGTTATTGTTTATATGATATTTGTTTTGTATTGGTATTTTGGGGGAACTGACTAAACTTTGGGCTTACAGTTTTGGATTATGTTTTAGGTACCTCAGAGGATCGCAGGAAGGCGAAGGCGATATCGTGCACCTCCTCATGTTTTGTTTTATGATTTTGGGAAGACTCTGATATTAAACATGTTTTGAAAACTATTTTGTAAACAATGAAGATCTATGGGTTGTTTTTAAAAGTTTAAAATTTTATTGAATTTTATGGATGTTACACTCGAGTTGCCTCCCGGAAAGCCACCCATTTTTAAAGTCATTTTCTCGAATTTGCCCAACCAGATTAACTAACTGGTGTGGTTGGGACTTCTCTAAAGCTCAACTCTTTTCCTTGTCACTCCAGATCCCTTCAAATATGGCAAGATGGGTGGATCTTGAACTTCTTCAGCAAACTGGAAATACTCCAGATTGTCTTCAGATAAGTCTTTCAGATCATTAAACTTCTTTCTCTTTCCGATCTTCCTTTTCTTTCCAGAATTCTTCTCTTTGAATTTTTTAGATTATTTTCTTTTTAGATTTATACCAGAAATCACCTTTCCCTCTTTTTCTTTCTCCAAAACCATTTTTCTTTTCAGATTCGTCTCTGATTTTTCCTTAGCAGAAATCAACTCCTCCTCTCTATTCCTTTTTCCAGAAATCTTCTTTTCTTCCTCCCCAAGCTTATCTCTAATCAGCTCCATCTCAGCTCCTTCAGATAACTTCTTTTCAGCAATTAATTTTTCTTTCTTTCCAAAGATGTCCCTTTTTCAGCTCTTCTGATGTGTCTGATAAATTCCTATCTACAAATATTCCTTGAACAGAGATATTAGAAAACTTACAGCAACCCTCAGATAAAGGACTGTTGGTACCCAAATAATTAACAAAATATTATCAGAAGGAAAATTATCATCATTAATTTTAAAATTAACCACTTCCTCATCAAACTCCATTGAAATCACGCCATTAAAAACATCTATTTTTGTTTTTGCAGTTTTCAGAAATGGCCTTCCCAAAATGTTAGAGTTTGTATCTGAAGTGTCCAAATTTCCCATGTCCAGAATATAAAAATCAGTGGGAAAAATCAGATTATTCACTTGGATAAGAACATCCTCTAGTACACCTTTTGGGTGTACTGTCGAGTGGTCAGCCAACTGGATAATTGTCCCGGTATTTCATAAAGTTCCCATTTTTACTTTTTCAAAAACAGAAAAGGGAAGAACGTTAACTGAAGCTCCTAAGTCAAGCATGGCATTTGAAAAATTAAGGTTCCCCAATTTACAAGGAACTAAGAAAATCCTCGGATCTTTTCACTTTGGAGGTAAACCCTTTTGCAAAATGGCAGAAATATTTTCGCCAGCTTTGATAGATTCATTAAATTTCATTTTTTTCTTTGAAACACATAAATTTTCAGAAACTTGGCATAACAAGGGATCTGTTTGATAGCATCTAAAAGTGGAAGATTTACCTCAACCTTGCGAAAAATTCCCATGATGTCTTCATCCTCTGTTTCGCGCTTTGAACTCTTCAGTCTTGATGGTAATGGAGGTAAAGGCATGTAATCTTTACGATTCGGCTTCAGTGGTGTTGGAGTTTATCAGACGCCTCTCCACTCTTCTTTATTTCTGGAATGCTTTGACTCTATTTCCAGCTTCTCGATCAGCTCCCGAATTTCTGTTGGCGACATATCTCCTAAGGAACCACCACTGGAAGCATTTATCAGACGCCTCTCCATGGGTGTCAGACCTTCACAGAAGCAGTTGTAGAGCCGATAATCGTTGATCCCATGTTGCGGGCACCGAACGAGAAGATTTTTAAATCTTTCCCAGTAAGTGTGTGAAGCTTCTCTTTTTCCTTTTTTGATACCAAGGATTTCTCTTCCGAGTCTAGAAACTCACATTTCTGTAAAATATTTCTCTAAAAACATCTTCGCAAGTTCTGTCCAAGTGGTGACGGAACCAGATGGGAGTTCATATATTCATTCTCTTGCTGAGTCTTGAAGTGAAAAGGGGAATGCCCTTAACTTTATCTGATCTTCACTTATCGCATGTGGCTTCATTCATGAACATACCACATGAAATTCCTTGAGGAATTTATGTGGGTCTTCGTTTTCGAAACCTCTGAAAGTGGGAAGAAGATGTATCAGCCTAGATTTGAGTTTGAAATTTCGGGCTTCCGAAAAATTAATACAGAGGGGCTGCTGATTAACTTCTTAAGTGGCCCACTCTCTGAGAGTCTTTTCTGGTTCGTCTCCACTCATGTCTGATTCTTCAGATTCGGTTTCTGAAGAGTCTGTGGATTCAGTTTTAACAGAAGAGGATGGGGAATATGTTTTATAAGGACTACCCGAAGGTGAAGATGGGGGTACTTTCGGAAAATACTAAAAGTAGGGTCTGGTTCGTTCTATAAGGGACTGCCTTGTGGTGTGGAGGTTCTAGTGGTAGGGAGGATGATGATGAACCAAAGAAACCAGTTGATTGTTTTTCTTTGCTGCTTCTTTCTTCAGTTTCCTTGAAGTTCTTTCGATTTCTGGATCAAAAGCTAGAGGTGTACATGAACGAAAATTTTTGGGCATAAAACTATTAGAAAGCACCGTGTCCCTAGCAATGGCGCCAATTTGTTAAACCGGTCGTCACACCCGATTTAAACAAATAAAATAATCACTGTTGGTTGCACTAAAAATATAGCACAGGGAAGCGGGATCGAATCCTCATGGACACAGTCTAACAGCCAATGCCTTTTTGCATCAGGAACATTCTAGTCAAGAAACTGAAAATAAAAGGGGGATTTAAATTAAACTAAAAACTAAAAAAAATGCATTGATATTAAATTAAACGAAAATCAATGTTAAAAACGATTTCAGTTCTGCTGCGACTTTCCTAATCATGCAATTAGTTCAGATATAGTTATTTCAGAATGCGTTCTATCTAAGTTGGTACTGATAAAAACTAACAAGCTCTAGTATAATCTCTTTTACCTAAATTAGTTAGCCAAAACAAGTTCTTTGAATTAACCTTACCTTTTTACTGTTCAATTAAAAAAGCTCTTAATTAAATCAGAAAAGCAACTATTGATTGTAACACCAATAAAAATCACAAGAAATTTAAACTTTTTAAAACAAACCCAATTTCACAAATTGTTTACAAACATAGTTTTCAAAATATTTTCAACATCAGAGTCTCCCAAAATCATGATTCATAAATAAAAGGATGTGTACGGTCACGCCTTCGCTTTCTCGCGGTCATCCGAATTACCTAAAACATAATCCAAAACTGTAAGCCAACGCTTAGTGAGATCCCCCAAATTAACAACACACAAACATATAACATATACAATAACAACATGTCGGGTCCAATCAACCATCGGGTTGGAATACCCCCAGGCCCAATCAACCATTGGGTTGGAATGCTAATATGCTATGGGTCCAGTCAACCATCAGGTTGGAATACCCCAGGCCCAATCAACCATCGGGTTGGAATGCCAATATACAACGGGTCTTATCATCCTCAGGATGGAATACCCTCGGGCCCAATCAACCATTGGCTTGGAATGCCCCCCAGTCTGTTATCTCACTCACATAGCAGTAAAGTCTCAACCACCAAAAAATATGTTCACATATAACAGATAATCATATAAACAATCTACAGACAGTCAGGCAGATCTACAGATCACAAAGCATAACATTATCCTATATACCAGGATACCGATCTAACAGATCACTACAACACGATAACATACTATCATATAACATGATATCAAATCCAAAGGGTCGGCCATGGTGCCTTTGAACTGAAAGTACAGTGAGGAAAACTCACCTCGCAAACTAGACAAAAGCTGATAAGGTCCCGACTCTGAATCTCAGCTCTCTAACCAACACCTATTCTAACTAAATGACCAATCTCTATCAAAATCCCAAATTACTCAAAATACCCTTAAGGTCAAACTTGGTTAAAGTCAAAGTCAAACTGGTCAAACCAACTAAGTCAACTGAGTCAACCCAGCCAAGTCAACTCGACCAAATCAACTTAGAGTGAGTACGTAGGACATACTCCAAAGGTACGCTGGGCGTACTCGCATCCTCGCATGTTGACCACCATCAGGGTGGTTGACGTCGTACAAAGGGCATACTCCGAGTACGCGAGGCGTACTCCTAAAAGCTTCAAAACTTAATAAGTGCTTAATGGATTAAGCACTGACGTCCATTTTTCAGATCTTTGGCTACAATACACTCAAGAGTCATAAAGTTTCCAACTTTATGACTGTGCATCCCCATTAAGTGATTATTTCAACTTCTTAATCCATTAAGACCTTCTAAATGATGCATGGTGGCAAAACTAACCACTTGGGATCCATTTTTATGACTCAAGACCCTTCCAAGAGTCTGAAAGCACAACTTAATGGGTCAAGAACATGCTATATTCATGAATCATCATTTTGGGACCAAAAGGTTTCTTTAAAGAGCAAAACTCTAGATCTACAAGATGGAGTGGAAAAGATACAAGCTTTATACCTTTAAGATGATGCAAACTAAGTAGAAATCCCAGATCCAAAGTGTTCTCCACTCCAAGATCTTCTCACCACCTTCTTCTCTCTTCAAAACCTCTCCAAAACTCACTTTATGGCTCAAAATTGCTCCCACTTGCTGTAGGGTTGCTTGAAGGTCGAAAACACTGAAGGAGGCTAGGTAAGAAGAGGGTTTGAGTCCATAAAGATGCTTAAATATGAGCCAAATCCCTAAAATTAGGGTTTGCACGCCACCCTCGTACGCCCAATGTACGAAGTATACGCGCAGCGTACTAAGGCGTGCTATAGTACGCTTAGCGTACACACACGTATGCATGGCGTATTGAAAACTCCAATTTTACCAAATTGCCACTGTGGGCCCTTTTCACACTATCTTTACTCTTAGGGACAAACAATGCAATATAATTCATTTATATGATCAATTTAGAAGTGCTATATCATCGGGATGTTACAGTTCTCCCCCACTTGAACTAGACTTTGTCCTCTAAGTCGGCTGCAGTGAATAACTCAGGATAATGCTCCTACATCTCAACCTTTGGCTCCCAGGTCCACTCGGAGCCTCTCCAATGCTGCCACTGTACCTTTACTAGAGGTATCTCTTTGTTGCGCAAGACCTTCATTTTCCTTTCCAGAATAACAACCGGCATCTCGACATAGTTCAGGCGCTCATCGACCTGAATATCATCCAATGGAACCACTATCTCGCTATCCAACACACAATTTCGCAATTGAGAGATATGGAAAGTTTTGTGGATCGGACTGAGCTCGCTCGGAAAATCCAATCTGTAAGCCACCTTGCCAATCCTGGCAATCACCCGAAAAGGTCCAATGAATCGGGGACCCACTTTCCCCCTATTCCTGAAGCGTATCAGACCCTTCCAGGATGAGACCTTCAGGAGCACCATATCGTCGACCTGAAACTCCAACTCTGATCGGCGTCGGTCGGCATAGCTCTTCTGCGGACTCTGAGCGATCTGCAGTCTCTGCCTGATTTGCTAGATAAGCTTCGTGGTCTGAAGGACTACTTCAGTCCTTCCCATAACCCTATGACCAACCTCTCCCCAACAAACCAGGGTAAAACATCTCCGACCATACGAGAGCTTAAAAGGATGAGCACCAATGATGGAGTGATAACTATTATTGTAGGAGAACTCCGCAAGGGGTAAGTAGGAATCCTAACTCCCACCAAAATCAATAACACAGACCCACAACATATCCTCCAGGGTCTGTACAGTCTGCTCCCTCTGGCCGTCGATCTGTGGATGATATGCAGTGCTGAAATGTAATCTCATGCTCAGTTCCTCGTGGAACTTCTGCCAGAATCGGGAAGTGAACCGAACATCTCGGTCGGAAACAATGGATACCGGGACCCCATGGCGAACAACGATCTCCTGGACATAAACATCAGCCAACTTTTAGGCCGGAGAACTCTCCCGGATAGCCAAACAGTGGGCACTCTTGGGCAATCGATCCACGATGACCCATATAGCATTAAAACCCTTTGCCGTCTTCGGCAACTTGGTGATAAAAATCCATGGTGATCTTCTCCCATTTCCACTTGGGAACCTCCAGAGGATGCAGCTTGTCATGCGGCATCTGATGCTCGGCCTTGACTATCCTACAGGTCAAGAACCTCTTGACATACTAGGCTATCTCTCTCTTCATACACGACCACCAATAGCTTAATCTCAAATCTCGATACATCTTAGTGGCTCCTCGGTGTATAGAAAAATGAGACTTATGAGCCTCCTCTAACACAATCTGCCTAATCCTACCAGAAACTGGAACCCAAACCTGACCACACTGGGTCAACAACCCTCGACTATCCGTGACAAATTTGTCTATCTCACCCCTGATCTGTTCCTGTTTCCAGTTCTCCTTCCGGAATCCCTTTACTTGAGCCTCTATGATCAATCCCAAAAGCGGAGAATCAACGGATATCCTTATGCACGTCTTCCCAACCAAAGATCCATCCGACTTACGACTCAAGGCATCCGATACCACATTCTCTTTACCTGGATGGTAAAGGATCTCGCAGTCATAATCCTTGACCACGTCCAACCACCTGCGCTGCCTCATGTTCAGGTTCAGCCGATCCATCAGATATCTCAAACTCTTGTGATCCGTGTAGACATTAAAACGGACCCCATATAAATAATGTCTCCAATTCTTAAGGGAAAACACCACTTCCCCCAACTCCAGGTCATGTGTGGGATATTGTGTCTCATTCGGCTTTAGCTTCCTAGAAGCATATGCAATCACTCGTCCTCTCTGAATGAGGACCGCCCCCAACCCTGTGATGGATGCAACACAAAATACCACAAAATCCTCGACCCCCTCCGGGAGGGTCAATACCAGGGCCTCACATAACCTCCACCGAAGAGTCTCAAACGCCGACTACTGCTCAGGGCCCCATCGAAAATCCACCCCCTTACTCGTCAGACGAGTGAAGGGTACCACAATCTTGGAGAAGTCTTGAATGAATCTCTGATAGTACCCTGCCAAACCCAAGAAACTCTTGATTTCTGAGGGAGATTTCGGAACCTCCCACTGCATCAGAACCTCAATCTTGGCCTTATCGACCAAAATCCCATACTGGTTAACGAGGTTCCCCAGGAACTGGACCTCTCATAACCAAAACTCGCACTTCGAGAACTTGGCATAAAGTCGTTCTTTCCTCAAAACCCACAGAAGCTCTCGAAGGTGCTCCTCATGTTGCTCTCTGTTCTTGGAATACACCAAGATATCATCAATAAACACAATGAAAGATCGGTCGAGCATCAGCCTGCATACCCGATTCATCAAATCCATAAACACAGTAGGCACATTGGTGAGCCCAAATGGCATCACCACGAACTCGTAATGCCTATAACGAGTCCGAAACGCATTCCTCTCCATGTCCTCCTCTATTACTCTCACCTGATGATACACATACCTCAGATCTATCTTGGAGAACCAAGATGCACCCTGCAACTGATCAAATATCGGCGCTCCCCATGGAGAACTGCTCCGTCTGATGAATTACTTTCCCAGAAGCTCCTGAAGCTGAGATGACAACTCCTGCATCTCAGGTGGTGCCAAGCGGTACGTCGCCTTGGAAATCGGGGCCGCACCTGGCATAAGATTAATCCTGAACTCAACCTGCCTCTCAGGAGGCACACCAGGTAACTCCTCCGGGAAAACATCAGCAACTCCCTGGCAACTGGAACCTCTGAAACTGAAGTCTGCTCCCTACCCGAGTATCAACCACATAAGCCAAATAACCTACACAGCTGTGCTAAATATACTGTCGCGCCCTGGCTGCCGAACAAAACCCTGAACCAACCCTAGTGCCCTCTCCATAGATAACCAGTTCTCCCCCACTTGGGGTTCAAACTACCACTCGCTGCCCCTCACAATCAATCATGGCACCAAACCTGCTCAGCCAGTCCATATCCACTATCACGCATACATCCCCCATGGGGATAGGGATCAGGTTAATCAGATAAGGCACCCCGAAGATCTACAAAATACAACCCTGATACAGTGCGGGTGCAGAAACCTCGTGTTCGTTGGTGATAGAAACCCGCAATGGACAATATAACTCCCCAATACGCATATCAAACTCCCTACTGAATGATCGAGATACAAAGGACCGACTCGCACCCGAGTCAAATAATACAAGAGCATGTAAAGAGTTAACTAAGAACGTACCTATTAGGAGCACAAAGATGAGCATAACATAAAACATAATCAACAAAATAATAAACAGAAACATACCGGTCATGACGTCTGGTTCCAACATGGCTTCCTCTGTCGTGAGCTTGAAAGCGCGGCTCCAAGCCCTCAGGGGCTCTGCCCTACCCTGAATCCCATCCGTAATCCTCAAAGTAGTCGTCGCTAGAGCCTGCGCTGGCCTAGTAGCAAGCAAGGGGAACTGGGCCTTCATATGGCCCACCTGATCATAATGATAACAAAGCCTGATGTCGGATACCGGAGTCTGCTTCTGGCAGTCCCTCGCAATGTAGCCCTGCTTGCAACATTTGTGGCATCCCGAAGAAGATCGACAAGCTACATCATGAACCTTGCCGCACTTCCTACAAGTGTGGCCCCTCTGAATCCCAGATCTAGTATCAGCGGCCCTGAACCGCTTTGGTGCAGGCTCTGCTCCCTCGTCTGGAGCTCCATCTCAATCTCATGCCGCCTGGCAGCCTCCTGCAACTCAAACAATGAACCATAACACTGAGTGGATGCAAACTGCCTGATGTCCATCTTGAGCATGCTCAAGTAACGGGTCATCTGAGCTTGCTCAAAAGCAGCAAACTCAGGACAAAACATGGCCCTCTTCGTGAACATCTTGGTGATCTCCGTCACTGACTCAGTGTCCTGTCTCAAGTCCAAATACTATTGGGCCAACCTCTCACGCTCCACCAGCGGAACATATATAGAACGAAACATCTCCAAGAACTGCTCCCAAGTCACCATAGTCCTCTACTCAGGAGAATACGAGTTGGTAACAAGTCTCCACCAATCCTTCGCTCCGGACCTAAGAAGGTTCAGAGCGCACCAGACCTTCTGGTTAGATGGGAAAGAGCAAGTGAAGAAGCATCCCTTAATGTCATACAACCATCAAATGTCGGGGGCTTCATATTGTCGAAGTCCCGATACTGGAAGGCTCTCCCAGCACCAATACCTGCAGCCGCAACGGCTGCGGTGGCTGCAGCAGCAGCAACCTCAGACAATGCAGCATAACGCTCATCAAAGTACTCCACCATGGCGGTCTTAATAGACCCAAGCATCTCTGGCAGCTGTTCCCGAAAGAGGGAAACAACATCCTCCTGCATGATCTCCCTCACTCACTCCTTAGTCAAAGTTAGCCTATCCTGGCCACCAGCTCCCGATCCTGACCTGGATCTCGCCTCAAACCGTCTCGTCATCACCATACTGAAAATAAACCAGGGAGATATCAGATAGAACACATATCATGCCAAGAAAACCAACTCCCAACAAATCCCTATCAGTTATGACTTCCCTACTACGCATATGAGTCATGTGATTCCAGTAGTACGGGCCCATACTACCTTCCCCACCTACCCATATTTGACTCAGAGGATCATCACAACTACCCTAACAATACACACTAGCATACGCATACACTCAATCCTCACTTCCTAGAGGAAGGCTAAACATCACGAAACTGCCCGACTGACCCCACACAACACATCCATGAAACTTCCACCAACCCTACAACTCTCGTGAATGCTAATCATACATAACACTGGACCCTATAGACAGTCGAATAACTGATTCTACCATAAGCCATTCATCAAACAAGAAGAGGAAATAAGGCCAATCCAAACATTCTCAGGATATAGAATCTTAGTTATGTACGACTATAATGCATACACTAAGCAACTACAAAAATGATGTCAATTTCATATAAGAAAAAACCCTAGGCTATCAGGCATCATATAATCAAACAATTCTATAATGTAATTCCTGATGATCCCTAGCCTATCACAAGCATACTGTTCTAACATATCACAAGATCAAATAACAGTGTGGTAATTTAGGGTCTATTTACTGGCTCCGGATGATCGTACACATCACATCCTCTTTGATTATTTTGAAAACAATTTGAAAATCATTTTTAAAAATCATTTTACTTAGTTTGAGACTGGATTCACATGAGTGTTCCTCCAATTCACTCAAACCAAGGCTCTGATAGCAACTTGTAACACCCATAAAAATCACAAGAAATTTAAACTTTTTAAAACAAACCCAATTTCACAAATTGTTTACAAACATAGTTTTCAAAACATTTTCAACATCAGAGTCTCCCAAAATCATGAGTCATAAACAAGAGGATGTGTACGGTCATGCCTTCGCCTTCCCGCGGTCATCCGAAGTTCCTGAAACATAACCCAAAATTGTATGTCAATGCTTAGTGAGATCCCCTAAAGTACCAACACATAAATAGATAACATATACAACAACAACATGTCAGGTCCAATCAACCATCGGGTTGGAATACCCCCAGGTCCAATCAACCATCGGGTTGTGTTGGGTCTAAGAGTTGCATCATTGGGCCTGTTACCTCGGTCCATTGTTATCACGGTTTAGGCCTGTCCAGCCGTTTTTATGTCATTAGGGTTTAGTATATAAGATGCATGCATGCATCATTCTCTGTACGCTTAATATAATTATTCCTTTGATTTGTATTTTAACCCTAGCACACCTCTACAATAGAAGTTCTTTATCGAGCTCTTCTGAGGTGGAGCATATTAATCATTCAGCTCTTATTTGATTCATCGTGTGTTCATTGCTCTTATTGTGTTTGTCTAAATCTGTTACGAATCTAAACGATCTTAGAGAAATTAATTCTCGTCAATTGGTATCAGAGCAGGAGGCTGTGTAATTCATACACATCTCTTCTATTGAAAGAATCTCTTTAGGGTTTCCGCTTTTGTTGAAATTGTTGGAGTCGTCATCTTATTTATTGACGTTGTTCCATGTTTTGATAAAACCCTAATTCAATCTTTACAAGTCTGGTTCTTGACAGATATTCAAAATAGGTTATCATGTCTCACGAAGATTCACAAACAAACCCCATCAACATATCCAAAAGTGAAACATCCCAAAAATACAAGCCAAAAATTTCGTTTTGAAAACATTACTAACACCATAACATCCAAATATCACACAAGAAAACCATAAGTCGGGTGTCTCAAAATGTCATAAAATATGTCTCAGAACAAAACCAATATCAAGATCATATCAAAATATCAGAGTCAATCTCCCAGGCTAAAACTGTGGTGTGTGCCATGCCATCATCCCGAGCCCTTCCCTTTGCTAGCTGAAGTACCTGAAACCAAAACTGAAACTGTAAGCACGAAGCTTAGTGAGCTCCCCCAAACTACCACATACCATACAATAACATATAAATCACATACTGGGCCTTGCCCACTGCATCGGACCGAAGTCCGAAACTGACTAGGGCCTTGCCCTCTGCATCGGACCGAAGTCCGGAACTGACTAGGGCCTTTGCCCTCTGCATCGGACCGAAGTCCGGAACTGACTAGGGCCTTGCCCTCTGCATCGGACCGAATTACAGAACTGACTAGGGCCTTTGCCCTCTGCATCGGACCGAAGTCCGGAACTGAGTCGGGGCTTTCCCTCTGCATCGGACCGAAGTCGGGAACTGACTAGGGCCTTTGCCCTCTGCATCGGACCGAAGTCCGGAACTGACTAGGGCCTTGCCCTCTGCATCGGACCGAAGTCCGGAACTGACTGAACATAGCATAACCTAACCGTAACATATATCAATAACATACATACTGCATACTGCATCGGACCACAGTCCGGAACACATAACACATAGACATGCCTGAATCACAAAGACATCAAGCATACTGAACTACTTCTCGGGACCACCCCGACATCGGACCGCAGTTCGGAACTACTGCTATCTAAAAGGGCCGGCATTGTGGTCGTAGACCCGTTCCTACTGGAAGGAAACTCACCTCATGAAGTCGACTGCTGAAAAAACTGAGCGGGAAACGTTTGACAGCTGCTCCGGCAACTCCCTGGCTACAATTACCACAAAGGCACTTAATCAGAACTGATAACTAGTTTTTGAGTAAAGTGACTATTTTACTCCTGGTCAAAGTCAACTTCCAGTTGACCTGACTCGCCGAGTTGGGCCGCCAACTCGTCGAGTCCCTATCTTCTCTTCTGCTCCCTACCCGATTCTACTCGCCGAGTTTAGCAAAGACTCGACGAGTTCTCCTTCTTAATAACATCGAGTCAATCTTCATCCGACTCGCCGAGTTGTATGAATAACTCGTCGAGTCCACCTCTATCATATGAACATGTCCAGTCTACGACTCGTCGATTTGTATGAACAACTCGTCGAGTCTGTTCTTGTGGGTAAGAAGAATTCCTTGGACTCGCCGAGTGTGTTCTTACACTCGTCGAGTCCCATGGCTTCCAGGTTATGGCTATGACTTAATACGTCGGGTCATTCCTCTGGACTTGTCTAAGTCCCTTCTTTCACTCAACTGGGCTCCTATGAACCACTACAGATTGGGGACTTCTAGCCCCGGACTCGCCGAGCTCCAAGAACAACTCGGCGAGTCGCCTAATGTCCAAGTCCATAACTTGATTTCTGATGTACAACTCTAATCCAAAAGATAGATCTGGGCTTATAAGGTCGATCTAACACGTAAAGTTATGAACTTTACGTGTATGCATGCACCAATAGAGCTTAAAAGGCCGAAAATGGAGGTTTTAGCATGCATGGAGTTCTCATGGCCCTAAGGATGGCACCTTTATGCCATGAGGACCCTTCAAGGTCCTAGATCTGAAGGTGAAACAACTTGGGACGTCCAAATCCCAAGAGTCAAGCTTCTTAACCCAAAATAACCATAAGAAGATCTAGGAAATCACAAGTAAAAAGGGAAGTTTTATTACCAGAAAGTGAGGAGAAAGTGATGCTGATTCTGGATCTGAACTGTTTGCTTGAAGTCTTCCCTCTTCCTCTTCTTTACCCAAACTTCAATCACAAAAGATAACTCAAGAAATGACACTCAAATACTCACAATACTCAAAGGTGGCGGTTTAGGGTTTTATGGGTATGGAAGGAGTGACAAGGGAGGCCAAAGGGGCTTTATGTTCCTTAAATAGGGGAACAAACCCTTGAAATTAGGGTTCTCATCAGACAGCGCCTACTCGCCGTCTTCCGACTAGTCGAGTAGGTTACTTATTTCCCCGATCCGGATTCGATCTGACTCAACGAGTCGGGCCATCAACTCGTTGAGTCCAAGTGTGAAATTTTAAGATTGACTTAAGTTAAAAGCATACCTGGAATCCGGGTGTTACAACTCTTCCCCACTTGTCTTAGACTTCGTCCTCGAAGTCTACTGTCTCTGAAAATAACTCAGGGTAGTGATTTCTCATTTCCTCCTCGGCTCCCACGTCCACTCTGAGCCCTTGCGGTGCTGGCATTGCACCTTCACTAACTCTAACCTCTTTTTTCTCAGCTTCTTCACCTTGTGATCCACAATCGCCACTGGTCTCTCGATATAGTTCAGACTATCATCAACCTGAATGTCCTCAAGGAGTACCACTGCTGAATCATCCACTAAGCACTTCCGCTACTGAGAAACATGAAAAGTGTTGTGGATCTGGCTGAGTTCTGCAGGAAGATCTAACCGATACGCAACCCGACCCACCCGGGCCAAAATCCTAAAGGGACCAATGAACCTGGGGCCCAGCTTTCCCTGCTTCCGAAATCTAATGACACCCTTCCAGGGTGACACTTTCAGGAGGACCATATCGCCTACCTGAAACTCCAAGTCACAATGCCTCATGTCGGCGTAACTCTTCTGCCGACTCTGAGCAGTCTGGAGTCTGCTCCGGACTTGCTGAATCCGCTCCGTGGTCTTGAGTACTACCTCTGTACTCCCCATGAATCTCTGACCGACCTCACCCCAACAGATTGGGGTCCTACACTTCCTCCCGTAGAGCATCACGATGGGAGGCCGGTCTATACTGGAGTGATAGTTGTTGTTATACGAAAATTCCGCTAACGGAAGATACGTATCCCAACTGCCACCGAAATCTAGTACACATGCCCAAAGCATGTACTCGAGAGTTTGAATCGTCCTCTCGCTTTGTTCGTCCGTCTGAGGGTGGAAAGCGGTGCTGAAATGGAGACGAGTACCCATCTCATCGTGAAACTGCTTCCAAAACCTGGAAGTGAACCGGACGTCTCGGTCTGACACCACCAAGACAGGCACTCCAGGACATGCCACTACCTCTCGCACATAAATCTCGGCCAGCTTCTCGGCCGAGATGCTCTCCTGGATTGGTATAAAATGGGCGCTCTTGGTCAATCGATCCACGATGACCCATATCGAATCAACCCCTCGTGCGGTCCTGGGAAGCTTAGTAATGAAATCCATGGTGATATCCTCCCATTTCCACACGGGAATGTCTAGCGGCTGCATCTTGCCATGGGGCCTCTGGTGCTCTGCCTTGACCTTCCTGAAGGTCAGGCATCTCTCCACATACCAAGCTACGTCCCGCTTCATGCAGGGCCACCAGTAATCGGGACGAAGATCTCTGTACATCTTCGTCGCCCCTGGATGGATGGAGAACCGAGACTTGTGGGCCTCATCCATCAATACTTGCCGTACTCCGCCCCAGTATGGTACCCAGACCCTCCCATGCAGGGTCAACAATCCCCGACTGTCATAATCAAACGAAGCCACTCGACCTACTATCCTTTCGCACTTCTGGCGTTCCTCCTTCAGGCCCTCGACCTGTGCCAATCTAATCTACCCTAGCAGTGGAGTAATCACCGTCATCCTCATACATAAATCCCGGATCGGAGCCGCTACCGCCTTGCAGCTCAGGGCGTCGGCGACTACGTTGGCCTTGCCCGGATGGTAAAGGATCTCACAATCGTAGTCCTTTACCACATCTAACCACCGACGCTACCTCATGTTCAAGCTCGACTGATCCATGAGGTAATTCAGACTCTTGTGGTCCGTGAAAATAGTACACCGAACCCCATAGAGGTAATGCCTCCAAATCTTGAGGGCGAACACTACTGCCCCCAGCTCTAAATCATGCGTCGGATAGTTAGCCTCGTGAGGCTTCAACTGTCTTGAGGCATAAGATATCACATGCCCCCGCTGCATCAGCACTGCACCCATACCTGTGATCGAAGCGTCACAGTAGACTACAAAGTCATCCATTCCCTCTGGCAAGGTAAGAATCGGCACCTCGAACAATCGCTGCTTGAGCGTCTCAAAGGTCGTCTGCTGTTCAGGACCCCAGCGAAACACCACCGACTTCTTGGTCAGTCGGGTGAGCGGAACTGCTATCTTTGAGAAATCCTGGATAAATCTCCTGTAATACCCTGCCAAACCCAGGAAGCTCCGAATCTCGGATGGAGACCTCGGGACCTCCCACTGCATCACGGCCTCAATCTTGGCCGGATCTACCAATATACCCTTCTGGTTGACAAGGTGCCCCAGAAACTGCACCTCGCGCAACCAGAACTCGCACTTGGAGAACTTTGCGAAAAGTCTCTCCCTCCTCAAGGTCTCAAGCACCTCCCTCAAGTGCTCCTCATGCTGCTCCTGAGTCTTGGACTATACCAAGATATCATCAATGAACACTATCACAGACCGATCCAGCATCGGCCTGCACAAGCGGTTCATGAGGTCCATGAACACGGCTGGAGTGTTGGTGAGCCCAAACGGCATCACCACGAACTCATAATGACCATAGCGGGTCCTAAAAGCGGTCTTTTGCACATCCTCATCCCTGACCCGCATCTGGTGATATCCGGAGCGCAAATCAATCTTGGAAAACCAAGATGCTCCCTGAAGCTCGTCAAACAGATCATCTATCCTCGGAAGTGGGTAACGGTTCTTCACTGTTACCTTGTTCAACTCCCTGTAATCTATACACATACGGTGCGACCCGTCCTTCTTCCTCACGAACAGGATCGGGGCTCCCCATGATGAACTGCTCGGCCTGATAAATCCCTTGTCTAGCAGCTCCTGCAGCTGCGTAGACAACTCCTGCATCTCGGGAGGAGCCAGCCGATACGGTGCCTTGGCTATCGGAGCCGCACCAGGAACCAGGTCAATCCAGAACTCAACCTGTCTCTCAGGAGGTATTCCAGGCAAATCCTATGGAAATACATCTGGGTACTCTCGTACAATCGGTACATCGTCAACGGTCGCCTTACCCTTCTCCCGGGCATCAATAACATAGGCGACGTACCCCGTGCATCCCTGCTGAAAGTAGCGCCTCGCTCTCGCTGCTGAACAAGGAATGGGTCCGCGTTGTGGCCTCTCGCCTTGAATCACTATCTTTCCTCCACTAGGAGTGCGGACCTTCACTAACTGCAACTCGCAATCAATCACTGACCCGTTGGGGCTCAGCCAATCCATACCCACTATAACCTTATTCCCTCGCAAAGGAATAGGAACCAAGTCCACTGAGAACTGCTCATCAAATAATCGCAGCGAACACCCCCTATGTACTCTCGCGACCCTGACGGTGCTGTCATCAGCTATCTCAACCTCAAGCAGGCAATCCAGCTCCCCTGGATCTCTGCTAAACCGCTTGCTAAGCGCAAGCGAGACAAATGATCAGGTAGCCCCCGAGTCAAACAATATTGTAGCTGAAATGCCGTTCACTAAGAACGACCCTATACACAAACACATAATCATAAGAAACAATCAATACTAAAACAGATATAAGAGGAAGATTCATACCTGTCACCACGTCAGGAGTCGCTCGCGCGTCCTCTGCTGTCATCTGGAACGCTCTACTCTTTGCCACTGGCGCCTCAGCCCGACCCTGACGATCGTCTGTAATCCTCAATGTAGCAGGGGCAGGTGCTGCCACCTTCCCTACTGCTGCTAAGCTAGGACACTGGGACCTCTTATGGCTCCTCTGATTGCACTGACAGCAAATCAGATCAGATGTTGAGGTGGGAGTCATAGTAGTAGTTGTACAATCCTTGCTCATGTGCCCAGTCCGACCGCACTTGTAGCAGCCGGAACTCCCTGCCTTGCACACTCCATCATGCAACCTCCCACACTTGCCACACCGACTGTGGCTCTGCTATCCCCTAGATCTGTGATCCGATACCTTGGGTTTTTTTCCCGAACTCCATGTGCCAGATACCACCTATGGCTTCCTCTTCCTCTCCATCTCTAAATCAATCTCCCTCTCACGAGCCCTCGCAATCATGTCGTCCAACGTTTTACAGCTGGACCGGCTCACAAACTGTCTGATATCACTCCTCAGCATATCATGGTACCGGGCCTTCTTCATCTCCTCGTCTTCCGCATACTGAGTAGCGAGAAGAGCCCTCTCCCTGAATTTGGTGGTAATCTTCGCCACTGTCTCCGTCGTCTGCTGGAGATCCTGGAACTCCCTAGCAAGCTGCTGCACCTCAATGACAGGTGCGAACTCGGCCCTGAACCTGGTCGTCAAATCAGCCCAGGTCATCGTATCAAGGGTTGTGTCATCCCCAATGGCATGTCCGACCTCCTCCCACCAATCATGTGCCCGACCCTTCAGAAGACAGGATGCGAGCCTAACCTTGTCCCCCTCGGGACATCTGCTGGTGCAGAATGCATTGGCGACATCAGCCAACCACCTAGTACTCGCAATGGGGTCTCGGGCCCCCTGGTAATCTGGAGCTCCACAAGCCCGGAACTCCCTGAATGTCAAAGTACGTGACCCCATCATAGTCACCATCTCAGTGCGGAACGCACTCAACCTCTCATCCAACAGCTCAAGAATACCCTCCTTGACCGATTCAAAGATCACAGGAGTCTGCTCAAGTATGCTACGCGTGACCTCTGAAGAGATGAACTCTCTGGTCTGCTCATCTAACTGCCCGACTCATGAGCCTGAACCTGATCCCTCGCCGGCACCTGAACTGCCGACTGCTGCTCTAGAGCGTAAAACCGCCATTCTGAATTACAAAGTGACAACGTCAGAAACACTGATATAACTAGAAATATCACATCTACTACAAGTTCCCTGGTCTCGTCTCAGCCTCCCTTGATTCGAGTACGGATCCTCTGCTTTCAGTAGTACGGGCCCATACTACCTTCCACATCTATCCGTACTTTCCTCAAGAACTGCCTTGACTCCACCGAGTCCCTTCTACTGCTACTGCTACAGCTCTCTGCTACTCTCATCCTAGGCTTGCCCTAAGGTAATCACCAACCCACTCTTCGCTATCAGCTGCACAAGAAGTCCCGGCTACCTCCCCCTAACTAGTTCGTGAATACTATTACATATCACTAAGACTAGATAATTCTTCGAATGAGAGATCCTACCCTACAACAGTTGGACTCAGACAAGAGCTGCGCAATAGAGTTAGACCTAACCTTCTGAAATTATTTAATCCTTGCAATATGTAACGTAACATATCCATTTACTAGTTAGTAAAAGATAACTAAGACTCCTAAAAGCACAAAGCAAACAGCATTCGAGCATCGAGTACACATAATCAAGCATATACTACTCTGGCTATCATACTGACAATCCTGTACTAGCATGCAGTTCTCATAGAGCTGAAACACATAAAACAGGCACATAAGGCATCCTTCCTAGATCCTTAGTCCTAATCTAGCATGTTGTTCTACTGAAACTGATAATCATAACATAAACTTGTATTGGTAATTTGGGAGTACTTACTTGAGCTCGGCTGATCGCATGCACCACACCCTTTTCTCTTTTTCAAAAACTCTTGTCCTTTTAAGTTTCTTTTTCACAAATTTCTTTCGAAAATGTTTTTCTTTTGAAAACCTTATACGATTTCCTTAGTTTGAGTACAGACACACCCAAAAGTGTGCCCGCATCCCTCAAACCAAGGCTCTGATACCAACTTGAAACATCCCAAAAATACAAGACAAAAATTTTGTTTTGAAAACATTACTAACACCATAAGATCCAAATATCACATAAGAAAACCATAAGTTGGGTGTCTCAAAATGTCATAAAATATGTCTCATAACAAAACCAATGTCAAGATCATATCAAAATATCAGAGTCAATCTCCCAGGCTAAAACTGTGGTGTGTGCCATGCCATCATCCCGAGCCCTTCCCTTTGCTAGCTGAAGTATCTGAAACCAAAACTGAAACTGTAAGAACGAAGCTTAGTGAGCTCCCCCAAACTACCACATACCATACAATAACATATAAAGCACATACTAGGCCTTGCCCACTGCATCGGACCGACGTCCGGAACTGACTAGGGCCTTGCCCTCTGCATCGGACCGAAGTCCGGAACTGACTAGGGCCTTTGCCCTCTACATTGGACCGAAGTCCGGAACTAACTAGGGCCTTTCCCTATGCATCGGACCGAATTACGGAACTGACTAGGGCCTTTGCCCTCTGCATCGGACCGAAGTCCGGAACTGACTAGGGCCTTGCCCTCTGCATCAGACCGAAGTCCGGAACTGACTAGGGCCTTGCCCTCTGCATCGAAATGAAGTCCGGAACTGACTGAACATAACATAACCTAACCGTAACATATAACAATAACACACATATTGCATACTGTATCGGACCGCAGTCCGGAACACATAACACATAGACATGCCTGAATCACAAAGACATCAAGCATACTGAACTACTTCTCGAGACCACCCCGGCATCGGACCGCAGTCCGGAACTACTGCTATTTAAACGGGCTGGCATTGTGGCCGTAGAACCGTTCCTACTGGAAGGAAACTCACCTCGTGAAGTCGACTGCTGAAAAAACTGAGCGGGAAACGTCTGACAGCTGCTCCGGCAACTCCCCGACTATAATTACCACAAAGGAACTTAATCAGAACTGATAACTAGTTTTTGAGTAAAGTGACTATTTCACTCCTGGTCAAAGTCAACTTCCAGTTGACCTGACTCGCCGAGTTGGGCCGCCAACTCGTCGAGTCCCTATCTTCTCTTTTGCTCCCTACCCGATTATACTCGCCGAGTTTAGCAAAGACTCGACGAGTTCTCCTTCTTAATAACATCGAGTCAATCTTCATCCGACTCGCCGAGTTGTATGAACAACTCGTCGAGTCCACCTCCGTCATATGAACATGTCCAGTCTACGACTCGCCGAGTTGTATGAACAACTCGTCGAGTCTGTTCTTGTGGGTAAGAAGATTGCCTTGGACTCGCCGAGTGTGTTCTTACACTCGTCGAGTCCCATGGCTTCCAGGTTATGGCTATGACTTAATACGTCGGGTCATTCCTCTGGACTTGTCTAAGACCCTGCTTTCACTCAACTGGGCTCCTATGAACCACTACAGATTGGGGACTTCTAGCCCCGGACTCGCCGAGCTCCAAGAACAACTCGGCGAGTCGCCTAATGTCCAAGTCCATAACTTGATTTCTGATGTACAACTCTAATCCAAAAGATAGATCTGGGCTTCTAAGGTCGATCTAACACGTAAAGTTATGAACTTTACGTGCATGCATGCACCAATGGAGCTTAAAAGGCCGAAAATGGATGTTTTAGCATGCATGGAGTTCTCATGGCCCTAAGGATGGCACCTTTATGCCATGAGGACCCTTCAAGGTCCTAGATCTGAAGGTGAAACAACTTGGGACGTCCAAATCCCAAGAGTCAAGCTTCTTAACCCAAAACAGCCATAAGAAGATCTAGGAAATCACAAGTAAAAAGGGAAGTTTTATTACCAGAAAGTGAGGGGAAAGTGATGCTGATTCTGGATCTGAACTCTTTTCTTGAAGTCTTCCCTCTTCCTCTTCTTCACCCAAACTTCAATCACAAAAGATAACTCAAGAAATGACACTCAAATACTCACAATACTCAAAGGTGGCGGTTTAGGGTTTTCTGGGTATGGAAGGAGTGACAAGGTAGGCCAAAGGGGCTTTATGTTCCTTAAATAGGGGAACAAACCCTTGAAATTAGGGTTCTCATCAGACAGCGCCTACTCGCCGAGTCGGTTTTCCGACTCGTCGAGTAGGTTACTTATTTCCCCGATCCGGATTCGATCTGACTCGACGAGTCGGGCCATCAACTCGTCGAGTCCAAGAGTGAAATTATAAGATTGACTTAAGTTAAAAGCATACCTGGAATCCGGGTGTTACAAACAGCATTGGATCTACTACGAGAATCCCGATCTTATATACCCAAGATTATGAGTTCTGGACGCATCACTTTGAAGACTATGTTCTTGGTTCAAAGGATAATGGGTATCTAATCTGGGAAGCTATCACCTTGGGTCCGTTTGCTCACTCTGGAACAAATAAAGTCATCACAACTCAAAAGGAGTACAATCAGATGATGATCGATGTGGAGAATGTTCCTCAAGACGAGAAGGACAAACTGATGAGCAACATTAAAGCTATGAGGATGATCAGATTTGCCTTGCAATCTGATACTTTTCATTTGGTTACTTCATGCACGACGGCAAAACTAATCTGGGATAGGCTTAAGGAGCTATATTCCACTGATGATGATCTGGAGCACTCAATTCAAACTTTTCTGCTTTCGGAATTCGGTGATTTCAAGAAAAAGCAAGAAGAAAAACTCATTCAAGCGTTCGATCGTTTCAATCATCTTCTCAGTAAGATGATCAAGCACGGAATTGGAAGAGAAGTGATCGAACAGAAGGTCACTTTTATGAATGGCCTAAGGACCGAATGGGTGGCTGTGGTTTCGACTGTGAAAGCTCATGAACAGTTCAAAACCTATTCGTTGGCGAAGCTTGTGGGAATACTCAAGTCACATGAAAGTGTAGTGACTAAGGAAATGAATGTGGTGTCTAGTATGGGATCTTTGGTCTTCTCTCAAAGGGCAAGAACATGGCTGAAGAAGAAGAAGAGTTGGATCTCTCTGAATGTGATCTGAAGATGAATATGCATTAATGATCTCTAATCCCAAGAAGTTTGCTCGCAAAAAGTTTCCCTCCTCCAAGAACCGAAACTGGCAAGGGAGCTACAGTTCCGAAAAGGCGAAAGAGGAGGTTAAAAACGCTCCTCAGCAAGAAGAAGCGAAGAAGGAGAACAAGTTGTAGGTGACTCCGGATATGACTGCAATTTTTTCCACGACAAAAATCACTTTGCCAAAGATTGTATGTTGAGAAAGCTGTCCGAGAAGAAGGATGGAGAAGATGATGAAGCGTATCACCTACGCAAACTGGAGGACATAAAGAAGAAGAAAACCTCTAACAATTCTATAAATGCTTTGATTGTGCAGGAGAACTTGGTTGATGATGAGTTCGGAGGACTAGAGGTCTGGTCTACCGAATCTGAAGATGAAGAAGTTCCCAAACCTACGCATGGTAGGGCTTTTGTGGCGAAGGAAGATAATGCTAAGTTTGCTGGAAGGTGCTTCATGGTGTCTGCTGGAGTATCACAAATAAGAGGCTGCACAACGGATGGTGGGTCTGATGAAGCGAAGGAAAGAGAAGACGGGTGCTTCACTGCCAAACCGATGGGTGAGAAGATCAACGAATGTGATCAGTTGATCAAGAAGGTACAATCTATCCTCGAATCACTGAAAATACCAGTTAATAACTATGAAAAGGAATTAAACGAATTAAAATTCAAGTTTTCTAGTTTAAGTGGTAGTTTAAAACAAACTCGCCTCACGAATTCTAACCTAACTGATCAACTCAGCAGGGTGTCTTCCAAGAGTGAGGAGCGAAGGATGTGGATAGAGAAGAAGGAATTAGAGCTTGTTAGGGCAAGAGATGAACTGATTTATTTACAACATGACAATTTAAAGTTTTTGAAACAAAGGAATATTTTTTGCTTAATTGCTAAACATCTTTATTCCAATATTACTCAGTTGTATTTAAATTGTGAGATTGGAGATAAGATTCACAAAATTATTTTGCCTTTCCTTGAATTAAAGGAAGACGAAATAGATGCTGATTGCTATAAATGTGAATCTATTGTCTCTTCGGATGAGATTTCTTATGCCTACAGATGCGGTCTGGAAAAAATCGAGTCCTTCATCAAGTCCAAAGACCATAAGGACATGCTTAAAAACCTATTGGACGAAAATGATAAATTAAAAATCAAGACCGAAACTATACAGAAATTTGACTCATTGAGTACCAAGTTGAGTTCAGAAAACAACATAAATGTGGAAAACACATTTGAATTTGACGAGGACAGTGATATGAGTGAAATATCTGTAGAGGATAAAGTTGACTGTTCAGAATTTTTCAAAAGCGAAGCCGAACCTACCAAAGGTCTTATATCTGAAAATTCAGTTGAGTTTGCTCGGATATTCCAAGATAAATCCAAAGTTCTGAAACAGAAGGTTGTGGTATATCAAAAGGTACAAACCGTACCAAATCAGGTATACACCACAACAGGAGTAACTCAGAAACACACAGCCATAGTAAACAAAGATAACGCAGGCGGCTGTGATAATTATTTTTGGTCTGCTCCAACTGACAATGCAGACGAAACTGTCGGTTTATCAGAAAGAACTTCATGGAGAGTCAAAGGCAGATACGTGGGAGAACCACTCAACAAGCCAACAAGCTTTGATGTACCAAGCACAAGTGGTACTAAAGAAATTCGAAGCGAACCTACAAAGGCGGCAAGCGAAACCACTTCATTGAAGAGTGAAACTCATGCTGAAAGACCGAAGCCGAAAGTAAACATTCACAAGTCTCAGAAGCAGCTTGCTGAATAAAAACGCCAGCGAAACAGGAGATATCAAAAGAATCTCAATGAAAGGAAGAAATTTTGGCACTCCCAAAACTCCAATTATGTTCGCACAGAAAAGGCGTCCAATCACAAGGCAAAATAAAGATCAAAGGCTAACTCTGACCTATGCACTCACTATCAATCCTGCAGTCAAACGAACCTAAGAAGCAGTTTCGGTCCCAAATCTGGCAGTGACAAGAACCGAAAGACCAGTTTCGGTCCTAAATCCCATCCTCCTCATTGTCAACCAAAGCAAAATCCTAACAAGGATATCAAGGGAAAAGGAAAGCTCGTCTCAGAATACGAAACGCAAACGAAGAAGATGACAACTAACACTAGGAAACAAGAGAACAAGTTTGTTAAGAATCAAAATAAAATTCCACAATCTGATTCAAACAAATCGAAAGCTAACAAAGTTAAGGTTTTCACCATCAAAGGGAAATATGAAACCACTTTAATAAAACAAACATATATGGTTAATCTTTCTATTGCTATTTCATGTTCTGTAAAAAGCTCACGTGGACCCAAGCAACTTTGGGTTCCTAAATCTGCTTGATTTTTGCAGGTTATCAGTGATGATCAATTTGACGACGAATGGTATATCGATAGTGGTTGCTCGCATCACATGACAGGGAGATGGGAAGAGCTGAGGGAGTTTCGGGCTCTAAAAGATGGTGGTTGTGTCAAGTATGGAAACAACTCATATGGCAAAATAAAAGGCTATGGAATGATAACGAACGAAGATTTTTCCATTCGAAAGGTGGCCTACATGGAAGGATTGCAACACAATCTCATAAGTGTCTCGCAATTGGTTGTAGGGACTGGCCTGAAGGTCTCATTTGATGATGAAGGATCCAAGATCATTGAAAAGAAAACTAAGACAGTTCTGTTGAAGTCCCAGCGCAAAGGCGAAATGTATCCATTAAATCTAAACCCGATACGAGGGAAGCCTGTTGTACGTCTTCTATCGAAAGCTCATTCTGATGAAAGCTGGCTATGGCATCGAAGACTCTCACACCTTAACTTCAAAGACATCAACAAGCTGGTACTTGGTGATCATGTGAGAGGATTGTCACTTCTAAAGTTTCACAAGGAACATTTGTGTGCTGCATGAGAAATGGGAAAGCAAAGCCGGAAGATTCATCCCACACGTGTTAACACAAAGATCATCGAACCTCTTGAGCTTCTACACATCGATCTATGTGGTCCATCGGCCATAGAAGGTATTCGTGGTAATAAGTACATTCTTGTCATTGTCGATGATTTTTCACGTTTCACTTGGGTTTTCTTTCTTAAACAGAAATCAGAGGCAACTCCACAGCTCAAAAACTTTATAAAACAGGTGAAAGTAAAGTTGAGAAAGGTAGTGAGAAATGTCTGAAGTGACAATGGGTTAGAATTCAAAAACAACGAATTTGAAGAATTTCTGACCGAAAAGGGAGTAACTCACAACTTCTCTGAACCCTATACTCCGCAACAAAATGGTGTAGTTGAAAGGCGAAACCGTTCGTTGTGTGAAGCCGCCCGAACCATGCTCATCTTCGCTTCTCTACCTCTGTACTTCTGGGCTGATGTGATTTCTGCTGCTTGCTATACCCAGAATCGAATCTTCCTCAATAAGCGATTTTCTATCACACCGTATGAAATTTTGAATAATCGCAAGCCTAATGTTAAATTCTTCCATGTCTTCGGTTCCAGGTGCTTCATCTTTAACTCTAAAGAGAACCGAAACAAGTTTGATGTGAAGGAAGACGAAGGGATTTTTCTTGGCTACTCTCTAACCTCCAAGGCATATAGGGTTCTGAATAAAGGATCAAAGAAGATAGAAGAAACCTATTATGTCACTTTTGATGACAATTACGTGAAGAAACTTCAATCCAACGAAAGTCCAATGGAGGAGATCTTTTCACAAACAGGTCAAGTCACGGCTCCTATATCAAATCTGTTTGAAGAGTACATGTTGCTCTTTGATGAACCAGAGAATGCAATTCTTTCTGAAGCGAAAGCAGCTGATAACAAGGTTGACAACCTAAAGGAGATAATCAACGAAGCTGCAAAAGCCATGGAAAGCGAACCTCAAGATCTAAGCGAAACCAAAGGTCCCAGCGAACCCAAAGGTCCAAGCGAATCCAAAGGTCCAAGCGAATCCAAAGGTCCAAGCGAAACCAAAGGTCCAAGCGAACCCACAAATAACCGCACGAATTTCCAGGGGGAGGATTCGTCTACATCAAAGCGACCTGATTCGCCTTTCCAGGGGGAGAACCCATCTCCAACTATGAACCATGAAAGTCAAATCGAGGGGGAGAATTTTGAACCTGATGTTGAAGTTGTTTCATCATTCGAGGGGGAGATTGACAATACGAATGATGACGCTCAGTCAGAATTTGAAGAAGAAGTCAATGCCAAATTGGATCCTGCTTATGATCCTAACTACCATCCTCTCATAAAATGGACAAAAGATCATCCGAAAACTCAAGTAATTGGTGAATCGTCTGAGGGAGTCCTTACACGCTCTCAACTGAAAGCGAAGCAAACAGCTCTATTCTCTCAAGTGGAATTATGCATGTTTAATTCGTTTGTCTCAAAGATTGAGCCGAAAACAGTTAGCACTGCACTTGATCACTCTGATTGGGTACATGCTATGCAAGACGAACTCAATGAATTTGAGCGAAACCGAGTCTGGAGACTGATTCCTACACCAAAGGATGCATATGTGGTTGGATTAAAATGGGTATTCCGGAACAAGTTGGACAAAGAAGGGAACGTGATACGCAACAAGGAAAGGCTAGTGGTTAAGGGATATTGTCAGGAAGAAGGTATAGATTATGAAGAAACCTTCGCTCCTGTAGCAAGGTTGGAATCAGTTCTGATCTTTCTGGCATACGCTGCTCAAAATAATTTCGAAGTTTTTCAAATGGACGTCAAGTGTGCATTCTTGAATGGAGAACTAGAAGATATTGTATATATGGAGCAACCACCGGGTTTTGTGAACGAGAAGTATCCTGATCATTGCTATATTCTGGACAAAGCGGTTTATGGTCTAAAGCAATCTCCTCGAGCCTGGTATGAAACATTAACTCGTTTTCTAAAATTGTCAAAATTCAAACAAGGTTCGGTTGACCCAACCTTCTTTCGCAAGAAAGAGGGTAACCATTTAATGATCGTTCAAATCTATGTCGATGGCATCATCTTCGGTTCTACGAATCCTAGCTTAACGGCTGGATTCCGGAAGTTGATGGAGACTAAATTTGAGATGAGTTCAATGGGTCCGATTAACTTTTTCCTTGGACTGAACATAAGACAGGGACCAGAAGGCATATTCATTAATCAGGAGGCTTACACGAAGACTCTTCTGGCGAAGTTCGGTATGATGGGAGATTCTAAAGTAAAGGTTCCAATGGCATTCGGAACGAAGCTAACACCATCTCTGGAGAAACCAGCTGCTGATATGACCCTCTATCGTCAAATGATAGGGTCTCTAATGTATCTAACAGCTAGTAGACCAGATATTATGTTTTATGTCTGTTACTGTGCCAGGTTCCAAGCTAATCCACGTGAACCTCATATGGTGGCTGTGAAAAATATCTTCAGGTATTTGAAGCGAACCTCGTCTCTCGGTCTTTGGTACCCTGCGAAATCAGGTTTCTTTGTTCAAGCATTCTCTGATGCCGATCTTGGAGGATGTGGTCTGGACCGAAAGAGCACTAATGGCGGGTGTCAATTCCTTGATGGGAAACTCGTTAGCTGGCAATCCAAGAAACAAACGTGTGTGTCTCTTTCTATAGCCGAAGCTGAATACATCACCGCAGCGTCTTGCACTTCATAGGTCATATGGATACAAAGTCAACCTAGAGATTATGGCCTAAACATGAAGAAAATCCCCACTATTGTGACTCAGAAAGCGCTATTCGGATATGTCACAACCCAGTGCAACACTCTAAAACGAAACATATAGCACTGAGATACCACTTCATCAAGGATCACGTAGAAGATGGTAGCGTTGAAATCCACTTTATTTCGATCTGCTGATCAGTTAGCTGACATCTTCACGAAGGCCTTACCAGAAGCAAGCTTTAATAAAATACTCCAAGGCTTGGGAATGATGGAAGCTGAATCAGTACCAAAACCTCTTTCGCCTCATTAAAATTGAACAAGCGAAATAGAGCGAACGCTCGGTCTATTTCGGTTCCAGATTTTTCGGGAACCGAAATGAACCGAACGCTCGGTCCATTTTGCTTCATCACTCCAAAGGCGAAGTTTCGGTTGTATACTCTGTACACTATGTATACTTTTTCTCAATTCAGTTTATGTTTTTCATTTCTTTTCATAAAATCCAAAAATATTTTCTTTTCTGTTTTTATTTCTTTTCAGAAAAATCATAAAATCCAAAAAAATTTCTTTTCTGTTTTTATTTTTTTTCAGAAAATCAAAATGATCAAAAATATTTTACTTTGTGTTTAGTATTATTTCTTTTCTTTTTCAAAATACCAAAAATATCACACTGAAAGGACTCATGGACGGCCTCCAATGATGAAGCTGGGACAGGTATAATTCTATTTATCTTTGTACTAGCTAAGTGTCCCTAGAAGCATGTTGATGCATGTTGTCCTAAGCCTCAAAGACTTCAAGTGCGGCCTTACTGATTCGATATATACAAATCGATTCTTCCCAATCAGGCTGATAAAATCACTTAAGTCACGAGCTACCTTACTCTTCTCATATTGAGTTAAGAGTTTTCTGCTCGGTCCTTACTATATAGCAGAGGTACTTTCGGTTCTTTAACCACCTTTACACTTTTCTCCATCAAATTTCGGTTCATAAACAAAACCCTTGAGACTCTCAGAAGTTACCACTGAGGTTTATGGTTACACAACATCTGTGTTTATGATCTTAGCTTCGTCAACCACGATCTAAGTGAAAGCCAAAATCCAACACCTACAATGAATTGACGGTGAACAATCACACTTTCTAGTTTTCACCCACGTATTAATGAAACCACTTTAGTGGGAGGTACCAAGAAATCTCTTTTTATTTTTTAGCGATCTTTATGAAATTGTCTAACACCAAGACTTTTCTGCCCAAAAGATAGAGTTTATTTTTGTTTTTGAGATTTCTACAATATCACCGAGTCACTGAAAATTGATCAAACCTACTTGTTTTATAGGCTACACCGGTCTCACAAGTACTTCATCCAACTTTCGGTCTTATATCAAGTTTCGTAGTTCGATTGAAGCGCAAGCCACCCTAATAACCTTATACTGAAAAGATGCCTTTCAATGCCTCTTAATAAGCATATGAACGTATTTTAACGGGAAACCACACAGACACTTCTAAGTCTCTCTTGACTTTGAAGGAAGAGATTCATGCCCGGGATCCACAGTTTTCTGTCTTAATTGACATCACTTATATCCCACAAATACTTTGTTTTATTTCTTTTTCTTTGGCACACTCTTGCACGAAGATCTTTATGATTTTCCACAAGTCTTAATCATGGTACTAATGGCTATTTCTCAGATCTATCGTTTCGGTTCAATGCGTTATGATGTTAAACTATGTTTGGGAGCGAAGGCTAGTCAATACCAATGAAAGCGAAAGGGTGAGTCCATATTTCAAAGAAAATTTGAACAGTTTTAAAATTCAAGAGGTGGTGAATGGATAAGACTTTAACAAGGCGCGTGAATTTGAATCGTTTCCTTTTCTCACGCCGCCTGACACGATTGACACACTTTTCGGGGTAACAGTTGTCAAATCACGCTTTTTCAGGCGTCGCTTCAGAAAATCGTGCAATCATCACTTCGAATTTTTCTCTCTCATGGTAATCGTATAAAGAGTTTTCTCACCTCACTTTTACCTCTTTACCACTTACAAAATCCTTTCGTGCATTAAACGGCGATTTCTCTCTACTGTTCATCTTCTTCACTTCAAGCTTCAACAATGGCTGACTCATCCTCTATTCAAGAACAAAGCGTATAGTCCACGCTTCTCACCATCAAACCAAATCAAAACCTGATCACTGATCTCTCTCCTTTTTAGTACGATCCTTACATGCTTCAGGTGGTTGAATGACTCAAATATTCACCACTTGTGATTGCCCTCACCAAGGTTGAATCTGTTCCGATGTCTCTCTTTTGTCAAATATATTCATCGGCTTCATACGACAAAGCTAAGGACATGATTTTCTTTGAGATCTTTGATCAGAAGACTTCTATTTCAAAGGTTAGGTTTTGCTCATTGCTAGGGCTACTCATCAACGACTCCATGATCAATCCAGACTCGATCAGCACGACTTAGCTTTTCACCATGTTTTACGATATGGGGTACACCGAAGTTCTTACGACAGTGATAAAGTTCAAGAAGTCATGCCTTCCTCCACAATGGAATGGTCTCTTTACTCTTCTTTTCAAGGGCTTATCGGAGAGGGTTGCAGGGTCTGACGGGGCAAGCAAAGCATTTATGACTCTCCTCTATGGTCTTTACTATGGGATCAACATGGACTATGGGTCTATTCTCTGGACTCAACTGGTACAAAGCCTAACCTCATCTTCTCGTTATTCTGAAATCTCTTGTGGAAGGTTTTGGACCTTAGTTACTCAATGGGCAATGGAGAAATTTCCCATTCCAGTAATGGTAGATTCTTTGAAGTCATCAATCGCCACTTTTCACACGACAAAGATTACTGTCTCTGATCTAACCAAATTTTTGTTTATCGGTTCGATTCCTGAGACAATGTACCGCCGTGTTTCTGGGGAAAGCAAGCTCATTCGTGAATACAAGAAGCTTCCTCCTACGGGTCCGAGGCAGCTAACCCCTGAAATGCAAAGATCGTTGGATGCTGCTGATAAACCAGCGAAACGAGGAAAGAAGGGTGATCAACGAAAAAACGAGAAGGAAGGACCATCATCTAAAGCTGCTATGCCTAAAAAGCGAAAGTCAGAACAAGCAGCTCCTTTCGCTTATAAGAAGCGAAAGATCAAGAAGAAGGCGCCCAAGCCAAAGGCTCCGTCTTCAAGTGATTCAGAATATGTTCCCTTTGACCAACAACCCGAAAGAGAGTCAAGCAATAGTGAACATTCTCAAGATGAGAGTTCGCTCAGAGGAGATTCGCCTCCACCTTCACCGGCTGATCAGGTTAACCGAAACTCACCTCCTTCCTCTCCTACTCGCTCTGTTCCTATAACTATTGCTCCATGCCCTCCTCCAATCTTTTCTACAACTGTAACTTCTAAACCAATACCAACACCCTTATTCATCAAAATTACCACCACTACCACTACTCCAACCGAACCTCAAGTTCGTGTCAACGTATCTGATACGGGGGCACCTACTTCAGGGACCGAAACCCCGATTACCTCTAAACCTCTATCTCCACCTCACTCAAATGAATCTGACACCGTTATCGGTGGTGAGGATGCTGACTTTGATTCCTTTTATTTTAGCCCCTACAGAGTTCAGAGTGATGATGATGATGATGCTCCTGTAACGAAACGGCATTTAAAGGATCTTAACGAGAAACTTGACAAGCTTATTGCCTCTGCATCTTCCTCTTCTACTACTGAATACATAGAAGCAGCGGTCAAGGCCCTGTTCTCTACTCTGGTCAAAGAGCATCAGGACTCGATTGAAAAAGCTACCAAAGCTGTGGATGCTTCTACTACTTCTTGTCAGAAAGTGGCTGAAAATGTTGACAAAATAATCTACGATGCTCAAGTGTTTTTGGACTCTCTCCAGGCAGCTGCTCAAAAGAATGCCAATATGGTTAATGCTACGATTAAGGATCTCACCACTACGCTTCAGGAGGAGCATAAGCATTTTGAAAGCATTAGAAAGGGGATTCAAGCTGATAATGCAGAGTTCGTATCTTCAGTTAAGGCTCGTCTTGATCAACTCCAGAACGGGCTAGCTGTGGAAAGCAAAGTCATGGATGAACTGGATCGTCGCACTGCTCAACTCAAAACTCAGACCTTGAAGCTCACTCTGGCGACCAAGGAAATTGATGATCTCAAATCTGAAAGAGCAGTTATCAAAAGCTGTGTTGGTGATGTGCACTCTCTTTTTTCCAATCTCCTAGAGGCACATGATTCGGTTCTTACTCTCACTGTCCCACGACATTTGGCTGAGAAGTTGAGACCTGCTCTTGAAATTTTAAGCCGAATAGAAGGTGTTCCGGGGACTGTTGTCCCTCCGAAACAAGGGGGAGAAGCAAGTCAGGGTCAACCACCACAACCTCCAACAAGCAAACCAATTCAAATCTCTTCTCAACTGAAAGTCACCACTGAACCGAAGGGTAATGAAGCTTCGGGTTCTAGTGTGAAGGACAAAAACAAAAAGATAGTCAGTGATAGTGATGAGGAAGAAACTGAAGAAGATGCTCTCAAAAGAAAGCAACGTGACCGAGAGATTGATGAAAATCTTCGCATCGCAAGAGAAGAAGAAGAGAGGGAAAGAAAAAGAAAAGAATCTCATGACGCATTGGAAAGTAGAGAAACTCTATTTCCTTCGTGGACATTGGAGAAACTCTTAAAAGAAGCAATCGAGTCTCCTAGCACTCACTGGCTTGAACCGGTCATCTCCTTTGATCGTGAAAATTCCAGAGACTCTCAGTTCGACATGCTTATCACCCGAAAGGCATTTGTGTTTCATTGCTTTGAACCAATCGCCATTGTTCCTTGTCCTGACCCGAAGGTTGACCAAGAATTAATTGACTACTATCTCGCATTCTCTCAACCACAATACTTGACCTGGAGCGCACAAAAGATCACAACAGTCAAGGTATTGAAACCAACTTCAGCGGGGAATTTTATAAACGTGAAGTTAGTGACCCGAGGTTCTGACAACTCGGTTCATATGATTTCTCTTGTTGATCTGCCGAACTTAAACCCACACGATTGGATCCTCTTGAACAACATTTTGCTAACTGATCAACAGCAGTACGAGCCTATCATCGATCACATCAAGCGAATGTTAGTTTCTTACATTCATGAGGTTGCCAAGATGGATCAAGAGATAGCCTCTTCCTTAAGGAAGAAGCCTACAATCAGACCAATTGGGAAGGCAAGCGATGTTAACAAGATGCAGATGGGTAGAATTGACCCTAAGTATCACACAGTCATGTTCACCAGAGCCGAAGGCCAAAAGTGCTTTTTCGCTCTTGATGATAAACATCTGTTCTCCACTTCTTGTCTGGAGCATATTCTTGACATCATTCACAGGTGTAAGCAAAATAGTGATGCTGATAAGAAAAAATTTTCGGATATGCTTCGGTGGTATATTGACTTCCGACAAACTCTTCTCGCCATCATACCGAAGCTATTCAAGACTGTGAAGAAATCTACTCTCACTCAACCGAAATGATCTCTCGCCTCAATTGACGCAAAGAGGGAGATTGTTGGGTCTAAGAGTTGCGTCATTGGGCCTGTTACCTCGGTCCATTGTTATCACAGTTTGGGACTGTCCAGCCGTGTTTATGTCATTAGGGTTTAGTATATAAGATGCATGCATGCATCTTTCTCTGTACGCTTGATATAATTATTCCTTTGATTGTATTGTAACCCTAGCACACCTTACAGTAGAAGTTCTTTATCGAGCTCTTCTGAGGTGGAGCATATTAATCATTCAGCTCTTGTTTGATTCATCGTGTGTTCATTGCTCTTATTGTGTTTGTCTAAATCTGTTACGAATCTAAACGATCTTAGAGAAATTAATTCTCATCAGGTTGGAATGCTAATATGCTATGGGTCCAGTCAAGCATCAAGTTGGAATACCCCAGGCCCAATCAACCATCGGGTTGGAATGCCAATCTACAACGGGTCCTATCATCTTCGGGATGGAATACCCTTGGGCTCAATCAACCATCGGGTTGGAATGCCCCCCAGTCTGTTGGCTCACGCACATAGCAGTAAAGTCTCAACCACCAACAAATATGTGCACATATAACAGATAATCATATAAACAGTCTACAGACAGTTAGGCAGATCTACAGATCACTAAGCATAACATTATCCTATATACCAGGATATTGATCTAACAGATCACTACATCACGATAACATACTATCATATAAGATGATATCAAATCCAAAGGGCCGACCTTGGTGCCTTCGACCCGAAAGTACAGTGAGGAAAACTCACCTCGTAAACTAGACAAAAGCTGATGAGGTCCCAACTCTAAATCTCAGCTCTCTAACCAACACATATTCCAACTAAATGACCAATCTCCATCAAAATCCCAAATTACCCAAAATACCCTTAAGGTCAAACTTGGTCAAAGTCAAAGTCAAACTGGTCAAACCAACTAAGTCAACCCAACCGAGTTAACTCAACTGAATCAACTAAGAGTGAGTATGCAGGGTGTACTTCAAAGGTACGTTGGGCGTACTCTCATCCTTGCATGTTGACCACCATCGGGGTGGTTGATCTGATATGCAGGGCATACTCCGAGTATGCGGGGCGTACTCCCAGAAGCTTCAAAACTCAATCAGTGATTAATGGCTTAAGGACTCACGTCTATTTTTCAGATCTATGGCTAAAATACACTCAAGAGTCATAAAGTTTCCAACGTTATGACTTTGCATGCCCATTAAGTGCTTATTTCAACTTCTTAATCCACTAAGACCTTCTAAATGATGCGTGGGAAAAAACTAACCACTTGGGATCCATTTTTATGACTCACGACCCTTCCAATGGTCTGAAAGGAAAGCTTAATGGATCAAGAACATTCTATATTCATGAATCATCATTTTAGGACCAAAAGGTGTCTTTAAAGAGAAAAACTCTAGAACTACAAGATGGATTGGTAAAGATGCAAGCTTTATACCTTTAGGATGATGAAAACCAAGTAGAAATCCCAGATCCAAAGTGCTCTCCACTCCAAGATCTTCTCACCACCTTCTTCTCTCTTTAAAACCACTCTAAAATTCACTGTAGGGCTCAAAATTGCTCTCACTTTCTCTAGGGTTGCTTGAAGGTCGAAAACACAGAAGGACGCTAGGTAAAAAGGGGGTTTGAGTCCATAAAGATGCTTAAATATGAGCCAAAGCCCTAAAATTAGGGTTTGCATGCCACCCTCGTATGCCCAACGTACTAAGGTGCGCCTTAGTACGCTTAGCGTACACACACGCACGCATGGCGTACTCAAAACTCCAATTTTACCAAATTGCCACTATGGGCCCCTTTCACACTATCTTTAAACTTAGGTACCAACAATGCAATATAATTCGTTTATATGATCAATTTAGAAGTACGTTATCATTGGGATGTTACAATGATCTGTGTAAAATTCCCAGCAATACCCAATACTTATCATAAGCACAGAAGCGTAAATGTTTGATTTTTACAGTTTATACCAGAGTTAAATCCCAACTCGGAACCAATCTGATACTTGTTACTTTTTACCAGTTGACAAGAACAATTACGGATTCTATTAACTGATTAACTAGAATGATACAAACCGTAGCTAGGTGATCAGCTTAACAAGAATTAAAAATTAAACGTTCGTGAAGCTCAAAGCTGAAAAATCTAGATAGAAACACAAAACGAAAATCAGATCTGAAAATTAATCACATGAAAAGTATTAGTCTATGCAAAACTGAAAACCTAAAGTTTAGCCAGACATGGCTAACAACGAAACTAAAATAGATAAAAGAAACATTTACTAATAAATCTAGATAAACTAAATGTGTGAGATGATTCGCAGTCTTCAGATCTCCAGAAATCGATGAAATGTATCAGAAATTGTCTTTAGAAGGGTATTATGTCGTCTGGAATCATCTTACTCCCGAATATGATAATAAGGGTCGTATTTATAAGCGATACGGAAACTTCCAGAGAAAGAAACTGATAACATGCGATCGCAGGTTGGTCATATGCGATCGTAGGTTTTTGAATTTTTTCCAGATATGCCCCTAAATGATGCGAGATGTTATTTTCTACGTTTCTAGAACTTTGGGCCATTTATGCGATCGCAGGTATGCCAAATGTGATTGCAGGTTTTTATTTTTTACTTCAGATGACTTCCAGACGACTTGTTCTGACCCTGGGAAACTTTGTGGCAAACATGCGATCGCAGGAAAAACATGCAATCATACCTGCAATCGCATTTTTAGCCTATGTAATCGCAGATTTTTCCTTTTTCACATACATGAAATTCGTCCGAAATGGTGTCTAGTTTTCAGAAAATTTTGAATCTCATAAATCGGAGTTACGGTTCGTGAGATATGGTCAAAGTAGTGACAGGGGTCAAAGCTGTCAGCAACATCTTTTAGCTTCAGATTGTAGCAATCTATCTTCGTATGATCAATTCGATCCAATGTTTCTTGACCAAAACATATTCCAAGGATTCCTCAACATCCTCCTTCAGTTCCAACTCTATTTAGACTCCAAATATGCATCCATCTGCTCCCAAAGTACTGCTTCACTCAAACTTTCTGAAAATGACACAAAAATGCTAGCAGTACGAGAATTTTGATAAAAGAAATGAGCTGAACATTATTTAAACAAATGACATGCAAATGTACAAAATATGATGTTAAATGATAATAAAAACTATCCTAAAAGATGAATAAAATGGCATCTATTAGTCATACATGATTTCAGTTGTGCTTCCACTGTCGCTATATATCCTATGGACACCTATGTCATGTGTGCGTCCGTATATGAGTATTGGTTCGTCTCCTTGTCGACTGGTGGTTTGCCTCGTTTATGTGTTAAACATATTGTGTAGGCATGTGGTGGTATTTTTATCTTCACATGGTAGAAATTGATTTTTCCCTGGTCGAGTGATAACCATGTTGCATACGTTTTATTACCTTAGTCTGTAAGTGTTGTTTGGGTGTCTCCGTCATATATTACTTCGACTCCTCCCACAATACAGATGGCGCCAATGTTCTTACGGTGATTTCCAGGTGCATGTGTAGCTCTTTGCCAGTGGGCCTTGTCTAATAAGCATCCAGGAAGTCACTCTGCATGAGATAAAGAAATGCTAGGTTAGGAAGCCATACCAAGGGTTGGACCCCAGTATTTCTCTCCGATGCCTAAGTTGGATAGTAATAATATAATTGCTTAAGGATTGTCGGGGATGTTGCATTCTTATTTCTTACCTTGCTATCATTCTTTTGGGAGTATTTATAGGCCTCTTTAGTCTTTTAAGTTCAAGGTTGGATTCGATCCTTCCCTATTGTCCAGTTAGGGAGAAGTTACCTTTTGTCCTTCCTTTATTATTTTATTACTTCAAATATTTTCCTTTGCACAAAACCTGGGATATTTTTCCATGCCATCCTTTTTACTCCTTGTATTGGTGATATCTCGTGGTTTTGGTTGTGGTCTACGTGTCCCTTGTTGATTCAGGAATTTGTATACGATTATTCAGGTCGTGATTCACTCATGATGGGTTGTGGTTGTGGTTTCTTGGCTTCCGACCTGGTGGAAACGGGTTGGTATTGGACTACCTTGGATAACCGGTCTAGGAACACTTTCAAAGGGGATATACTAATACAAAGTTTTCTGATAATGTTAAGCTTTAAAACATAATTTTCGTACATGGAAAACATGTTTGAAACTCTTACCATGAGTTTCACACTTGTTTTTTGGTGTTAAATTTTTTTTAAAAAATTTATCTTATAGATTTTGGTTAAATAAACCTTCATACTATTTAATTAGACATAGATCTATGTTTATGAATTATTAAAATCGTTTTAAACATATTTGAAATCATGCTCATTGTTAGATATACATACAAATGTATGTATATTAATGGTAAAACTAATCTGATTTGTTGAATCTATGGTACAAATTAGAAAAAATCTTTAAATTTTGGGTTACAATAATTTCAGTTTTTCAGGAACGGCATTTAGGTATCACCTATGGGCCACACACACAGACACACACACACGCGCACACACACACACATATAAATATATATATATATATATATATATATATATATATATATATATATATATATATATATATATATATATATATACACACACAAATTCTTTTGAGAACAAAAAAAACGTGAGAACATAAGAACTACTAATCCAAACACCATTTTTCAAAATCAAAACCACAAATTTTAACAAAATGCAGCGTATAAGTCATGTCTAGGCTAAAATAAAGATTTGAAAATTTTTCTTTGGCTACATATTATTTTTTACTGCTGATTAATATATATGCATACATGCACATTTATGAATTAACAGTTATATAGACTACAGACACAGATATGATTGTTGATTCATATATATATATATATATATATATATATATATATATATATATATATATATATATATATATATATATATATATATATATATAGAGAGAGAGAGAGAGAGAGAGAGGAGGGTTCAATTGAGAAAAAAAAGGTTGAGAATGAGGGAATCATTCTTAGCCACACATTTATTTTGTCGCAAAACACTTAGGTGTACCGGCGGAAATGGATAACGGATACAGATGTGTTTTCCACCCAAACATGTTTCCTTAAACTATGCTAATCATTACCTTAATATACCTAAAAACATACTTTGTTTTTTTTTTTTTTTAGAAAGCTATTTTTATCGAAAAATTATTTTAAATATATCAAAATTTATAATTTTTTATTCTCTATAAATAGACATCCATATTGATATAGTTTTAAGATAAAATAAAAAATTTATTGTTTTTAAAGTTTCAGCTATCGTTATTCATAAGTGAATAAAAATTTATCAGATTTTTAATACAGTACACTCGTTATTCAATTATGAATAAAACGTATGCTTAACTTTTTTTTATAGTTTGAGTATCGTTCATATATGAATATAACACGTAATAAAGTTTTTTTTACTTAAAATATATTTTTTACATCATCTTTCGTCATATATTATATTGATATATGAATAAAACGTGTATTAGTTGTCGTCATATTTTATATTCATATATGAATAAAACATTTATCAGATTTTTGTTACAGTTAATTTGTTATTCATATATGAATAAGTAGTATAAATGATACTTAAACTGTAAAAAAAATTAAAAATATTTTTTTATTCATAAGTGAATGTATTTCTATTCACTTATGAATAACGATAACTGAAACTATAAAAAAATAAATTTTTTAATTTATCTTAAAACTATATCAATATGGATGTCTATTTGTAGAGAATAAAAAATTATAAATTTTGATATATTTAAATCATTTTTCGATAAAAATAGCTCCTTAAAAATTAAAAAAACGAAAAAAAATTTGTTTTTGTATATATAAGGTAATGATTTGCATAGTTTAATGAAACATGTTTTGTTGGAAAACACATGTGTAGTCATTCCCTATTTCCGCCGGTACGATGGAGGGTTTTGCGGCAAAAATAAATGAGTGGCTGAGAATGATTCCCCATTCTCAACCTTTTTTGTTTTCTCAATATATATATATATATATATATATATATATATATATATATATATATATATATATATATATATATATATATATATATATATATATATATATATATATATATATATATATATAGAGAGAGAGAGAGAGAGAGAGAGAGAAAGAGCTAGGTTCAAATGTTTCTAGCAAGTATTGTGTGCCTAAATGCACCAATGAGAATTCAAGAAATAATAAATCATTAAAGGGTATTTTCGACATTTTGTACTTTTAATTAAGGAAATCATTTAATTTAAATCTTGCAATTAAGGAAATAAAGTAAATATATTTGACCTAGTCGTTTGTGTTCTCGTTTATAGGCGTGCATATTGTTCCGTTCCAACCCTAGCACATCTCTTTCTTTTTTGCGGCCTTCTTTAGCAACCAGCGAGAAGAGAGGGCGAGATCGGGTAACTCGCCGGAGCTACCTGTCGGAGTTCTAGAAGACAATCGGAGAAAAGAAAGGCTGGAAGGTCTAAGGCAGATTACTCGTTTGGTAAGTCTAGTATGTCCCTGTTTCTTATTTTGTCTTCTACCTCTTTCTTTTCTGTTGGATGTAGCATAACCACAAACTACCAGCAGCCTCTTGCTGCCGGTGTGCATTCTTACCACCGTCGGCCACCAGTTGGTGGTTGTGTGTGTATGCATCTGATGTAGTGTTCCTACACTTTTCCACCAACCTCCGACGATTGACTCTCCGCAATTGCATTGTCTAATCGACATTGTCGCACGACTCCCGCCGTTGAATCTTTTGCTTCCGACCATATAGTTGATTCTCAATTTCATCCGCTTCTTCCCCAAGTTCTTTTAATGGTACGTAAAAATCCTAAATTCTGATTTTTTTTAATCTGTTAATTTCAATTGTTTATGTTCTAAAAGATTTCATGAAATTTCATCCAAATAAAATCACATTTGCGTATATATGTAATTGGATTTGTGGTTGTAAAGTGAATTAATTATAATATGTTAGAAATATGAAGTTATCTTAGACCTAACTTCCTCCGATCGCTCTTGGTTAAGGTACCTCTCTGATTCTTTATTTTTTTCGATTTTGGTAGTACTTGTTGATACTTTTAATTGGGGCCAACAAAATATTATAATAGTAAAGGTAAGAATATTCAAAACCATTCTGCAAGAATAGTTTATTCTGTAAGAATATTTATTGTTGTATTCTGATAAAATTGTAGTTAATTATTTATATGTTTAATGTGCAGTTGTTACAAGTGTATCACTACTAAATATTTGGCAATGAATTTGTGATAGAAATGACTTGAAGAATGGCTTGAAGACCTGATGGGAAAGGCTTGAAGAATGAATTAAAGAATGACCACACTCATACAATGTAATTAAGAATGTTGTTATTTTTTAGGAATTACACTTGTTATTCTTTCAGAATGTTGTTATTATTCAATGAATCACAATCATACAATGTAATTAGTTGATATATTATTAATTCAAGAATCGATTTTGTGTATTCTTTCAGAATGTATTTAGTAGTTTATGATTGGCATTCTGTCATTCTGACAGAATAAAATCAAAAATATATTTACTAGTTCATGGTTGACATTCTTTTATTCTGACAAAATAATATCGAAAAATATATTTACTAGTTTATGGTTGGCATTTTATCATTCTGACAGAATAAAAGCGGATTTTTAAATTTGAATTAATTTAAAATATTCTGATTTTTAAAAATAAAAGAGTTAATTATTCCTAAAAATCCGAAAATTTCTTTTTTTAATAGGTTAATTAACTAAAATGCTCTTATGCTGAAATTAGTGTGATTATATGGTATATGTTAGCCTATTCTAATACCATAGACCCTCAGATCATGAACTTTGATTCTATTCCATCCGGTGGTCCAGATTTGTGCATTCTGGCACACAATAGTTAGTAAAAACAAAATAACATAAGTATATATATATATATATATATATATATATATATATATATATATATATATATATATATATATATATATATACACTATAATGAGCTTGATTTGTTTTCGACTACTCCATAGTGCTCCATTCCGGGGCATATATATATATATATATATATATATATATATATATATATATATATATATATATATATATATAGAGTAAAATCCTTACGGTGTACAATAGCATTTTGGGGTATATATATAATTAACTTTTTTTTTTAATGTTATTAACCTTATATAGAAGACGAAACACTAATATTTCCATTCCATGAAAGTGGTCACATGCTCATATATTTTTTTAACGTTAGTTGTATAACATACATATCTCAATGTATTTTTATGTTATTTTGATGGAAAAGTTATTAATGTTGACGGTTTAAGTCTCACCAAAAAATATATATTTTAAAATAGAGTACTATGTGCATGTATAAACAGCTCGAAAAAAGATATTTGAATTTATTGTATAGAAACTTAATTATACATTTTAATTAAACCATTGCTTTTAGCTATGTTATAATGTGTTTAACAAGGATAGAAAAAGGCTTATCCATTGAGATATTATATAAATATAAGCATAAACAATTATCTATATTATTTAATTCCCCACGTAACCCCATGCAAAAGTACTCTTATCTTCCAAAACCAATAATTGGGGTGTGGTTTTTCAAAACATTCAGTCATAAACCTAAAACTTTCATTTAAGAAGAAAATGATTCAACTTTAACTTTAAGTTCGAGTGTTGATGATAAAAACTTCACAATATTCAAAGATTTTAAAGTATTCTTATTTATCAGAGAACATGTTATATTTGAAATATAATAGTGGTCTATGAGTCACTATAATGAAGGATTTTAGGAGTTCTTAAGCAGATAGATAAATTGAAACTCAACCGGCTAAAAAGTATGAATGTGTTTGCCTCAAAGAATGAGTTTCCTTTTTGGTAAAAAGTGATTAGTCCCTTAGCTTTCTGCCTAATCAACGTAACCATTAGAAAACTATTAGGTTGTTACACTTGCACATATGCGATATGACAGAACTAATAGTTTAGTAGTGTGGCAAACCTATGAGAGTAGTCCATCCTAATCACATAACACTTGTAACGTAATATCAAATAATCAATAGTTTTTGTAGCAAATACCAACTTCATTGTCAGTTTTGGTGACAAATACAATTGTGGAATTTTATGCCATTAACCACGAACATGTATTCTTTCTCTATGTCGTTTTCTTTAAATTGGATCGAGAGAGAATGGTTTTGGCAACACATCATATTCATTTTTTTTTTCCTTTTTGTAAGTGAAACTTCATAAATGATTTTTATTTTTATTTTTTATCGTCGGTTACCTATGCCTAATCTTGAAAGGTTATACCGATTATAGATCATTGTTACTTGTTAGTGTTGGTATGAACGTATGTTAGTGATGAGGGTATACTAACATCAATATGTATGGTGTGAGTTTTATAATTGCATTAGAATATATATATATATATATATATATATATATATATATATATATATATATATATATATATATATATATATATGTGTTCAATAGAGAACCATAATTAACCAAGGAACCAATCGTGAGTGTCGGAAATCATCACGATCAACGGCCAAGGAAATAGATGTACACTTTTACATTGGATGCACACATACCAAAAAAATCCACCCTTTACAAAAAATATCACCGCTTTTTTTCATTTAAATTTTTTTAGGCCATGTTTTTTATCGAAAAAAAAACCGAATATACCGTTGTTCACGATTTTTCGTCCTCTTTCCATAGAGATCCATGATTACATATAAAAAACGAACTTTTTTTTTCGAAAAAAACTCACTTAATTTTCTTTGATGAAAAAAACTAAAGTCTATTTTTTTATAGAAAAAAAATTAATAAATATATATCAAAATTCATATTTTTTGTACTTTTTAAACATAGATTCATATTCATGTTAAAAAATAAAAAAATAAAATAAAATAAAATAAAAACGATATTTCAGTTCAGATTCACATTGTGAACCTGTTCAGATCCATATTGTAAACCTGTTCATATTCACATTGTGAACCTCCTCAGATTCACAGTGTGAATCTGAACTGAAGCTTTTTCACATTGTGAATGTTGAAATTTGAAATATTTACAGTTTAGATTCACAGTGTGAATCTATACTGATCGATTTTTTTTTTGTTTTTTTTTTTGAACCTTCTCAGATTCACAGTGTGCATAATAGTAATTCAGATTCACAATGTGAATCTGAACTGTTTGAGATTTTTCATATTGTGAATGTTAAAAATTAAAATATTTACAGTTTAGATTCACAGTATGAATCTACACAGTTCGAGGTTTTTATTTTTTTTAATCGGTGTTTATGTTTATTAATAGAGTACAAAAAATTAATTTTTTTGGTATAATTAGTTTTTTTTTATAAAAACAAACTTAAATATTGAAAAAACTAAGAAAATTAAGTGGGTTTTTTTCAAAAAAAAAGTTCGTTTTTTATATATTATCATGGATCTCTATGGAAAGAGGACGAAAAATCGTGAACAACGGTATATTTGGTTATTTTTTTCGATAAAAAACTTGGCCTAAAAAAATTTTAAATGAAAAAAAGGAAGTGGGGTTTGTTATAATCCGGTACATTTGCGTCTATTATAAAAGTTTACAACCCTTCCTTTTGCCGTTGATCGCTTTAAATTCCGACGCTTTGAATTGGTTCTTTGGTTCTTTGATTAATAATGGTTCTCTATTGAACTTTTCCCTATATATATATATATATATATATATATATATATATATATATATATATATATATATATATATATATATATATAGATAGGGAAAAGTTCAATAGAGAACCATTATTAATCAAAGAACCAAAGAACCAATTCAAAGCGTCGGAATTTAAAGCGATCAACGGCAAAATGAAGGGTTGTAAACTTTTATAATAGACGCAAATGTACCGGATTATATATATATATATATATATATATATATATATATATATATATATATATATATATATATATATATATATATATATATATATAGGTTTAGGTTCTATGGAAAACAAAAAACCCTAAAAATCATTAAAATGCATAAAAAAAATACTTAGAGATCACAAAGCTTTTTTTTTTATCAAAAAATCGCAACTTTTAGGTCAAAACCGCTGAAAAAAAAATTTGAAAATTTTTTTTTTTACGAAAAAAAATTGATTTTTTTTTCAGTGTAATTGTAAAAAATGCTGCGATTTTTTGATAAAAAAATTCAAAAAAAAGTTTTGTGATGTCTTGGTATTTTTTTATGCATTTTTATGATTTTTAGGGTTTTTTTGTTTTCCAAATAACCCTTCCTTATATATATATATATATATATATATATATATATATATATATATATATATATAGAGAGAGAGAGAGAGAGAAAGAGAGAGAGCTAGGTTCAAATGTTTCTAGCAACTATTGTATGCATGAATGCACAAATAGAAATTTAGGAAAAAATAAATAATTAAATAAATCATTTAAGGGTATTATAGTAATCTTTGCATAGTTAATTATGGTAGATAATCAAAATTCCTGATATCACGCAAGAAGCAAACATAAATTTAGAACATTTAGCCCTAAATCATACTCACCGTTGTTTCTGATCCACCGCTTCTTCTTCTTCTTCTACAGACCCAAAAACACCACCACCGATTCCCCTGAGACCGAGTGTTTAATTGAAGATGGCCGGAAACTGTTTGCTGCCGGCGAAAACCACCTGTAGCGGTCGCCCAGTTCTTCAGCCTGACGAGGTTGAGTCCTCTTTACAACCCACCGTCAACTTAGTCAATGAAGAAAACCCCAATTTGCCGATTTTCAAGTCTGGTCTTCTCATTCTGACCACCACCGATTCCCCTAACCCTGGTGGAAGAGTACAGGAGAGGGGTTCTAAATCCACTGTAATGTCTCTTCTCCTTATCTGGTCTTTGTTCTCTTGTTATGATGCGTAACTGGATTTTTTTTGTTGCAATTGTCGATTACTTAAAGTGGTGTTGAAAAATCCTTTGAAAGCAACCATTTTTCTTATACTGTAAGTTGAATCCATTTGCTAGTGAAAAACTTTGGATTCAAAGTAGGGCAAAGTCCCCCTGAATTTCCAAAGTTAGAAAAAGCAACGATAATTTTTGTTCTTACTAAATTAGCATATTCTGTATGCTCATATACCGTTCGATGAAATGCCTCAATGAACTCTTCTTTTTTATTTTTTAAATACAGAAACATATTATATCTATAAGAGTACATAACATATTGTTCACAATTCTTTAACAATTTGGTTATATTGTTCAAAAAAGAATGTGTCATTTGCACTGTTTAAGAATTATTCTAACTGTAGTGGTACATGTCATTAGTCTTTGATAAAAAGGGTTAAGTTGACATTCTGTCAGAATTTGCATGAAAAGGGTTAAGTTGGGGATTTTTTTCATATTAGAATGCAAACACATGAACTACTTTTCTGTTGCAATAATTTACACAAGTTGTAGGTGCAAACAAAGGTGGTTTTTTATACCTGGTGGTATAGATACTATATATTTGGACCTTTTTACCCTTAGAGGGTCTTCTTCCTACTTATTGTCCCCTTACTGTGTTCCATGTGGTTTGGATATTTGGTTTCTTTTTTTTTTCTTGTAACATGATTTTTTATACGTAAAGAGAAACTGAATAAGAATATAATGCATTTGGAATACATACAGGGAGTCTTCATCCTGGTGCTTTCATAAATCATCATTTTTCACAACAAAAAACTTGTGATCCGAAGATGGTTTATATATTCTAATTGTTTTTTTTTCTTAGTCACCTTTTGTGTTAACATGATCTTTTCATACATTTATATTTCAAATGTTTTGTTCGTTGGGTATATTCTTGATAATACAAATTCTTTAAGAATATTCAAAACCATTATGCAAGAATAGTTTATTCTGCAAGAATAGTTTATTTTGTAAGAATATTATTGTTGTATTCTGATAAAATAGTAGTTAATTATTTATATGTTTAATATGCAGTTCTTACAAGTGTATCATTACAAAATATTTGGCAATGAATTTGTGATAAAAATGGTTTGAAGAATGGCTTGAAGACCTGATGGGAAAGGCTTGAAGAATGAATCAAAGAATGATCACACTCACTGTTTAAGAATGTTGTTATTTTTTAAGAATTACACTTGTTATTCTTTTAGAATGTTGTTATTATTCAATGAATCACAATCATACAATGTAATTATTTGGTATATTATTAGTTCAAGAATCGATTTTGTTTATTCTTTCAGAATGTATTTACTAGTTTATGGTTGACATTCTGTCATTCTGACAGAATAAAATTGAAATTATATTTACTAGTTTATGGTTTTATTCTGTCATTCTGACAGAATAAAAACTGAAACCGATACTAGTTTATGGTTGGCATTCTGTCATTCTGACAGAATAAAATCGGATTTTTAAATTTGAATTAATTTAAAATATTCAGATTTTAAAAAATAAAGGAATTAATTATCCCTAAAAATCCGAAAATTTCCTTTTTTTTAATATAGGTTAATTGACTAAAATGCCCTTATGCTGAAATTTGTGTGATTATATGGTACACGTTATCATATTCTAATATCATAGACCCTCAGATCAAGATCTTTGATTCTCTTCCATCCGGTGGTTCAGATCTGTGCATTCTGGCACACAATAGTTAGTAAAAACAAAATAACCTAAGCCTATATATAGCCAGGTTCAAGTATTCTAACTAAGTATTGTATGGATGTATGAATCATTGTGGACCAATCAATTTTTAAGAAATATTAAATAATTAATAAGTTGTTTAAGGGGTATAATAGTAATCTTGAACCTATTTATTTTTAGTAAATATTGAAAACATTTAATATCCCTTTGAATTATGAATTTAGTTAAAAACCCTACAATACATCTACGCCTCATCCCTCACCATCATCTCATTAACCATCAGCCTCACAACTACATCATTTTTGTGATCCATCAATATTTATCGAAGAGCCTCACGCCTCCACCCCTATGTGTCTTCAGCGACTCCCGTAAATGATCGACTATGCCACCAGCAGGTCACCGACTCCACCAGTGCCTCCTACTTCAATCGAGATCACCAGCAGCTCATCCCTCCCGATTTTTACTCCTCCACCAATCGCCGACTTGTTGGTGTCGTTTGTATCCCCCCTGTCGCAACAAAAAGGTATTTGATTTGATTGCGATTTATATTCAAAAGAAGATTTGAAGATGTTTACGTAACTTGATTTCCTCTCGTTTCTTATATCTCTCTCGGTCTCCCTTTATGTTCTCATCCCTCCCATGTACTGATCCAGGCGGCAAAGGACTTCAAAAAAAGCTCATCGCCCCCGACGCTGCTCCTATCTCAGCAAAACTCACCTTTTCAGTTGAAGACATGGCCTCTCTCCCGTCGATTGACGTTGCAATGTAGATATCACCATGAGTCCCTTTGTCCACGATAGTAGGTATGTCGATTTTGGTTTCACAGTAAACCCTAGATCAAATTTTCCTCTAAAAAACTAAATTTTAATTAGTTTTGAAGTTATATGGACTTGTTGGGTTTAGAAAATGACAAATCTTTTGAAGCTATTTAATATGAATTTAAAGAAATCAGTTCTCTTTTATACCAAATAATCCCTCCTACTGCGATTTGTAGTTTTCATTAAGTCCAATATGTTGGATCCCTTATTTCCCTTCTGTATAGCGTTGCCCTCTTCCACCTTCTGCTGCTTGCTATCTCCATTTTGCTCAAATATTATCTTTCGTCTTTAAGATTACCAACCCTAACCCTTTACTGCACTTTTTTTTGTTCCTGGAGAACCAGTCGATTTAGGGATTTAAAGCGATTTTCTCCACAAATATTTTCATTTTCCTGTCTCTATTCTTCGTCTATGGAAAAAAACATGCAATAATATTGTTCCAACTAAGAATCAGGTAATTGACTCATTGTCTGTCTTTTTTTCGTCTCAGTTTATTTGTGTAATTATATAACAAATGCTACTTTTTTGTTTTCTCTTCAACTTTTTTTTGATGAATTTTTGGTTTTGTTATGACAGTTACGATGGACGGTCCAGGCTATTTCAATCCCTAGTATGGACGATTCAATTTGTGATTTTCGTAACACTTCTTCTCCTAAATTGCGTTTATTGCTGCTTAAATGTTGGCAGTTTTTTGATTTTTTTTATTTGATACTAAGTGCTTGACATAAATGCACATACGGTGCTTGATGAATGCACATAAGTTGTTTGATGGAAGGGAATAACTTTTTGCTATATCTGCTTTTGAATTGATAAAAATCAATGTATATGATTATTTTAGTGGTTAAAAGGGTGTTGTGGAGAAAAAGAGCAAGTGAATGAACTTATGAATGAATTTATGTGATATTTTATAATATATTTTCGCTGGAAAAAGAAGGAGTCCGATGGTGTATTTCTGCATTTCTGACAGCAATTCTGCCGGAATGGAATCTCGAATTCCAATTCCGTTAGAATGGAATCTCGAACTCTAAGTGAATTTAAGCAGGGAATTACCAAACACAACACATACTTGTATTTTTTTAATTTCACTTAATTATCATTTTGACTATTTAATTGTTTTTTTTACGAATCATAAAAGGTGTAATATGTTTTGGGATTTTTTTTTGTTTTGAATTTTTTTACTAAAATTTTGTTGGTTGTTGTAGTGTTGGATTGGTTATGCATCTATTAAAGAAGAAGCTTGATAGGAAACAAGCGTTTCTATTGTGAAGAAGAACTTCAATATTCTTTCAGAATGAATTAACATTCTTTTTTCTATAAGAATGGATTAACAACAATATTCTCAAATTGTATTAGTGTTTTACTTAGATTTCAATGTTTTTATTTGATTTTTAACAATTAACATTTTTTTTCTTTTAGAATAAATGGAATTGTTAACCATTATTACTTGTATTCTTTCAGAATGAATGTCATTTATGTATGTTCATAGTTGTATTTGTTAAGAATTAATGTAATTACTGATTTTAAGATATTAAAATTCTTTTCATATATAATTTGTATTCATTAAAAATTAATAATCTTGATAATATATGTTTATAGTATTCTGTCAGAATTTAATGTTTTTTTTCAAGATAATCATAAACACATTCTTTTAGAATGTCCAAATTAATATATTTATTATCCTAAAAATCAGATTTTTAAAGTTTAGATAATTAATTGTTCCTTAAAATCTGCAATTTTGCTTTTTTAAATTTATGTTCATCGACTAAAATACTCTCAGAATGAAATTAGATGGTATTTTTTAATAATCTTTAATTTAATAATATGTATTATTCACTTTCTTAAAATAAGTAAAATGATTGGCCCACAATGTATCCTACATCCACACAATAATTAGTTAGAATAGAATAACCTAAGCTTATATATATATATATATATATATATATATATATATATATATATATATATATAGAGAGAGAGAGAGAGAGAGAGAGCTAGGTTCAAATGTGGATTAATATCTATTGTGCGGACGTGTGGAAAGTGCTATTATGTGAGAATGACAAAGAAAATATATTGTTTGATAATATGAATACGTTCATTCTCACATAACTATTGTCATTATCACACATTCTCACTAATGAAATCATGTATAAGGTTATTATAGACTTTTTATTATTATTCTCATTCTGTCAGAATGTTTATTGAGTCGTATTCTGTAAGAAGGAAAATGAGTGAAAAACGATGTGTGAGAATAAAAATGAATAAGAATTAGTGAGAATGCATGAAAATGACGATACTTATGTGAGGTTGAACGTATTCATATTACTAAACAACCTATTTTGTTAGCAATTCTCATAAAATAGCACTGTCCACACGTCCGCACAATAGTTTTCCATCCACATTATAACCTAGCCCTATATATATATATATATATATATATATATATATATATATATATATATATATATATATATATATATATATATATATATAGAGAGAGAGAGAGAGAGAGAGAGAACTATGTTAATGTATTCTAACTATCTATTGTGTGGGTGTAAGAATGAGTGTAGGCCAATCATTTCAAAAGAGTAATTATGTAATATTACATTTAATTAATATTTTTTATTTAATTAATTTGATATATCTCCCAAATTAAATCCCTTTATATTAGGCAACTATTTATGAAAATATAATTGACTTTTTCTAACCCTAAATTTATCCCCTTTATCTATTAGCCAAACACAATCACCATCGGCGTACCATACCAGCTCCATCTCATCAATTCGTCGAGGCTTCACCAAGAAATTCGCTTCGTATCCCTTACGTATTCAGCTTTGATGGAGTCCCACCATAAAAACACCCCATGCTCTACACATATTACATATACACATTCAACAGTGAGGGTGAAGACCTACAATTTGTGTTGTGCGTTGTACCTTCATCGACATTTGATTTTGTCCCTTTACCGACATTCACAGAGGTAAACCTTCACTCCTTTTATGTGTGTGCGTTCGGAGCATCTGAAACCATACCCTGCATTTGATTTCACCTCCTTCTCCCTTTCACAGTTTTTTTCAAAAATTTTCTAAAATGGAAGAGGAGAAACCAACGCCTATAGGCGGCGTTTGGCCCACTGTCAAACCATTCGTCCATGGCGGAGCTTCTGGTACGCTTGCTACCCATGTCATCCAACCTATCGATATGATAAAGGTAAAATTTCATTTGAATCAACGAATAACCTCAAAAAGGGATTTTTGTCTTAGATTGATGGTTTTTAGTTCTACTTCTTTTTGCCAAATTTGATATTTGAAATAACTTTTTGGTGTTTTTCTGGTTTAAATTTCATCTGGATTGACAATTTGAATGAATTGTAATCTAAATTCATGTTGATTGTGTCATTTTCACTGTTTTTAATATGAAAATTGATAGAATTGTATCCTGGAGATTAGTGAATTTCTAACGGCGGAAAATCCAAAATATTAACTGTTTTGTATGATTGTATCTTCCACTGAACCAAATCTGTTTATGCTAAACACATAAAATGTAATATTTTGCACAAAATCAATGCTTGTTTATCTGTTAACTCTTGAGTAATAAGAATATATGGATTGGGTCTCGATTTTGGCCTCTACTACCCTATCTCTTCAGTTTTTTTAACCTCTGACCATTTGATATGTGAAATAGGTATGCAACCAAGCACGACTACACCTTTCTATAGAACGATATCAACTGGTCAAATAGGTTGGCTCCAAGGTATAATTCTTTTCAGAATAAACTAACTGAATTGTTTATTATATTATAAAATTCTAAAAGAATTGGAGTTGATAATTTTTGGGGAAATATACATTTGATCGTAATGATGTTTAGTATAACATTAGTTGAATTGTTTATTATATTACAAATAGGTTGGTCTCAAGATATAATTCTTTCATAATAAACTAGCTGAATTGTTTATTATATTATGAAATTCTAAAAGAATTATAGCAATAATAAATAATTCTAAGAATGAATCTTATTTATTATATTACAAATAGGTTGCCCCCAAGGTATAATTCTTTCAAAATAAACTAGCTGAATTGTTTATTATATTATAAGATTCTGAAAAAATTGTAGCAATAATCAATAATTCTTAGAAGGATTTTTTTTATGAATTCTTGAATCTTGATTGCTTATTTTTTATTGTTAATTGTAAAACAGTAGAAGGAGTGAAGTTTTTGATTGCTTATTTGCTTTCAAAAGTCATGTTAGCCAACAGAGAGCTACTTTCACCCCCAATTTTTTTTTTTAGAATTTTGATTCTTACTATTCAGATTCATGTATATTTATAGTATGTTTCTGATTCTTTATTTGATGGATGTGAATTGTTATAATCTAAATCGAGGTTTTTGGTTATTAGTTTTAAATATGTTTTTAGTTCTCTAACCTAAGGTCTTTGGTACAGTATGTTTATAGTATGTTTCCGATTCTTATGTTTTTGAACTAAAATTCTGATTTTTTTGAACATCGATTCGTATTGATTGTGAGTATATTGGTTATTATTTTCTTTTTAATAGTTTGATGGTGATTGATTAGGTTCTAAGCAAAATAGTTTTCTACACGAGCTACCTATATTGTTTGTTAGATTTATAAATTTTTAAAAGACTTGAAGTTGATGATAAAATTCTTGTAGTGGTACACTGGTTACATAGATTTTTATGGGTTTAGGTTTTGAAGAGACGGTTATTGATGTGGAATCGAGTTCAATAACATACAAATATATACAAGAGAAATATTTGGAATCGAGTTCAAGAACAAGTATATTCTACCAAGAATTACATTCTTACGATAATACATCACATTTTCATAAGAATAGTTGGAATAAAGTCGATTATTTGAACCATTTAAGAAGATCAAGTGTATTTGTTCAACTATTGTATATTTAAGAATGTTATTTCTTTAGAATTTTATTCATTGTTATGACATTCTGTTAAAATATATAATTATATTAAAATGTATAAAACTATTATTCTGTAAGAATATGTATGAATTTGTATATAAGTTTGGATGTCTATAAATATATTAGAATGTTGTTATTATTCAACCGGGGGTTCAAGATTTCTTTTATTCTTCAATAACATTCTAACAAAACAACATTTTGACAAAACATTTTCATAGAACATCAATATAATAAAATAACATTCTGACTGAATAAAATTGATTATGCTTACAAATTACGTTAGAATGTACTTGAGTTAATTTAAAAAAAAAATCAGATTTTTTAAATCAAGAGAATTAGTTATCCCTTAAAATCTGAAAATTTTCATTTTCCAAATTTATCTTCATTGACTAAAATGCCCTTAGAATTAATTAGATGATGCTTTTCTATTATTTTTAATTTAATAATAATTATTAATCAATTTTTTAAAATAATTAAAATGATTGGTCCACAATCAAAGCATGTTTGGAATTGCTTTTAAAACAACTTTTTGTCTTTTAACTTTTCCAAAAAGTTAAAAAAAATGGCCAAAAGATGTTTGGGTAATGCAAAAAATCTTTTAAAATAACTTGTTGTGTAGGAGGAAAAGTTATTGTTTCAAAAGTCATAAAATTCTATCTTTTTGTGACTTTTGAGACTTTTTAACATGAAAAAACTATATTTTGGAAAAAGTCATTAGCCAAAAAGCAAATACAAACACATTTTAAAGACTATATTTTGGAAAAAGTCATTAGCCAAAAAGTCTTTTTATAAAAATGACTTTTAACATCCGAAAGTAATCCCAAACACCCCTCAATCATCCATCCACACAATAGATAGTTAGAATACAATAATATATATATATATATATATATATATATATATATATATATATATATATATATATATATATATATATATATATGTGTGTGTGTGTGTGTGTGTGTGTGGTTGTAACTCTCAATAAAGAAGAAGGATGTTTGTGTTATTTACAAATAGATAACCCTAAATGGATATAACAAGTTTTTAATGATACATTTTTCAAAATATTACACCAAAAAATCATAGTTTAATGGTGTGTTTTACAACAAGTCGCACAAAAAAATCTTTTCCAATGGTGCAGTTTAGATATATGGCACCAAAAAATAACTTTGTAAAAACTTTTAATGTTGTTTCCGCAAAGCCGCACAAAAAAATCTATTATTTGGTGCGGTTCTCGTTTTTTGTGATGCGATGTATGTTTAAGAATGCGTTTTCTAAAGTAGACGGCACAAAAAAATGAGAAGGCATCGCACTATTAAATGAGTTATGTACCCGTTTGTCTCGTTGTAACTCTAACGTTCTCTTGAGAAAACACTTTCTAACTTTGGCATAAGAACGTAATCTAAGGCACATCTGGAATTACGGCTGTACTGAACTAGCATAATTTATTTGTGATAAACGTGTCCAAGAAAATCAGTCTATAAGTAAATCCGCCGTTAGCCACTTACAATCTCATCACTCGATATCCCATTCCGGACTTGATTGCATTATTTATCGTTTAAGAATTCAGTTGAATATAATTATGAGTACAACATTATATAAACAGTAAAATCCCTCCACTAACTACTTTTGCTCCAAAGACTTGCACATCACAAAGACAGTTTGATCTTCAATAACATGGAGAAAAAAGAGGACAAAAGTAAAAAAGAAAAGTGTAAAAGTGTTCAAATCTCATTGGCCCACGTTATAAATAACTGACACATCACATTTAATTAATTAAATAAATAAAATCTTAGGTGGCATTATATTACATTATATTAATATATTAATTATTAGGTGGGGAGTCATAATTTTCAAATAAAATTTGACATATTACTCTTTAATAACACTAGCACATCTATAAATATATCTAAAAATGTGCTAATTGATCAAAAGCACAAGTTTTTATGATGAGTTCGGTCGCATTTAACTCTCTTTCTCCACTCTCCTCGTTCACTAGTGGTTGTGCCCTTTCGAAGCCAAAAACACCAAGGTTTCTTCAAGTAAGATCCCAAAGCTTTAGAGATGAAGGTAAACCAATAAAAATTTTAATTAATTCAGGAAATTAAGGAATTCTTAATTTACACAAGGTTTCAAATCAATATTTGAAGCCCTAATCTTGTTTTAATGAGTGTTGGTGATTTGATCCCTTTTTTTAAACAAATAAACAAGTTTAGGTAGACACAAATATAGTTTTCGTTTTGAAATCATCTTCTTGCTTTCAGCAAGTATTTGTGATTTGCTTTGTGTACATAGTAGATCAGCGACATATTAACTATATACTAATGTCTAGTTATAATCAAGACTCATAATTATAGAAATAAATGTATAAGGTTCCTAAAATGGCTGGATTTAAACTTTCATCTAATTGATTTAAACACTATGTGGTTTTAGTTATGAGATCTAAAGCCAACTTTCTTGTTGTTGTAGAAGTGTTGGTGGTTTGTGTTCTATATGTAAACATATGTGTATATATGTATATGTACATGCACACACTAATTAAGCAACAGAAGATATATAGGCACCAAAATTATTACATTTCACATTTGAAACCCTAATCAATCGTTTCATTATATATGTTTTAACGTTTGTTTATGCTTATGAATTAAACAAATTGATATCTCCACAATGAAATCTCTTAGTACGAATATACTCATACTTTATTAGTATTGAGTTATTTTTTACTAGCGAATAGCGATGCATGGTGTTGTAACGCCTTAAAGGTATGGGGACCATTTTGGAAAGTAAATTAAGTGTAGGTAATTTACACCAGTCCTTTCTAAATGATTATGTATATTTTTTAATTAAAAACCAACTATTAAAAAAATAAACTTTTGGTGATCAAAATAATAATGTAAGCATCTAATGGTATATAGTTATAGATCATAATCTAAAAAGACTCGGGTAGTGTTTGATACAATAATGTAAGAGAAAATAAAATGAAGTATTATGGCATAACAAAAAAAATCGTATATATAATAGAGCATTATGGAATGTGATTTTTGAAGAAATTGAAGGGCATTTCTTTCATTCATTTAACTATATTTATGGATTGAAATAATATATTAAAACTTTAAATTATTTTTATTAATGTAGTCTCCACTAATAATAATCTTTTTAAACAATTTCAAAACTTCAATTAATTATTTTTTATTTTCCAAAACATCTAATTTTTTATTATAATTTTATTTTAAGATTTATAGCATTTAATATTTTTATTTTATAAATAAATTAATAGATGATATATAGTTCATTTTAGACTAGTTGAAAAGTATTTAACATTTATGTCAAACAAAACTAAAATATTTTTACATACGATATATTTAACTAAAGATTATTTTTATATTATATTATTTATCTATTTATAAGTATAGATTTATTTAATTTTATATTTATACACACAAACAATATAAAATGACTCATTTCAGTCTATCTCCAACCCAACACTATATTTTCTCCAACGGTGATATAAAATGTTATGTTGTGTAAATAGTGATTATTTTGAAACGATATTTTACACCAGAACTAATATTCTTATTATATTCCATATTTCTAACTTATTTACATATTTAAAAATACCCCCTTTTATGTGTTAGTTTTTTTTCATAAGTTTGTTTATATCTTTTTGTTACATTATAGATTGTATTATTAAAAAAAAATCAAATAAATAAGTTATCTATAAAATTTTAGGGTTTAATTTAAGTTAATTGTTATACTACTAACAAAAAAGTTTATTAAATTGAAAAAAAAAATCATATTTATAACACATTTTAAATATATTTAACAAAATTATTACATTTAAATATAACTATAGAAATATATAAACAAAAGCTTAAAACAATTAAAATAAATTACAAATATATAAATTTAAACTTGAAGGACCACAAGTACACACACTAAACTTGAATAGGAATGAGCAAAGGAACGGACCCGACTGGAACCGTCCCAAACCGGACCCAGCTCGGGAACCGAAGTCGGCGGAAATTAAGAACCGAACCGGACCGTCGGTTCTACCGGTTCCCGGTTCCTACCGGTTCTTGTCGTGTCTTCAATGTTGGAACCGGTCCTCGAGAAATAGCAACATACGGTTCCGGTTCTACCGATTCCCAGTTCCAAAATCCACAACAATATCGTCCCAGTCCCGGCCCGATCGGTTCCATTCGGTTCCGGTTCCGGTACAGGTTCCGGTTCCGATACCGGTTCCGGCCGGTTCCCCGGTCCATATGCTCATCCCTAAACTTGAACACTAAATTTAACGTAAATGAATAATATCACTAACATACATCAATGTTTAGCAAATAGTGTTAGGTTGAAAAGAATTTACACTAAAATGGTGTTCTTAAATAGATCAATAAAAGTTAGGGAAGAAAGATGACAACTCTAGTAAACAAAAGACATTGTGGAATACGAAAGTTGTGTGAGACCCATTTCCAAACATGAGTTATTTTTAAAAAAAAATTAGGATACATGATATGCTTCCTAAAAGGAAGCGAGATAAGGAAAAGGAAATCACATACCGAAGAGGATGGAATGATGTTCGCACATATCCCGCCCTCCAACATAACTTCCTTACCAAATGGCCTCTATTTATTTTATTTGTTTCCTTCCCAAAATGAGACACCCATAATCTCATTTCCCTTTATTTTCTTCTTTGCTTCTTCCTACAACTCTGAAAACCTTTCCTTGGTCAAACCCTATCTTCTCGTCCCGCTTATATTTAGAGCATACCGAACCTTAGGGTACACAACTTGATTCCTAAAAAGAAACAGACAAGGAAAAATGAAATCACATCCCGAATAGGAGGGAATGAGGTTCATGCATTTTCCGCCCTCCAACACCATTTACTTGCCAAATGGCCTCCATTTTCTTATTTGTTTCCTTCAAGAATTAGGACATCCGTAACCTTCTTTCCCACTCTTTTCTTCTTTGCTTCTTCACACAACTCCTAAAACCTCTCCTTGGTTAAACCCTATCTTCATGTCTTGCTCATACATAAAGCATACCGACCACCCTTTAGGTCTGGTTTAATTCCATTTTATTTTTTCTAATATATAAAGTAGAAATATTAAATATAGATTGACTGGATAAACCTAACTTGTTTTATATTTACCTAACTTGCTAATGGGGTAAAATGAGGCAAATGGTGGAGCATCGGTAACCATTAAATTCGAAGACATGGATGTAGGGTTTTCTATACATCTATACACTAAAATTAGGCAACGAAAACATTCAAAAATAACCATAAGTGTACATGCACCCTAGATCTGGGTTTAACTATTATGGCAACCTACTTTCAAAACTATGAATTTAAACTAACAAAAAGGATAAAAAATACCAACGTTTCAAGTATAATCGTATATACTTGTGATTCCTTTGAAGGTCTTGAACTCTTAGTTGCTTTTGGAAGATCTAGAACCCAAAGTAGAAATATCTCTAATGGATCATACCTATAAAATTGAGGAGAGAAGAGGGGGCACTTGAGAAAATTGGATTCTCTAAGTGTAGGGAAGATTAGGAACGAAATTATGAAGGCTTAAAGGGCCAGTTTTTTAGTTGAGGTAACTTGCACATAAAGTTGATTTGAATTAATTAATTAATCATATTTAATCCAGATTCAAATCTTATCCTTATCAACTACCAGTAAGTATTTTATAAGCCTTCTAGGCCACCCAAAACTGTGCACCCTCTTTGGGTATTCCATAATGTTTCTCTTGTTCAACTTTTGAACAGCTAACATTCAGTCCATTTACCTGTAATCAATTCACGGTTAATTCTAATTAATTCCAATTAATTCTAATTAATTCCAATTAATTCCAAATTAATTCAATTTAGTACTAAATTAATTTTAACCAGTTTCTAATTAATTTATCAAGCTATGATAAATTAATAAATTATTTTATCGCACTCTCTTAAATACTTTCCTAGTTATTTTAGCTCTTAAGGGAAACCCAAAAAGGACTTTGTTATTATTCCCAAAGTTATACCAATTTAGTTATGACATTAGACACCCATTTTCAACACTCTCCCAATTGGACAAGTCATTAACTACAATTGGTCAAATAATCTTCGAATAACCAACAAAGTATGCCTTCCACATCAATTGTCCAACTCTGATCTTATCAAGTATCATCCCTTTAGATAAGTGATCAATTATTTCTCTGTTTCTACAAGTTATCATTGTAAACTGGGTCATAGATTACGAATCAACCTAATAGTTCAACATTATGTTTCTCAATTTCCCATTTCTGATGATCAAATAAGACTTCTAATTGAACACATCAATTTAGTTTGGACCTGGCTAGGTGCATTTGATATCGACGATAAATAATCGAGGGGCCCAAGGATATCGCTTCTCATGTTAAGGCAAAATGAACATCTAAACTTTGACTACATAGTTTTTGTCTACTTATCAAATTATGCATTGACTTAATTGTTATGACCACCAGTTACATATAGCGTTAGAGTAAGACCAATGTATAACGAACTTGTATGCAAATAACTCAATGTCTCTCCATTTTTAAGAATAAAAGATATTATCATCTCATAATTACCCATGGTAGAATCCATGAAGTAATATCTATGAGTGTGGGTTGTTCCAATATTTAAATCATCATTTCAAGTAGTCATGAGTGTTGACACAGTCTCTATTGTATGTCCAGTCTATAGACAATCCACCATACTCATGACAGTATTAATTCTTATACTTACTCCAAAGAGTATGATCGACTGTGGATTTTGAATAAATTAATATTCAGGAAGTAGGTTCCAAACATGAAAAAGGAGAACACAATGACAATCTAATGGAAATGAATAATCATCATCATATATTAAGATCTCTACTTAATAATCGCCAAATCATATTAAGACTTTATACTGATTAAGTTCTTAAATATAAAACAAACTTATTCAAATGGGATTAAGTCAAATTATTTGCAAATCAAATGCCTCATGAGCAAGTCTCACTATCAGTCTTACTGTCAGACTTGTTGACTTAGTGAATGGATCAACAAGGCTTTCTTTCGATATGAATCTATTGAGTATGATTTCTTCAAATTTGAACAACTATCAGATGTGATGGGACTTACTGAGTATACATCATGTGATCTTGCGTAACTTTGGGATCCATACTTGAGATAAGTTCACCTTTTCAATCACAAGAACCTTCAAAAGGGTCATCAATGTTAGAACAATGATGTCACTAATGAATCATTTTAAGTCATATAGATTTTTTTGCAATCTAACTAATTATAATATACTATAATTTTATTGTTAAATCTACTATGGTGTATTAGTTGGTACTCTTCCAAGCAAATACTTCACCATTTAGTAAAAATTACGAACTCCGACTACAAACAAAATCGTCTTTATTAGTGTGAAACTTAGCATCAGTGTAACTTTTACGATGTCATATTCCACACCGATATCATCTCTTTCGCCCTCCTAAGCCACTAAGGAATGTTCTTGATTTTGATTCATTGATTCTTGCCAAGTTGATCTGATCTGACCTGTCATTATCAAGATACACGAGTCATCTGGTATCTAGCATACATGATTGATCCCATAAGCAAAAGCATGTGGGGCACAAAACATTTCTTCTAGCTCAATAGAAGAATTAAGATATTATCTCAATGACATGCCACACGTTATGAACTATTTCGAGTTTCTTCGAGATTTCATGTACTTTAGCTTAACCTAATGAATTACCTAGATCTATCTCTATAGATGAACACATTCAATATGTGTACTGTTTATCCCACTAGCATTGGCACATCCATGGCTCATATTTGTTTCTCGGAATTCAAACTCTTTGATATTTCTCATTGAAACAAAGATCCCAATAGCTGCCATTATCATTGATATATATATATATATATATATATATATATATATATATATATATATATATATATATATATGGCTTCTTTTCGTTTCTCGAAATTCAAACTCTTTGAACTTTCTCATTGAAACAAAAATCCCAATAACTCCCACTGCTTCGACATACCTTATGATCCATCTTAGTTTCTTGAAATTCAAACTCTTTAACTTATGCAGTGACTCATATAACCTCAACCTATACGACTAGGTATAATACGTCCTTTATCAAGTCTATTAGGAAGAGTTGGAGGTATGCCAATTTCCTTAATATCTCTTTTAATCTCAAATTTAATGCTAGGACCAACTTTAGGTTCCTTGTTGGTTGACTCTTGAATCTTATCAAGATCAGTGTGGCTCCCACTAACTCTTTTGGATATTAGCCCCCTCTTTTGGATGACTTCTCTTTGAGTAACAAATATTTTGTTCTCAGAAGCTTTGTAAAACAATTATCCAAAATGCTTGTTGGGATATCCAATGAGATAACACATCTCTATTCTAATTCCTAGAATGTCGAGCACTTCAGGAAGAATGTAAACCTCATAATCGTTGACTTCCAAATGTACTTAGTGATGGATGTACCCTTACTCCACATCTCAGAGATTGTTTCAGAGCCTTCTAAATTGGTATAAGACCAAGGACTCTTGTAACACTATTCATGGTTATATTCCATGAACTACTCAGCTATTCATAATATGAGTCATCAAGTAAAAAATCAAACAATGATTTGTTTCTTCTTTCTAACAAAACTCCTTGTGACGTTGTTTTGGGAAAAGACAACTTATGAAAACTCTTCATAATTCCTTATATGTTCACCAATCTTGTTGGATCTGAGTATCTTATCCTTATGCCTAGTTGATTCTCAACTTCATTTTATAAAAATTTTTAAATACCTAGAAGGTTCCATTCTTAATGTTTATTATGGATAAACATGTTTACACGAAGTTAGTATTACTATGTATTATGGTTTATCTGAAAGGTCAATTAGTGTAAACTAATTCCAACATATATTTACATCACCAACTAATGCATTAATCACCTATCTTGATAAACATTATTTGCATTTACCATAAGTCTCGCTGTCTAATGGTATCCAATATCCGATCCAATTGGATACTTGGTAATGCATTTCATGTTTACAAGTTCAAGACAACGATTCCATAAATACATTTTATCCAAAAATTTTGATGTATTCGAATTAGTATGTATTATGGATAGTCTGACTGGACCATTAGTCAAAACTAATTCCAATAAATATTCATATTATCATATAGTGTTTTTATCAGCTGTCTTGACAAATATGAGTCGCATCTATCATAAGACTTGCAGTCAAATGAATTCCAAAGTCCTATCCAACTGGATCTTTGACAATGCAATTCTTATTTTCAAGAACATGATTCCACAATATTACATCTCATTCAAATATTTGAATCAACCTTTTGAATTGTTGTGAACATACCGGTTTCATAGATTTCATGACTTATCTTTTAAGTACAAAACATATGAAACATATTTCATTTAAATGAGTCCGAATAATCTTATGAAATTTGTATAAACAGTTTTTGAATCATTAGAGCATAGGCTAAACATTTATGAGAACGGCATGTCTTTTAATCCTATGAATAGTAGCACGAGCCTAATATTCATGATCAAATATGCTTCTCCTTGTTTCAGTCCTACTACTCCTTTTTAGTTACGGTATATTGTTGTGAATTTTAGTACTTTATTCTTAGTAAAATATCAAGGATTGGAGGTAATATTTCAATGGTGTTACGAATTAATATATCCGATTGTAGACTAAACATTCATGAGAACGAGTTGTCATTTGATCATATGGATAGTAGCATGGGCTCGTAATCCAGGATCAAATTATTTTTCTATGTTTTAGTCTTACCTATCATAAATATAGGGATTTAATGCTTTCTTAGTCCTTTTTCTTGTTTTGGAAACAATAGTTTATCAGAACATGTCTCAGAATAAGCCTTCCTTTTGTCATTGGCGTTTATGGCTAGATTAGGTATATCACCACTAATCATATGGTCAACTGGCTTTCTTCTTTTTGACACTTATACTCATGATAGTGAATATGGGAGCATTTGAAGTTTAAGTTTTTATGATTGGCCCATGTCAGTCCCAAAAGGTCTCTATATGCCATTCAACTCCTAAATGGTCATTTCCAAGTTGTTTATATCAAAATCGGAGTGAACTGCTTATATGTACATGTTAGCTAGTTGATAACCATAGTCAATTCCTAACTCAATGAAATTCCATTTCACTTCAATATGTTTATTTGATCCTTTAAATACTTTTTCAACCCTAATTTATTATTTACTAAGGCTAGGATCCATATTTGGCTTTGTGATGTGTAGAGGGTTGCCATCAACACACCACAAAGTCATTTTGGTAGACAATGCACTTTTCCAATTTCAATCACTATGAAATTCCTAGATCTTTTGAATTTCATTGAAACTATTCAATGACACATTAATCTCAAATTTGCACATCATCTATGTGTCTGGGATACCGAGGTCTCACAAATAAGATGGTGAACCAACCATGCAAAAACGTGTGACCCTTGATGATGTCATGGTCCTCAATTGACGTGTCGGTTAACGACACACGCTCCGCCAACAAACCACAACCACAAGGGCTACATCATCTTCTTCTCACGTCTCAAATTTATCTGTCGGTTAACCACACACACTCCATAAATAGACAATAAAGAATAATGTGCGTTTCTCATGGATTAGAAACTATTCACATTTTCCTTAAAATAACTAAGACGAGATTTTTGTTTTAGTACTTTTATATGTCATACTTTTAATGATACATCGTCCTATCAAACCCTTTTAGCTAACGACAATCAACCACACAAAGACGTGGTGAGAGAAAAGGACATTCATTCAACGGTAATTTTATTGTTCATTTTAGCATACCTCTCTTATATCATGGTTTAATGAATGGTGTTTACTCTTGATTCGACAAACGATCTTTAACTAACATGTGAGAATACATGTTGTATGATTCTCGTACATATAGTAATCATATTGCATATATATAAATCTTTTGGCTTTACATATTCTATTTATAAACTATTTTAATTAATGTAAGATGTATTTTAAACTATTTAAGAATACATGATTTAAACATATTATCTTTAATTAATTTTTAATTAATTAATTTTAAATCAATTATCTATAATTTCAAATTACTTAGGTATATTTATCCTCTTAGTTTTATTAGTAATTTTTAGCTGATTAAAACATTATTTAAATCTGAATAAAAACCCTAAAATTCGAAATTATAGCAAAAATCATGAAACCCTAAAAATCAGTCAGGGTGTGTCGCTTCCAGTGCTGATGGGCGCTCCGCGTCATGCGATTGACATGTTTTTTCGATTTTTATCAGTTTTTCAAAGTAGTGCTCATAACTAAAACCTAATAGCTCTGATATCACTGTACAGTTTTCTATGCATCTATACACTAAATTTAGGCAATGAAAAGATTCAAAAATATCCATACGTGTACATGCATCCTAGATCTAGGTTTTACTATTATGGGAACCTACTTTCAAAACTATGAATATAAACTAACAAGAGGAATATAATTACTAACCTTTCAAAATATGTGATTATTATTTGAAATTTTTTATTAAACTATATATGAAATCGAACATCGTATTCTTGTAGAACGAAATAAATATTTTGTTTTGAAAATTGGTGCTATGGTGAATTGTTGATGTATGTTTTGGTTGTAGAAAATTCGTCCAACTGGGTGGATGCAAACCTTGGTGTGTTGAGAGCAAGAATGGAAGAAGTTGTGAAGAATGAGAAGTTGGAAAAAGCACTCCAAAGAATGAAAATTAATGGGTGGAAATATAACTCAAGATTAGTTGAGCATGAAACACAACACAAGAATGGTAACGAGGCCATTGAGGTTTTGGTTTTAATTGGTGGTTCGCTTGGTATCGTCTTTATATTTGGTTCTCTTTTAATCTTTTTTGTTTCCTTTCTTGTTCATTTGTTTACATGAAGAAAATGGAGTAGCGATTGTCTATGTTCACAAGCCTAATTTCTTCTTTGTTTATGAATGTAATCATATTAACGTAGAAATAAATCATAACATGAACAAATATGATCAATTGTGTGTAATATTATCCTAATAACGAAAAATAAAATTTTGGTTATTCATAATCATCAACTCAAAAATATATTTTCCATACTAATATGAAATTTATTGTTTGTTACAGTATATTGTTTCCTTTTTTGCATATCCCATTAAAAAGTTTACATCTTCTCAAGGAATGTTATTTTTGAAGCTAGCAGGTGTTAAAACTCTCCAGTAATTCCTTTCTAAAAACCACAAAAGTTGTATCATCTTTTACAGAGAAATAAGTTAATAGGGTAACATAGTTTTCGCTATGTACATGTTTAGTCCTTTTTTTTTGTAAAGTAAGCTCGTTAATTTATTGTTTGTGTACACATTCAGTCCTTATGACCGACTACTCCAGGTTAAGTTCTCAGTTTGTACATATTTAGTTGTTAATGTTTTTTTTTGTTTTTTTTTGTTATTTTGTTATTTTTTTTTGCAGAATAAGTCATTGTTTTTATATACATTACGTCCTTATGATAAGTTTCTTCAGGTTTTGTTCACATGACATCTTATGTGAGACAATAATTAATGACACGTTCTCATACATGGCTCGTATGGGAAATGGAATCATGTTTTTCTTGTCTTTGTTTTGGTAATAGCATTATACTTTTGATATTAGTTACTATTATAGTACAATACCAACTATATTTAATGTCAATGCAAACTTCATTCAATATCAATACCAACCACATTACATCAGATGAAGAAAATACATTATCCATAATGATTTTAATTGTAGAAAATAATGTTCACGTTCATAACAGTTATTAATATTATTATTAATATCAGAGTCCTTTTGGACTACACGCAATGACAAATTTAAGAAATTATTGACATGAGAGTTTATCGGGGATCCAATTTGTTAATTTATTAGTGATTAATAAATTAATATAAGTTCATGACGCATCTCCTGAATCCTCGCGACAAAAACCTAAACGTTCTAGGGTTTTAGTATTTTGCGATTGAAGGTAGTTGAGACCGTAAACCACCTCTTTAACAACTGCAAGCTCGTCTTCAAAATTCGTGGTCGGTTTGAAATACACAAAAAGCCTATTTGCTGAGAAATGGTCAACATCGACATATCAAAGAATTAGGGAAGTCACAACTTTTTTCATGGTGTTATTTTGTCTTGGAAGTGAAAATTTGATTTGGGAGAAAGCAATCATAAAACTCATTGTCAGCTACAGTGATAGATGAAACTGAAGCTGAAGACATCTTATTCTTGGAGAAAACAACGGCACCGCCATTATTTGACCGATAGATGAATTAGTTTACTGATATAAGTGAGGGACAATCCATTTGAGAAAAAATAGAGCAAACATGCCATAAGGATTGAATATGTATAATAGGGTATAGCCTAGCTTGAAGCTACGCGTATACCTTCACTACAACGATCTAGGTATATACCGAACCAGGTATATACCGGACCATGTATCTACATAATCACCCATATACCAAACTAAATAATCATACCGAACCACAGGAAATAACGAACAAGGTACAAAATAATGTCACAACAGTATCACAATACATGCGAACTCAAAGAAAACAGCATGTACGAAGATATGTTACTGATGAATCCTTTGACTAACAAGAAATAACTATTAAACGACTAGTAAGTACATACGAGTGTACCTTCGAGCGTACGACCATTAATGCGATAAGATGGCAAACCTTCTCGGTACCTGAAGAGGTCACAACCACTTAACATCGACTATAAATAAGTGATGAAAATCACTCTACAAAGTATGCACACAAATACACTATTCTATTACGATCCACTCGATTTTTGACATACTTTCTTAAGGTCTTTTCTGACTTGGTCATCGAAATGTTGGTCCGAGATCCCCTCACGGCCAATCAGTTTTCGAGTTGTTTGATATCTCTAGGTTAATTAAACTATGAAGGAATCGATAAATCTCACAGACAATGAAAGCTGAACTCGAGGGCACATCAAGTGGCGCCATCTGTGGGACTCCGCGACAAATAGCCAACAAAGAAAATCATGGTGTCGATGCGAGTCCTGTCACGACAATACAAAACCTCGAAGGACATATAGAAACACCATAAATTTCAATGGTAATAAAAAACAAGAACGTGACACTGGAAGGCCCAGAATAAAAAGGAGGAGAAATGAGTCAAAAGAATTTAGAAATGGAATAAATGGAAATGGAGGAGTTCGAAGCCTTCAAAAGTTTTAGGGCCATGAGAAAGCAGGAGATAGAGAAAAGTGAGCGAAGGGCTCAGAAAGAGAAAGAGTGGGATTTGGTCTCGATGCACACCAGTCAAACAAACGATTCGGATGAATGGAGGATAAAAGGAAAAAGAACCGAGGAAAAATCAAGCAAAAAGGAAGTAAGTTCAAGCCCTTCACGCCATGAGAAAGGGAAGAAGAATTCTCAAAAAGATCGAGAAATGTCGCCAGAGGTAGTAGAAGCAAAGTCGTATAACCAAGCCTTCAAAATTTTAAACTTTCGTTCACCCTTTATAGACGACATCAACGAAACGCCCATCCCAAAAGGACTAAAAGGGACCCATAGTGCAACCGTATGATGGAACAGGGGATTCAAACGATCATGTCTTGAATTTCTAGTGGGCCATTGATGTGTAAAATTCACTCTAGTCTTAAATTTATAGGGTTGAAATTACCGATGCTAGAATTTACTACACGACTTAGGCAAGTGTACCTAATTGAGTTGTAATATAGCAATGGTAAGAACGGATGTCGAACACTTGGGGAAACGAGTATGATTTACGTTTAGACTATTTGTCGCTAATTAACTTAAAAGATAAGTAACTTGGGGGAATTTTTAGTAACAAGACAAATAATGAGAATTTTAACGATTAAAGTGTAAAAATAAATATAGAACAAGAATTGGTTTTTATAAGAATCAAGAATGATAAGGATGCTTTCACTTAGATTTAATTCCACCTTTTAGTAATGAATGATTTATATTAAGTGCAATGGATATTATTAGTTATTTACCGATTTCTAAAATTGGTTAAAAATCATGATCTAATTTTTACCGTTTTGATAATAAAATTAATTAAAAACAATTGTCATGCAATTAACAATTTTATTAACAATATTTAATTCGTATCATGCAAACATTTGATCAAACTATTAATTTTAGTGGTCGTAAAACTAATAAGAATCGTAAGTTTGTCATACGATACAAAATATACATGTTAAATTTTTAGTATTTTATTTTACCTAATCCTAGGATTTTGTCCATCACTAGTCATAAATATCAATGGTCATGAAAAATTTATGATTCAAGATAATATATTTAAATTGATCCTTTAAAAATATTAACTTAGTTATAGGAAAATTAATTACAAAAATTCAACGTATAAAAATAAATGATCAAATATGCATGATAAAATAAATAACAATTAATATCCGAATAATATAAATCAAATCATATTTTCAAGGTTTCATTATCCAAGTGAAAGCAAAGAGAATTTAGCTCATAATTAAGGTTACAACATACATAGAAAACATATTGAGAATGTTAAACATTTCGATAAAACAAACCCGATGTAGTCCCTAATGCCACTGCAATCTTCAATTCCTTAGCTCTTTGACTCTTGAATCCCCAATTGTAGAAAATTGGTTCAAAGGTTGGAAGAAATTTGTGTATCAAAATGCATAATTGCAATGTCTTCTCTTTTCTTCCTTTTTTTTTGTGGTGAAAAATGGTGGTATTTATAGTAAAAATTGGAAGAATTAAATACCAAAAAGAAATAAATTGAGATTGGATCTAAGATCCAATCTAAATCTTATGAAAAAGAATTCAAAAGAAATAAAAAGATGGGAATAAAAGGTTGGAAAGTTTAAAGGTGGTGAATTATTGAGTATTGGTTGGAAAGGAATGGGTTTAAAATAGGAAAAAGTGGAGAAAAAATGGTTAAAAATGGAATGGAATCGGAATTGGCAAATCTGGAGCATAAAACGACGTCGTTTTAAGCTGAATAGTTCCGAATCGGATTTTGGGTCGGAATCGGGTCGACATCGGGTCGAGGCGCGGATCTTCTGTGAGGGAAAACGAATCGGATCTTCGGGTCGGTCGGGTCGAAGTAGGATGCGGATCGGGTTCCGATGACGTCGTCGATGACGTCATAATCGGAAAAAAAGCGCGGATCCTAATTCCCGGGTCGGATCGGAGTCGGGTCGGCAACCAGGTTAAGGCGCGGATCTTCTGTGAGACGAAATGGTTGCGGGTCGGTTTTCGGATCCCGACTCGGGTCTTCCGGATCTGGGTGGACGGATCAGGGCTTCGGGTTTTGGGCTCCGGGTTTGGGCTCCGATTTTGGGCTCCGGGTTTTTTGTTTCTTTTCTATTTTTTTTTCTTTTTCTAATTTAGATTAAATTAAATTAATTTAATTAATATAAATTATTTAGAAATTAAATAATTAATTCCCAATAATTTATTTTAATTAAACCTCATTAATTAATTTAAATTCTTTTTTTTTATATTTTTTATTTTGTTTTCTCGTCTTTCCAACGCGGCTATTTTTTTGAATTCTTTGACTTTTTGATCTCGTTTTTCTTCGTGTAATTTCTTTCACTTCTTTTTGCGGATTTTTGCACATTTTCTTCTCCTTTTTCTTCAGAAATGATTTTTAGCTGTAAAATGGAATTTCAAACTTTATAAGTACCTTTTATCTTAAATCATACCAAAATATAGCTAAAATACATAAATATCGCTCGAAATATATGTATAATTATTGCGATATCAAAATACCCCACACTTGAACTTTGCTTGTCCTCAAGCAAAACTAACTTTAGCATGTCATCATATCAAAACTTTCATCACCAACATTGTTTAAGACAATCCAACTTGAACCCAGCCATTACATCGAAACCTCAATGCATACATTTGTGTCTAATGATTCCTAAAAATTCCCCAATCCTAAATACTCACAATCTTCAAAAACACTTGCCCACTTCTTTTGAACAACATTCATTTTATGCATCCCTCCGAATATATCCTCAGAAATCTTTCTTAACCTCAAAGTATTTTTACTAAATTCCCAAGCATACATATGGAAAAATAACCTAGAAATAAAAATTACAATAACTAATAACTTGGCAAATTGCCTTTATTCTAGAGTCTTCATTGATTTTTGGAATTTTTCTTCATGGTATTTCTTGATCTTCATAGCTTTGTAGACTCTTATTCTCAAACTTTGTAATATATATATATATATATATATATATATATATATATATATATATAAATTTTTTTTTTTTTTTCAAACTAAAAATCCTAAAAAATAAAAACATATGCTTAAGCAAGGGAACTTAACTTCAACTCTTATTGGTTAGAGATATTAGTCTAGAGTGCAATGACTACATAAGCTCTCCTGGATATATTTCTGGTACACGATGCTAAACGTATTATGGCTCTCAAACTAAGCAAGGTTGTGTTTTTGTTCCATGATTTCACTAGGACAGGGAAGCCACAAATGTACTATAACATACTATTGGTTCAATTAAACATTTAAGTTCGCATTGGATCATCCCACACAACGTTGGCAACTTAGGTTTCAACACAATAAAACTTTTTAATTTTTACTAGATTTCTGAATTAAACCATTATTCAATAAATGTGAATCTAGCAAAAAAAAATTCAATTTTTCAATTTTTATCAAAAAATGCTTGGTTTCCTTATTCGACCCTCTACCCCACACTTAAATCATACAATGTCCCCATTGTATGCAAAATTAAAACACATAAAAGTAAAAAGGGAGAAAAAGGAACAGACTCCCCTGGGGTATTGCAGTGGCGAGGTCGAAATCCTGATTTGCGTAGGACAAGTGTTGAGTGCACTTTTCTGTTTGTAATGTTGAAGTGTATGTAAATCTTTTCTTTTTTAACCAGTTGGAGATTTAGGTAAGTGTGGCATCTGAATCTTTTTCCGCACAATTTCTCTGAACAGGTGCATTTACGTGTCGCGTATAAGATTTGGACACGTTGCGGAATGCAATTATTGGGATTCTCTACGCGATTCTTGAATTTAACGCTTTGTATACTGGCCAAGTACACATTGCGTTATTAGATCAATTACTCCTTTTCGCTGAGTGAATTGGATTTGACTTGTGTCGGCCGAACACTTGCTTCATCCTTCGAATAATGTTCTCCCGTTAGTCAGTATCAGCTTCAGTTCTCCATTCTGCTCTTTGTGGGGAATCACCCCACACTTATGTGATGCCACTGCTCCTTTTGTAATTTGCACTTCAGAAATTTACTTTACACCATTCTGACCATCACCTGTTTCTAAACTGAAAAGTAACTTTCACAGAAAAATAAAACCATTAAAAAGCACTTTTATTGAAAACAAAAACACAAACTAAAAAGAAAATTCACACCAAACATACTGAAAATAAACACACCAAATTCAAAAATCAAAACAAACATCGGGTTGCCTCCCGCAAGCGCTTCTTTTTGAATGAGTCATGAGTCAGACTCTACCCCTCACTTAATTGTTTTCAGTGAGTTGGAGGGGTATATCCTCTTTCCCTTTTTCTTCTAAAGGTGGAACGACAGTGAAATTTGAACTTCGAGTCATATATTAGGGAAATTCTATCTTAAATTGAATTGATTATATTGCATAAATTATTTATTTAATTTTTGTGTAATACTTTGACTATCAAATAGAGAACAGACAGAGAGAGGCAGCCGGGAGGCAGGATCATTTCGGTGTATATTATAAATATAACTTTTCTGAAATCCAGCAACCAAAACCAACGTATCAATTCCAAACTCTGTTCTGGTAAATAGAATTACTCGTATTACACGCGAATTAAATAAGGTTATTCATGCAATATAAACATGGCTCTGATACCATTTTTTTAATTTTTTTTTTAAAATTTTTTTTTTTAATAATTTTTTTTTTATATATATATTTAAATTTTTTTTTTTTAATAAGTAAATTTAACAATCTATAATTAACTAAGGAAATTTAACAACCTATAATTAACTTACAACTAAGGAAATTTATGCAATACTAAATTAAAAGAAAAAAATAATAAATTATTATTATTATTTTTTTTTTTTAAAAAATTTTTAATTTTTTTTTTAAAAATTTTTAATAAGTAAACTTAATATTTTAAATCAATTTCGTCTTTTTTTTTATTAATTTTGTTTCTAATATTTTTTTTTTTAAAAAAAATTTATAAAAAAAATTTTTTTTTAAAATTTTTTTTTTTACGTTAACTACCAAACAATAAGACTAAACCAAATAAAACCGTTTCCCCGGCAACGGCGCCAAAAACTTGATGTGTAAAATTCACTCTAGTCTTAAATTTATAGGGTTGAAATTACCGATGCTAGAATTTACTACACGACTTAGGCAAGTGTACCTAATTGACTTGTAATATAGCAATGGTAAGAACGGATGTCGAACACTTGGGGAAACGAGTATGATTTACGTTTAGACTATTTGTCGCTAATTAACTTAAAAGATAAGTAACTTGGGGGAATTTTTAGTAACAAGACAAATAATGAGAATTTTAACGATTAAAGTGTAAAAATAAATATAGAACAAGAATTGGTTTTTATAAGAATCAAGAATGATAAGGATGCTTTCACTTAGATTTAATTCCACCTTTTAGTAATGAATGATTTATATTAAGTGCAATGGATATTATTAGTTATTTACCGATTTCTAAAATTGGTTAAAAATCATGATCTAATTTTTACCGTTTTGATAATAAAATTAATTAAAAACAATTGTCATGCAATTAACAATTTTATTAACAATATTTAATTCGTATCATGCAAACATTTGATCAAACTATTAATTTTAGTGGTCGTAAAACTAATAAGAATCGTAAGTTTGTCATACGATACAAAATATACATGTTAAATTTTTAGTATTTTATTTTACCTAATCCTAGGATTTTGTCCATCACTAGTCATAAATATCAATGGTCATGAAAAATTTATGATTCAAGATAATATATTTAAATTGATCCTTTAAAAATATTAACTTAGTTATAGGAAAATTAATTACAAAAATTCAACGTATAAAAATAAATGATCAAATATGCATGATAAAATAAATAACAATTAATATCCGAATAATATAAATCAAATCATATTTTCAAGGTTTCATTATCCAAGTGAAAGCAAAGAGAATTTAGCTCATAATTAAGGTTACAACATACATAGAAAACATATTGAGAATGTTAAACATTTCGATAAAACAAGCCCGATGTAGTCCCTAATGCCACTGCAATCTTCAATTCCTTAGCTCTTTGACTCTTGAATCCCCAATTGTAGAAAATTGGTTCAAAGGTTGGAAAAAATTTGTGTATCAAAATGCATAATTGCAATGTCTTCTCTTTTCTTCCTTTTTTTTGTGGTGAAAAATGGTGGTATTTATAGTAAAAATTGGAAGAATTAAATACCAAAAAGAAATAAATTGAGATTGGATCTAAGATCCAATCTAAATCTTATGAAAAAGAATTCAAAAGAAATAAAAAGATGGGAATAAAAGGTTGGAAAGTTTAAAGGTGGTGAATTATTGAGTATTGGTTGGAAAGGAATGGGTTTAAAATAGGAAAAAGTGGAGAAAAAATGGTTAAAAATGGAATGGAATCGGAATTGGCAAATCTGGAGCATAAAACGACGTTGTTTTAAGCTGAATAGTTCCGAATCGGATTTTGGGTCGGAATCGGGTCGACATCGGGTCGAGGCGCGGATCTTCTGTGAGGGAAAACGAATCGGATCTTCGGGTCGGTCGGGTCGAAGTCGGATGCGGATCGGGTTCCGATGACGTCGTCGATGACGTCATAATCGGAAAAAAAGCGCGGATCCTAATTCCCGGGTCGGATCGGAGTCGGTTCGGCAACCAGGTTAAGGCGCGGATCTTCTGTGAGACGAAATGGTTGCGGGTCGGTTTTCGGATCCCGACTCGGGTCTTCCGGATCTGGGTGGACGGATCAGGGCTTCGGGTTTTGGGCTCCGGGTTTGGGCTCCGGGTTTTTTGTTTCTTTTCTATTTTTTTTTCTTTTTCTAATTTAAATTAAATTAAATTAATTTAATTAATATAAATTATTTAGAAATTAAATAATTAATTCCCAATAATTTATTTTAATTAAACCTCATTAATTAATTTAAATTCTTTTTTTTTATATTTTTTATTTTGTTTTCTCGTCTTTCCAACGCGGCTATTTTTTTGAATTCTTTGACTTTTTGATCTCGTTTTTCTTCATGTAATTTCTTTCACTTCTTTTTGCGGATTTTTGCACATTTTCTTCTCCTTTTTCTTCAGAAATGATTTTTAGTTGTAAAATGGAATTTCAAACTTTATAAGTACCTTTTATCTTAAATCATACCAAAATATAGCTAAAAATACATAAATATCGCTCGAAATATATGTATAATTATTGCGATATCAGCCATCTAAATGATTCCAATGGACCCGAAGTTGTGGAGTTTATACTTCACAGGGACTTTAGATGGATTCGCTAGTTATTGGTTGGCAAGATTACCCATTGCAGTATAGGGAGTTTCAAGGAGTTATGTCAAAAGTTCTGCAATAGCTTTATCCAATAAAGAAGGTTCCAGCAATAGGCACATGCGATATTTGCCTATCGACACCATGAAGGGGAATCTAATAAAGCCTATTTCAAGCGTTTTAACGAAATCATTCGAAAGATGCCGAAAAGAGATGAACCGATGATCATAGTAGCGTTTACCTACGGGCTCCTGAAGGAGATCTGTTTCGTAAATTCGTAGGTAGAGAATGGGTGGATGCAGATAAAATGATACGTAAAGTCAACCGTTTCTTGAGGCAAGAGGCAGAAAAGAATAGAAGGCAAGAATGGAAGGAAAAGCGGTCACAAGAGGAGGAAAGCGAGATGAACAAACCAAAAAACAATATGCACCGTTTACTAATAACAACCCGCAGTTCGGTCAAAATCGAAGATTTACACAAAGGGGAAAAGGCAGGAAACATGACCGATACCAACATATCGACAGGAGACATATGAAGCGTACACCCCCAAGAACTCAAAGAAAGAATGTAATACATATCGAAGAAAAAAATACCTTTGGAACCCGAAAAAATATTGTGATTTCCATAAAAATTTGGGTCATGCAATGGAAGATTGTGAAAATCTAAAGAGAGAATAAGGGAAGAACCAAACGCCTAGAGAAAGAGTAGAGCATGCCCCCAAGAAGGAAGAGACACGAGTATACAACGTCGAAATCGCCATGATACAGGGGGGAAGCTAGTAATAAGTTGATAAAGAAACGGTAAATGGTAAATATCGAGTTGAATCATCATGATCCGATACCTTTCGATCACCAGGGAACCGAGACACTAATAATCATAGGAGCAGTGGGAAGAACTGTAACACCCGGTTCCAGGTATGAAATTATTTTTGAGTATGTATGGTAATCTTCTTTGGAAGCCACAACGTGGTGAAGCCTCACAACGACATGGTCATGAGTTTTGGGCCACAGGGTTTAATGAACCACCACGACGTGGTGGTGGCTGTTGGGGAAAACCCTAAAGTTTAAGGGTTGAGCCCTATTTAAAGATCCTTAGCCCCCTTCTAGCCCCCTCCCATCAGCCTCCATCTTTCCAAATTGTCCCTTGCAAACCCTAGAGCTATTTTGTGAGTTTTAGCCTTAAAAGTGTGAGTTTTTGGTGCATGTGAAGGAAAAGGTGGTGGAAGACCTCATTGGGAGTCCAAGGTGGTATAAAGTCTTCATCTTGATGAGTGTATGATTAGATCTATGGATTTTCCCCTTTTTCTCTATGTCTTGTTTCCTTGGGTGGTCGAACTTCTAAGCTTGCAACTTTATGAGTCTCCAGGCCATTTGGAGCATTTGGCTCTTTGGATCTAGTCTAGAATTGAGTTTTGAGGGCCATGCATGGAATCTTGGCCTTTTTGCCCTATTTTGACCTAATAAGAGTTTAAGACATGCATTAGACATACATGTCTGAAAAGCATCGACTTTTATGGTGTATTTGGAGTTAGAGACTCTCTTGTAGCTCTTGGTCAAGTAACCTCATGGATTGGATAATTATTGGTGAAGCCATGAAGTGCTTTGGATCTTAAAAGTTGAGATCTATACATTTTGGAGGGTTCTATTGGATAAGGTTAGAAACTTTATCCATTTAGACCCTATTTTGGACCAGATCTGAGTTGGAGACCTTTTGGAATCGAAGGAAATGGCTGAATGCATTATGCTGCTGAAAACCCTATAACCACGAAGTGGCGGGGTGGTTCATGACCGTTTTGTCGTATCCGACACCACGGCGTTGTACAAGGATACCACAACGTGGCGGTCAGGCTGAGTTAACTTTTTTTGACCGTTTGGCTAAGTTTGACCTTAAAGTTACTTTGCGTATTTTGGGATTTTGATGGAACTGGTCACTTGGTAGATGTAGGCATTGAGTAGAGAGCTGAGATTCGGAGTCAGTCCTTATCAGTTCTGTTCAGATTGTGAGGTGAGTTTTCCTCACTATACTTTCGGGTCGAAGGCACCATGGCCGGCCCATTGGTTTGATACGCTGGTATTTGTTGATATGTTGACTATGGAATAAATATGCATGCTAGATTTGATATGCTAGTCTGGTAGATATGTAGGAATACCTATGATACTGTCTGTTTATTCTTATATGATATTATCTGTTGTATGTCGACATATTGTGTGGGTTGGGTTGAGGATGTACTGCTCCGTGCTGTAGCCAACAAACCCTGGAGCAAACCAGATATGAGCTGAGAGCCGATGAGGGCATGCCAGACTCATACTGGGGGCTCATGAGCATTCCAGATACGAGCTGAGGGCCGGGAAGGGCATGCCAAACTCATACTGAGGGCTTAGTGGTATTCAATCTGAGGACTGATCAGGCCAGGGAGCAAGCCAGACATAAGTTATGGCCGAGGGCAATCCAGAATTATGTTGTGTGCTCAGGAGTAATCCAGTTTCTTAGTTGTGGATCCATTGCATGTCGTTATTATATATATACTATATGTTTGTGCATTGGTATTTTGGGGGAACTCACTAAGCTTTAGGCTTACATTTTTGGATTATGTTTCAGGTACCTCAGAGGATCGCGGGAAGGCGAAGGCGTGATCGTGCACCTCCTCATGTTTTGTTTTATGATTTTGGGAATACTCTGATATTAAACCTGTTTGAAAACTATTTGTAAAAAATGATGATTTTTGGGTTGTTTTAAAAGTTTAAAATTTTTCATGAATTTTATGGATGTTACAAGTTGGTATCAGAGCCTTGGTTTGAGTGAATTGGAGGAACACGCGTGTGAATCCAATCTCAAACTAAGGAAAAAGATTTTTAAAAAACAATTTCAAATGGTTTTCAAAATAATCAAGGAGGATGTGATGTGTACGATCAGCCAGAGCCAGTAAGTAGACCCCAAATTACCACACAATTAATTAAGATTATGTTATGATATGTTAGAACAACATGCTAGTAATAGGATAGGGATCTTTAGGAACTGTATGGTAGAATTTCCTGATATGTGATGCATTATCTTATAGAATACTTGATCGATTGTTGTATGACTCTTTCGCGTGTGAACTGACTATTGAGTAAAAACGCTAAGTCACATGCTACATGGGTTAAACGATCTTAGGATAAGGGATTTGGTCCTGTTGTTCAGCTCTTGTCTTAGTCGAACCGTTGCAGGATTGAATCTTTTAGCCTAAGATTTTTTAAGTTGCACGACATGTGATTGTATTCATGCGATAGTTGTCTTGCACCAATGGAGGGTCGTGTGGAAGTTAGTGGTAGGGTGAGTTGTGTGGGGTCAGCTGGCCAGTCGCATTATGTTTAGCCTTCCTCTAGGAAGTGAGGATAGAATGATTGAGTATGCTAGAGTGTGGGTATTGGTAGTGTTGTTGTGATGATCCTCTGAGACAAATACGGCTAGCTGTGGAAGGTAGTATGGGCACGTACTACTGAAAGCACAGGATCCGTACACGTATCAAGGAATTCACAACCCCTAGGGATTTGTTGGGAGTTGGCTCCCCTGGTATGATATGTGTTTCATCTGATATCCCCCTGGTTTATGTTCAGTATGGTGATGATGAGTCGATTGGAGGCGGGATCCGGATCAGGATCGGGAGCTAGTGGGCAGCATAGGTCGGTATTGTCCGTTGATCATATGCGGGAGATGATTACCGTGGAGGTTTTTCAGATTTTGCAAGAAGAATTGTCCAATGTCGTAGATCGGATCACTAGCAGGGTTATTGCCAGGCTCGAGGAGCAAATTGCAGCTTTGCAGTCTGTGCGAGGTGTTGTTAATCAAATGGCTGCTGGGGGAGATCTGGTTGCGGGGACACAACTAGGGAAGAGGAAGAGGGCTCTCTCAGCAAAGGGCGAGGAGACTGAGGCAGCTGACCTGGGTACTGGGAGTCAGGAGAATCATGAGGAGTGTGGCAAGTATGGGGGAACTCACAGATTTGCTTGTCACAAGTTCAAGTGTATCAAGTGTAGGGAAAGAGGGCATGTGCATCGGGATTGTAAAAAGGATTAAATATGCTTTCACTGTCACCAACCAGGTCATTTCCGGTCCAGTTGTCCTGCTTTGGGGGCGGAGAGAGTCCAGGTTCGAACACTCATCGTTCCTCAGTAGGTCAAGGTCAAGCCGCAAGAAATCTCCGATATGTAATTTGAACCCCAATTTTGTAATAATATTATGGTTAAATTGTTCTTGATCGGAATTGTATTTGCGTTAGAATCTTGTTGGGTGTGGGTAAGTGGTATCTTCGGGTTAGTTCTCTGTTTTTGCCTGATTTATGTATTGAGAATTTTCATATGCCATTTCACATGCCAATAGTCATCGGCGGGTCGTACCTTGCTGGGCGGGATTCAGTTGTTCAGTGAATTATTCTGGTTCCTTTGGTGGATCCATTTCAGGGTATGGGATGGAAGATTTAGGGTCAAAGTAACGGGAATAGTTCATCAGCGAAGTCGGAGTTCGGATGTGATAGCATTTGTTCAGATAGGACCGGTAGTTGTCCAGGAGAGAACCCTTGGGGTCATTCACTATCGTTGCTAGGGAGCAACGATAGCAAGGGATGGTAGATGGATAGAATCTATAGATTCATTTGAGGATGAGAAGTTAAGGTAAAGATTCGCCATTTTAGAGCAAGAGGTATGGTTTTAGTCGCCAACAAGAAGGACATAAGGATTTGGTGTGGCATCGTGAGAACCGATTGAGATTATCAGACTTTCTAGGATTTCGGGGAGTATTCTTTGGGAATTCAGAAGTTTGACAATCATCGAGATCGGCTAATAATGGAACACTATTATTGGTAAGCGCATGTTAAAGTCGGTACGTGAGGATAAGATGGAATAGGAATCCAACAAATTTCGTGGGATGGGAGAGCTTCGGCGAATCCAAGTAGGGGAGAATCGATCAGAATCTTCGGGAGCTGACTCGGGTATGGAACTAAGGTAAGTCTCACATCGCAGTCAAGATGGAAGCGACACTAGTGGCTGTTTGAATTGTAGTAGTGTAAGTTGGGAGTTCAGGAAACTTCCGATAGCTATTCGGCGTTTCCACTATGATGTATAGCAGGCTTGTGGATGGATCCAAGTTTAGGGTTGTGTTAAAACGTTGTTGTCTATTGTGGTTTGTTTGTTATGGTATATGGTGAGACTGGACTGCTTTGTGCATCAGTCAACAGACCATGGGTGGTAATCACGGGTGGTTGAAGTGTTGTAAGACTGCAATGGGTGGTTGAAGTGTTGTAAGACAGGATTGTTGGAGATCGCTACTTTGTATCAGGTTGAGGACCATTGGGGTCCGAGGCGGAGTCGGACCTGTGTAACTCTAGTTGGATGAGACCCGTGGGCGAGGCCCGTGTGCATATGACAATATAGGTGGGACCTGGTAGAGGATGTTAGGTCGAAGTAATGGATCTTGGTTTAGTAGGAATAGTTATGTGGGTAGTGAGTGGCGCAGAGGGATGCTTAGGCTATGGTAGCCTTGTCTTTTGGACTCTTAGGTAACTAGTGGTTGGCCCAGGTGTGAGACTGGCAGTATCAGCGGTGGTTAGGGATCTTTATATCCAGGTTTAGTGAAGGGTTGTCGTGAATCAGAAGATATCGGGAGATACAAGTGTAGATCCTTGGATCTCCAGTTGTGAATTATGTACCGAGCTGGCTCTTGGGGGAAACTCATGTTGGGAATCGTCAGTGTGGTGTGTAAGGTATTTGTTTTGGTAAGAATTGAATTAAGGAATATGAATGCCAAAAGTATCAGTGGAAGGGTTCAGGGTTAAAGGATGGTTTCAGTTTTGATGGCAGATCAGGTTCTTGTGATTGCATCTTGGTTGCTTCTATCTGTGTGGGGCTCGGAATTCTCATCAGCGGTATGTTGGTTCAAAAAATAAAGGAAGCAGTGTCTTGTTTAGCACTAGAAGGTTTATCTCCTAGTTTGTCTCGCATTGTTCATTATATCCATGGGATTTGATTATCATCAGGATGAGCCTTTTTCTTGAGGGAATATATGTTTTGATCGGTCAACTGAAAAGTTCCGGACATCAGCATGTGGGTTGCAATTCTGTTTTCTAGTGGGAACCTCAGGTAATCAGAAGTAAAGTAGTAAAACTGGAAGACAAGTGGAATGGAATTAGCAATGGTCCAGTATGGACGGTCTGCCAGGGAATCAGACCGAATTGAGACTTCATATTTCATAACAATTCCGACCAACGTCGATCCAAGTTGGAATTCAGGTTGGTGTATTACTAAAGGTTCCACCTTGGAAAGTTGGGTCCCCGGTATATTGGACCATTTCGAGTGATCTCCAGGGTTGGCAAGGTTGCTTACATATTGGAACTTCCTGAGGAGCTCGGTCAGATTCACATCACTTTCCATGTTTCGCAGTTGTGGAAGAGTGTATTGGATGATGAGGCGGTGATTTCCTTGGATGACATTCAGGTTGATGAGTTTCTAAACTATGTTGAGAGGCCGGTGGCAATTTTGGAGAAGAAGATGAAGGTCCTGCGCAATAAGGAGATACCTTTGGTTAAGGTACAGTGGCAACATCGGAGAGGATCCGAATGGACTTAGGAGCCTGAGTCAGAGATGCAGGGGCATTACCCGGAGTTGTTCGCGACGTATGACTTCGAGGACAAAGTCTGATTCAAACGGGGGAGAGTTGTAACACCCGGTTCCAGGTATGGAATTATTTTCGAGTATGTATGGTAATCTTCTTTGGAAGCCATGACGTGGTGAAGCCTCACCACGACGTGGCGATGAGTTTTGGGCCGTGGGGTTTAATGAACCACCACGACGTTGTGATTGCGCCACGACGTGGTGGTGGCTGTTGGGGAAAACCCTAAAGTTTAAGGGTTGAGCCCTATTTAAAAATCCTTAGCCCCTCCCATCAGCCTCCATCTCTCCAAATAGTCCCTTGCAAACCCTAGAGACATTTTGTGAGTTTTAGCCTTAAAAGTGTGTGGTTTTGGTGCTTGTAAAGGAAACGGTGGTGGAAGACCTCATTGGGAGTCCAAGGCAAAGAAGATCCATGATTTTACCTTCCTCTAGCATATCAAGGAGGTATAAAGTCTTCATCTTGATGAGTTTATGATTAGATCTATGGATTTTCCCCCTTTTTTCTCTATGTCTTGTTGCCTTGGGTGGTTGAACTTCATAAAGCTTGCAACTTTATGAGTCTCCAGGCCATTTGGAGCATTTGGCTCTTTCGATCTAATCTAGAATTGAGTTTTGAGGGCCATGCATGGAATCTTGGCCTTTTTGCCCTATTTTGACCTAATAAGAGTTTAAGACATGCATTGGACATGCATGTCTGAAAAGAACCAACTTTTATGGTGTGTTTGGAGTTAGAGACTCTCTTGTAGCTCTTGGTCAAGTAACCTCTGGATTAGATGATTATTTGTGAAGCCATGAAGTGTTTTGGATCTTAAACATTGAGATTTGTACATTTTGGAGGGTTCTATTGGATAAAGTTGGAAACTTTATCCATTTAGACCCTATTTTGGACCAGATCTGAGTTGGAGACATTTTGGAATCGAAGTAAGTGGCTGAATGCATTAAGCTGCTGAAAACCCTGTAACCACGATGTGGCGAGGCAACCACGACGTGGTGGTGGGGTGGTTCGCGACTGTTTTGTCGTATCCGAGACCACGACGTGGTACAAGGGTACCACGACATGGCGGTCAGGCTGAGTTGACTTTTCTTGACCTTTTGACTGTTTTCTTAAGTTTGACCTTAAAGGTACTTTGGGTATTTTTGGATTTTGATGGAATTGGTCACTTGGTGGATGTAGGCATTGAGTAGAGAGTTGAGATTCGAAGTCAAGGCTTATCAATTCCGTTCAGCTTGTAAGGTGAGTTTTCCTCACTGTACTTTCGGGTCGAAGGCACCATGGCCGACCCACTGGTTTGATAACCTGGTATTTGTTGATATGTTGAGTATGTAATAGATATGCATGCTAGATTTGATATGCTAGTCTGGAAGATCTGTAGGACTACCTGTGATACCGTCAACATATTGTGTGGGTTGGGTTGAGGTTGTACTGCTCCGTGATGTAGCCAACAAACCCTAGAGCAAACCAGATATGAGATGAGAGCCGATGAGGGCATGCCAGACTCATACTGAGGGCTCATGAGCATTCCAGATACAAGCTGAGGGCCGGGAAGGGCATGCCAAACTCGTACTGAGGACTTAGTTTTATTCAGTCTGAGGACTGATCAGGCCAGGGAGCAAGCCAGACATAAGTTGTGGGCCGAGGGCAATCCAGACTTATGTTGTGGGCTCAAGGATAATCCAGTTTGTTAGTTGTGGATCCATTGCATGTTGTTATTGTATATGTGCTATGTATTTGTGTATTGGTATTTTGGGGGAACTCACTAAGCTTTAGGCTTACAGTTTTGGATTATGTTTCAGGTACCTCAGAGGATCGCGGGAAGGCGAAGGGATGATCGTGCACCTTCTCATGTTTTGTTTTATTATTTTGGGAATACTCTGATATTAAACCAGTTTTGAAAACTATTTGTAAACAATGATGATCTTTGGGTTGTTTTAAAAGTTTAAAAATTTTCATGAATTTTATGGATGTTGCAAGAACGTTAATACGAAGGATCTATATGGATAACGGAAGCTCAATTAACATCATTTACGAGCATTGTTTGAGATACCTCCTGAGAGACATCCAAAACTATGTTCGACCTGCTACGTCGGCTGTAGTAGGATTTGCTGGTCAATCTGTATGTCCGGTTGGGAGGATATCGTTGAAATTCACATTGGACGACTATAGAGGGAACATGCAAAAAACCATCCTAACATAACTCCTCATAATAAAGGAGTAATTTCCTTATTACATGCTATTAGGAAGATCATGTATGTGAAAGTTCCAGGTAGTCCCGTCTATAGGGCATGGTTTACTCAAATGTCCCTCCGACAAAGGGATCATGATAGTCCAAAGAATGATATTGAGTCCTACAGAATGCAGTCGTGGCATATAACCTGATATGGCTGAACCAATCATAGAGGAATGAAGTGCATCTGTAAGTACCGAGGAGGTTGTTATCAATGAAAAACATGAAGATCAGGAGACAAAGATAGGCGTGGAGTTACCCGAAGTCTTGCGAGCAGTTTTGATAACCCTGCTAAAAAGATATGTAGACACATTCACATGGAAACCTGAAGACATGGTCGGGATTCCTAGGTCATTGATAGAACATTGGCTTAACATCAATCCCATAAATAGCCTCATCGTGCAAAAGAAAGAAGGAAAGAAATGAAATAGTTAACAAGTGAAAGAACTAGTAGCGGCAGGGGTTATGAGAGCTACGTAATTTCCATAATGAATAGAAAACCCTGTATTGGTAAAGAAAGGAGACGACACTACATGAATGTGCTTCGACTTCACTGATCTTAATAAGGCATGCCCGGAAAACAGCTACCCTCTCTCGGAAAAAGAACAGACGATCGAATCGCTGGGAGGATACAAATGGAATTCCTTTTTGGATGCGTACAAGGGGTACCATCAGGTGAACATGGCAATACAGGATGAATAAAAAACAACTTTCCATACAGAAAAAGGAACGTTATGTTACACACAGATGTCATTCAGGTTGAGGAATGCAGGAGCCGCATACCAGAGGTTGGTAGACAAAGTGTTCGAGCAACAAATAGGTAGAAATATAGAATTCTATGTCGATGACATGTTGATCAAAAGTAAGGACGATAGTAATTTCTTGAAGGAAATAGAAGAAACCTTGAAGCAGCTGAGACAAACTAGCATGAAACTCAATCCAATGAAATGTATATTTGGGGAACAAAAAGGAAACTTCTTAAGTCATATCATAACCACGATGGGAATAGAAGCGAATCCAGAGAAGGTAGAAGCACTACTAAAAGTAGAAACTGTTGGATTAGGTGTCTAAGCCCATAACTATAATTGGTATGTACTTGACACGATAGTAGCATGGTCCTTTTGGGCTGCCTTCACCAGAGCAATTTGATAGGATGGATATTTGAGAAAGAGGTTATTTGTGATTTATTAATATATTATAAGAATAATATATTAATTGAGAAATCATATTATTTAATTGCTATTGATCAAGAATTAATTTGGAATTAATTTAGTGATCAAAAGAGACTGATTAAATTTACGGGGACTGATTAGGTAAATCAGTAATACTTATAGTTTGGACTAATGATCCATGTTGATTAGGTTGGACTAAGGCTACATGAGAGTCCATGAAGAGTTAGTCCAAAGGGCCTATCAAATGTGAAGAGTCCATGGTGAATTAGGGTTTACAAGATTAAACTCTAGGAATTCCACACTATAAATGTAACCCCTAGCATCACCAAAAAGGCCCCTAAGAGTTCCAAGAAGAACCCTAGCTGTCTTTGTGTGCCTCCTAGCCTCTCTCTCTCACTATCCTCCATTTGCTTATGGTGTTTGTGACTTATTAGAGGCATCACACTTGAGGTTCTAAGCTCTTGAAAGACCAAGTTCTACAAGCTACATAAAAAGAGGTATTCATCTAACTAATTTTATGTTGTATATCTCCAATTGCATGCTAGCTAGGCTTCATGCTTTGGAAAAATAAAATTACATGTATAACTAGAAGAAACTTAGATCCAAGGCATTAGGGTTGTATGTGCACCATAGAAGTGTTATAGTACCTAAAACCCATCAGAAACACCCAACAAAATAAAAGACATACAAAGCTTTAACGGAAAAGTAGAAACTCTAGGAAGATTCTTGGCGAAATCAACCGAACAAACCTTGCCTTTTTTCAAGAAATTGAAGACACACACAAGGAAAAACATCATCACATGGTCAAGCGAAGCCGAGGAGGCTTTCCATAAGTTAAAGAAACACCTCCGATGTCTTCCAAAACTAGCAAGCTCAATCACAAGTGAACCGCTAACAATATACCTACCAGCAAGTCAAGAAGTGATCAGTGCAGTGCTAGTAGCCGAAAGAGACAAGAAGCATATGCCAGTATATTTTCTTAGCAGAGTATTACAAGGAGTTGAACGAAAATTACTCAATTGTCAAGAAATTAGTTTTGTCTCTCGTATATGCAGCAAGGCTATTACTTGGTATTTCTAGGCTTGCCCCATCCTAGTACTGACAAACCAACTGATCAAGAAAATCTTAACACAACTAGAAAGGTTGTGACGAATGACCACATGAGCAATCGAATTAGGAGAACACGATACCGATTATAGACTAAGGATTAGTATCAAAGGACAAGCATTGGCATATTTTATGACATAAATGCTCAAGGACCAGGGTTGGTTGATGGTACATACTGAGGATACTCCCACTAAGTTGTTGATATCATGCCAAACTCTTATAAAGCATGGGAAAATAGATGAGTGGGTGTTACATACTGATGGAGCCTTTAGCAAAGATGGTTCGGGAGCTGGGATCATTCTTGTCAGTCCACAAGGAGACAAACTAACTTATGCATTGAGATTTGAATTCTCATCTTCAAATAGTGATGCGGAGTATGAAGCTTTGCTCACAGGTGTACGACTAGCACGAAGCATTAACTTCTCAAAGATAAAGGTCATCTGCGACTCCATGTTACTCGTCAACCAAATCAAAGGAGATTACGAGGTGAAAGAGGCACACATACAAAAATATTTGAGCCAAGAGAAAAAGTAGGTAAAAGTTTCAACAGTTTGAAGTCACCCAAGTACATCGGTTGAAGAACAAAGAGTTAGATGCCTTAAGTAATTTGGAATAGGGAGTGTTCAGTCATTTCTCAAAGAAAGTATTAGTAGAAATACTACCAAAAAGGGGCATTAAAGAGCCCATCATAGAGACCTTGGAAATAACTGAAGAGGAGGAATCATGAATGGCACCGTACATCCTCTTCCTTAAAAAATTAATATTACCTACAAACGACAAAAAAGCTCAGAAGGTCCAGATTAATGCAGCACGCTACACTATATATGAAGAACGGATGTATCAGAAGGGATATTGCACTCCTTGGTTAAAGTGTATCACAAAAAGAGAGGCAGAGATTATCCTAAGCAACATACATTCATGCATATGTGGTGTGCATGAAGGTTCGAGAGCAATCACTTAAAAACTAATCTGAACATGGTATTTCTGGCCATCGATGACTAACGACATGAACACTTACATCCAAAAATGCTACGATTTCCAGATACACTCAAACGTTCCTACCCTTCCACCTACGGAGTTGGCAAACATCACCAGCCCATGGTCTTTCTTTCAATAGGGGATTGACATCGTGGGACCTTTTCCTAAAGCACCAGGAAGGTTGAAATTTCTGATAGTAGTTGTAGATTATTTCACCAAATTGTTTGAGGCGGAGGCACTAGCAGTAATCTCAGGAAGAAATGAGGGAAAGTTCATGTGGAAACTAATAGTATGTTGCTTCGGACTGCCACACATGATCATTAGTGACAAAGAGAAGCAATTCACAGAGAATCCTTTCAAAAAAATGGTGCTAGGAGAAAGGAATCAAGCATAACTTCATCTCGGTGGCACACCAACAAATGAATGGGTAGGTAGAGGTTACCAAAAGAACTCCGATGAAGGGAATCAAGAAAAGATTGGGACAAGCTAAAGTAAGTTGGGTCGATGAATTACAAAGTGTACTATAGGCATACCGAACAACAACATCCATGCCGACTAAAGAAACACCATTTAGCTTGGTATTTGAGATAGAAGCGGTTATCCCCATAGAGGTAACAGTGTGAAGCACCCAAAATAGGAATCCTCAGGAAGGCACGAACAGTATATACCTACGAACAAACCTGGATCTTATGGAAGAAAGACGAAATAATGCAGCTATACGACAAGCAACCTATAAAGCAATGACAAAAAGATATTACAACACAAGAGTCAAGCATACAACATGCAAAGTGGGAGATTTGTTTCTTTGCAGAAACAAAGTAAGCCGTCAAGAACATATCGGGAAGTTAAGCCCAAACTGGGAAGGACCATACTTAGTGATAGAAGCCAGAGGAAATGGTTCATACGTTATGGAGAAGATGGAAGGAATTCGATTGCCAAGGACATGGAATACGGGAAACCTTTTCAAATTCCATTTCTAAGACATCAAGAATCACGAATCAGCCTGTGGTCGATCAAGAAACGTATTAATAGCATTAGGCAATAATCACATTTTATATACTGTTGATTATGACCTCGAATGCAATATTTTAGATTTTGATCGATAAAACGTTACTAGGTTCTTACTAAGCATGAACCATGAGCTTTTGTAGCTTATGGTTCGGTCACTGTGATCAACCACATCATGGTTCGACCCTATTTATATTTAATACGAACCATGAGCTTTTGTAGCTTATGGTTCGGTCACCATGATCCACTACATCTGTGACATCCCCAATTTCACGGCTAGAAAAGACCGATTTATTTATGTTTATTTTGAAATCAGAGTATCCTTAAAAGAATAATATTGCGGAATTTGTTCCCAAAAACATGATAATGATATTATCAAAACATTTCTGAAGAAAATTATTTTCTTTATATTAAAAACCTTGGGATGTCATTGTCGATACCGTACATAAGCATAAACGAAATAATATAGGTCTTACACTAGTTTATCTAAACTACTTGCCCATTATCTTCTTTACTCTTAAGGATCTACCCTAAGAATCAATTATTCCTCGTTCATTCATTCCTAAGGATCATCCTAAGGAATCGGCACGAAGTCCATCGTCACTGGGGTTTAGGCACTAAGTCTGCATAGTCTCCAGGGTTTATACAACAGGCACTACGTCCGCATAGTCGCCAGGGTTTTGGCACCAAGTCTGCATGATCGCCAAGGTTTAGGCACCAAGTCTGCATGATCTCCAGGGTTTAGAGTACACCGGGTGAACACATCGTTCACAACACCTACAGGTTGTGAGTCTGCTAGTGTTCCACTGGACTGTCTAGAATAGTCTGTGGTTGTCATCCATACTCTACTAGATGACGGGGACATCATTTGGGAAAAAGGCTTCTCACATCGTCCACCTCTCACCCTTACCTCTCAGTCTATATCACCTCTCAACTCATCATCCAACTCATATTTCATCTACCCATGTTTTACCCAACATATTATGTAGATATAAATACATATACAGTTTAAATCATATAAAACTTGTATAAAATCGTTCATCCAACATAGATAGCAACTATACAGATAATATGCACACATAGCATGTAATTTATATAAAATACTTCATATCTATGTGTAAGATGAAAGTAACTATCCACTCACTTGTTAAGGTGGTGATTCTGAACTCAGACAGCGCTTCGTTATCTCAAAACAATTTTCCCTTGACAAAACCTAGTATCAATACCACTAGGGTTTAGTCTAACGTTAACCGCGACTAATTAATAGCCAAGCTATTATTACTATTATATAAGCGTTAAACAACACTCTTATATAACTCATAATAATAGCCCAAATAATTATTTTAAGGTCCTAATAATGTTACTAGAATTATTTAAAAACTATATTAAAAATTGCATAGGCGTAGCTCACTTACAACGAGTTTTATAGAAAACCGAGCTTCGCTTGGAGCAGCGTTTCCGAACCGAAAGACCATTTTTTCTCGGGACTCCGGGAGCCTCGGGGCGTCCTTTGGGTGCTAGGGGTTTACCTAGGGTTTAGGGGGGGGGGTTAGAACCCTTAGAGAGAGAAATAAATTAGAGAGAGAAAAGATTTTTGGTGTGAGAAGTCGGAACACCTCGCAACCTATTTATACGCGTCTGATCTCGGACTTACGTTGGGCGTTCGGACTCAGCTACGTTGGGCGTAGCTCGGATAAGGTTGCCAGCTTCGCACCAGCTGGCTCGCACATCGGATGGATAAGAACCAAAGTACGCTGGGCGTACTCGGCCTCGGACGTGGGGCATAATTTCGAGGCTACGTGGCGTGATCCGAAGCGAGGCCTGATCAGCGATGGATGGTCCAGATGTTGCCACGTCATCACAGTTTCACAAATTCAAGTGCAATCTTTAAAAAATTCGTAACTCTCGCGTACGAGCTCCGTTTTTGACGTTATTTATATCCACGCGTAGGCGGGAACGTACTCTACAACTTTCGTTTAGACTCCGTCGGCTAGTTTTGACTTTATTTTAAAAGTTATATTATTAACAGGCCGGGACAGGATTGGTCCGTTAAAATCTCATAACTTCTTCATCCGATGTCCGTTTTCGTCTGTCTTTTTATCGTTACACTGCTATTAATGAAGATATTCGATTCTCTTTTAGGTTGTGTCGGCGAAAAACCGCTCGATCTAATATTCAAACTTCGGGCTGTACACCGCTTAGCCGAAACTTTGAAAAATCATAACTTCCTCATACGAAGTCAGATTTGGGCGTTTTTTTATGGACGCGGTCGGTTTAACATATTCTACAGCTTTCGTTTAGATCGCCAAGACTAAAAGTCGTTCTATCATAAATTCACTATTTACGTTTCCCGGCGCCGTGCCGGTTTTGCCGTAAAACTTCGATGGGCCATCACTTCTTCGTTATAACTCAGATTTTGGCGTTCTTTATATGTACGGAACCCTTGTAACATATACTACCACTTGGTTAAGCTTATTCCTTCTAAATAATCTTTCGTCAAAAACTCATTTTTGATGCTCATTGTCTTTAAATTGACTAGCCCGGATCTACGGGCGTTACAATTATCTCCCCCTTAGGACGATTACGTCCCAGAATCATCAACGAAACAGGGTTGTATAATGACTCCTTACGTTATATCTTCATCCTATGTAATAACCGTAACTTCTATGTTGCTTTGAACGAGTATTTAACTCTTGGACTCCTTGACTGCAGGTGGTGCTCGATCTTGCACCTGCTCCGTTAGACTCCAAATTATGGCCTTCAAGTCATAATCTAGATCCTTACTGGAGACTACTTCTTCTTCTTAAGATAAGTTCTTTTATTACTACAATGGATCGATGTGTCATATTCTAATGACCTATCATCGTAGGTTGCAACGCTTAGACTCAGGTCTCTTAGAGTTAAATTCCATAACAGACTATACCTTCCTTCATGTTATAATGTGATATAATCACATCTTAAAAGGTAGCATTCCTAGATACAAGCAACTATCGCGATACCTCTACTGATCGCTTTGATTGTCTTTCACTTCAAGTTTCTAGCTTAAGTCAGATGCTACATCGGACTTGGTTCTCTGAACCATTTAACATACTCGTCTTAGTCGGACTCAATTTGATATGACCGCTAGGGTCGGAATAACAACAATCTTCTTAATCATTACCGAAACAATGGTAACGACATACTTGAATAAAATGGTATCAATTACTAGCTTCTTGGTAACCTTGTGACTTTCCCTGATCCAAGCGTGAGTCCTGTGCTTCCAGTAGTATAGGCCTCTACTACCATTCACACCTACTCATACTCGTCCCAAGTATTGTCTCGCAGTTTTCCAAGTTACCATACAAGAAGATCACATAACAATTTAACACACCAGATAACAAAACAAAGGTTTTATATTATTCCTTGAAATGATTACATAGGTGTTCAAGTTTACCCTAAACTATGCCTCTAGTAGGCTACATCATACTATACTATGGCTAATGCATAACTCGATCTTCAGATACGAACTCCTCATCCTCGATTTCTCGCGTCATTTTCTGCCTCGTCGAGGATCATGTGGAATGCCCTTGGCCTTGGTGGCGTTTCTGGCCTTGCTGCCTCGTTTTTCTTCGGGCAGTCTTTAGAAACATGCCCTTCTTTGTTACATCTGTAGCACACCCTCTTGTTGGATGTACACTTGCTGGCGTAATGCCCTGTCTTTCCACATTTGTAGCAAGTCACCTCCTCGCTACATTCCCCGAAGTGTTTCTTTTTACACTTCTTGCACCACTTAGCTTCACCTCCTCCTTCTCCTTCAGTCTTTGAGAATTTCCTTTCTTTGTTGGATTTTGAAGATCCTTCGTACTTCCTTTTCTCGCCAAGGCTAAAAGTCATTCTATCGTAAATTCACTATTTACGCTTCTTGGCGCCGTGCTGGTTTTGCCGTAAAACTTCGACGTGCCATCACTTCTTCGTTATAACTTGGATTTCGGCGTTCTTTATATGTACGGAACCCTTGTAACATATACTACCACTTGGTTAAGATTATTCATTCTAAATAATCTTCCATCAAAAACTCATTTTTGATGCTCATTGTCTCTAAATTGACTAGCCCGGATCTACGGGTGTTACATAATAGGACTAATTTTACCATCTTCCGCTGTAACTTCTTTGTCTTATGGTCAACAATCTCCTCGGGCTCTTCAATCAGCCTCTTACTCTCATCAATCCTTAACTCCGAGAGTGGAATTATATCAGGAACTTCTTTCGAGAACCTCCTCAAATAACACACATGGATGGTGTTATGAAGTCCATCAAGCTCTGCTCGTAATTCCAACTTGTAAGATTGATTTCCAACTCTCCAAAGCACTTTAAATGGTCCGATAAACCTTGGACTTAGTTTCCCTCTCTTACCGAATCTTATAAGTCCCTTCCATGGCGAGACTTTAAGCAACACCATATCTCCAACTTCGAATGTCATTGGTCGTCGCTTCTTATCGGTATAGCTCTTCTGACGATCTTGAGTTGGAAACATCCTTTCTCTAATCACCTTTAGTTTCTCAGCAGTCTGATGGACTATCTCTAGTCCCATAACCTGCTTTTTTCCAGCTTCAAGCAAACAAGACAGCGTACGACACTTTTGTCCATACAAGGCTTTATAAGGTGTCATCTTAATGCTTGAACGATAATTATTGTTATAGGATAACTCTACTAGGGTTATATGTTCATCCGAGTTACCTTTAAATTCTTGGGTACATGCTCTTAGCATATCTTCTAGCGTTTGAATCATTCTTTCACCCTGACCATCAGTCTATGGATGGTAGGCTATACTCAAACACAATTTCGTACACATTTCTTCTTGTAGACTTTTCCAAAACCTAGAAGTGAAACGACTGTCACAATCTGACACAATTGTTAAAGAAACACTATGAAGTCTTACTATCTCCTTCACATAGACATCTGCAAGCTTATCCATAGGCCACTTCTCATTGGCTGATATGAATTATGCACTCTTTGTCAATCGAACTATGATTACCCAAATCATATCATGACCTTTCTACGTCCTAGGCAACTTAGTCACAAAATCCATGGTGACGTCTTCCCATTTACCCATGGGAACTGGTAAAGGCTCAAATTTCCTATAAGGTTTCTAGTGTTGCGCTTTAACTCTTGAGCAAGTCACACAGTCAGCCACATACTTTGCAACATCGAGCTTCATCGTCGGCCACCAATAGTAAGGTTTCAGATCCCTATACATCTTGGTACTTCCAGGATGAATCGATTACATGGTCTTGTGGGTTTCTTCCATGAGAAGACCTCTCATTCCTCCTCCCTTCGGTACCCAAATCCTGTTTTGGAATACCTTCAACCCTTGACTGTTCGTACCGAATTCCAACGTTTTTCCTAAAATTTCCTCCTTTTGGTTATCTCCTTCCAAATCTTCCTCTTGAGCTTTCCTGATGCTTTCTACAATTTTTGAGACAATCTCTATCCTCAACGCTCTTGGCTTCTTCCTTTCCAAATTTACCTTCCTACTCAAAGCATCTGCTACGACATTCGCTTTACCAGGGTGGTAAAGTATCTCACAGTCATAGTCCTTGAGTAACTCCAACCAATGTCATTGTATCATATTCAATTCCTTTTTATCAAAGAGATACTGGAGACTCTTATGATCAGTGTAAAGCTTACACTTAGTGCCATAAAGATAATGCATCTATATCTTTAATGCAAATACTACTGCTGCCAACTCTAGATCATGAGTGGGGTAGTTCTTCTCATGCTCCTTCAGTTGTCGAGATGCATATGCAATTACTTTATCTCTCCGGTTCAGAACACAACCTAACCCAACTCCAGATGCATCACTATAAACTGTGAAGTCTTCAATTCTATCAGGTAAAGAAAGAATCAGTGCTTCATACAAATTCTTCTTTAGCTTCTCGAAAGCTTCTTCATGCTTCTCACTCCACGTATGTGTAGCTCCTTCACGAGTCAAAGCTGTTAAGGGAGCAGCTATCGAAGAAAATCCTTGGATAAACCTTCTGTAATATTCGAATTTATACCTTAGAGTCTTGTAATAAAGAGATGCATTAGAACCCCAAAAGAACCCAAGAATTTCAGACTCGAGAACCAAAGAGAGAAGTGAGAATGGTGTGGAGGGAAAGAATGGGATCTGCAACCATTTTATAGCCAAAATTCGAAGGCGTGCCACCTACATTGTCGGGGGTGCTAACGTGGCATTGTCGGGGTGGTGACACGTGTCGGGTTTCTGTTGGAGTGTCAGGGCGTGCCACGTCTGCTCTCTGTGTGCGCAGGTGCGCGCGATAAATCTCATTTTCTTTAAAAATTAATATCTTCTCCGTACGAGCTTCGTTTTTAATGTATTGTATGTCCACGTGTAGCTATCGACGAGATCTACAACTTTCATTTAGACTATGTTGGCTAATTTTCAATTTATTTTAAATTTATATTTTTAGAGGCTTAGATTGTTAAAGTCCATGTAAAAATCATAACTCTCTCATACGATATCCGTTCTCTACTGTCTTTATATCGACGGATAGGTATGAACGAGACCTTCAACTCTCCTTTAGATTTCTTTTCCTAAACATCGACGGGTCTTAATTTAACTTCCTGTGTCGCGCACTGCTACGCTATAACTTCTAAAAATTGTAACTTCCTCTTACGAAGTCAGATTTGGAAGTTTCCTATATGCATGTTTTGCAATAACTACAACTTTCGTCAAGACTATCTATGCTAAATGGTCTTATATCAAAGACGTTTATTTATGTGACTTGTCGTTTATACTATAAGGTGAAATGGAATGTTACAATTGTAAGTTATCAGGTACAAATAAACGTGAGAAGAAAATATTATCCAATAATATATCAGTTTAACCATACAAACAAAAACCTTTCGGGCTATCACCCAACAGGTACAAACAAACAGAAACCCTAGCCAAATCAAACACTAGTATCCACGTCATCACGCTTAGAAAGTATATCCAAATCTGTCAGTTTCTTCTTCAACACATTGATGTCTACCTTATCCCCTTCCAAAAGACCTAATAATGAATAGCTATAGGTAATCATATGATATAATTGATCAAGAATACGTCATTGTGCATCCGGATAAGACTAGATGACCTTTTTTCCATTCAGTGCTTCGACATACTTTTCTGTCATCTTAACACAAGCCTGATGTAGCCCCAATTGGATGGCCGCAATCTGGAGGGGGCATTAACATTGCCAAAATCGCCTGAGTTCAAAAAAGAACAAACAAAAGAAGGGATGCCTTCTTTTACAACCCACTGCAAATCATAGGCGTCTCGATCTGATAAGGTTTGACATTGAAGAACATCATGCTTGGTAGATGCTTAGAACTCGCCTAGAGATGTAATTTGGGAAATTTTCTCGGAAACAATAGTCTTGAGTTTTGAAAGTTCTTCCTTGAGCAATATGATGCTCACATCATTGCCTGAGCATGCGATCTTTAGTTGCAAAACTTTCTCAGTATAATGAAGTGTCAAAGACTCAAATTGTTGAGTTTTCTCTTCCAACTCTCGGCTTAAGCCCAAATGACGACCAATTGTATCGTCATCGTTGATCTGAAGGTCCCGGTTCAACTTTTTTAGTTCTTCCTAGCAGCGAAGGCTCTCACTCAAATCATCAAGTAATCGCCTATATCACTTTGATAAACCATGCACTTCTTCACGAAGATCCTTTGCCTCCACCTCCATGTAACGCCTGGTTCCTGGTATGCATTTAGATTATTTATTTATTCATTTTGGAAGGGCTACTCGACGAGTTGGTGGCCCTAACTCGTCAAGTAGAAGGCAGGATATGCACGGGTTTGTAGTGAGCTACTCGACGAGTCGAAGTCTTGACTCGATGAGTAGGACAGTCTGGATGAAACCCTAATCTTTAGGGCTTGCACCCTATTTAAGCATCATATCTGGCCTCCACCCCAGCCTCCATCACCTCCAAACCCTAATCTCGAAACCCTAATCAATCTTGAGTGATCTTGAGCTATTTCTTGCCATTTTTTTAATTTAAAGCTAGAAGAAGGAAGCAAGGAATTGGAGTTGCATAAGGAAGGCTGAAGATTCAGAGCTAGGGACTCATTTCTGTCTTTATAGAGGTATAAATCTTATACCTTGGCTTCTATTCACTTAGATCTTCTTTTGAGCTTGCGTATTGTCACTTTTGGGCCATTTCCAAGGTCATTCCGAGATTTGAACTCTTGGGGATGTAAGGACTTCAGATCTGGGCACTCTTGAGCTTTAGGAGCTCAAATTTGCCACCTTTATTCATCCATGGCCCTATTCTATGACTTAGACCTCTATTTTAGCTTGTAGTGGGTGTTTTAGCTTCATAACACCATGCATGCTCGTAAAGTTAGCAACTTTACGTGTAATGCTAGTCTAAGGAGTCCAGATCTATGAGTTGGAAGCATTAGAATTGATTAGAATCGACTGTATGGTTTTGGCATATGAGCGACTCGACGAGTGGTTCTTGTGACTCGGCGAGTCAGGTTGTGGACCCCTAACCCCTTTTCTGGTTTGAGTGAAACCGTTGTGTCTAGGAGATGACTTAGTGAGTTGGGCAAGATTAGGACTCGGAAACTAAAGAAATCGACGAGTCCAAGGAGGGACTCAACGAGTTAATACGTTTTGTCCTGATGTTATGACAGGAAGAACTCGACGAGTCTGGGAAGGGACTCAACGAGTTGACACGATTGACCATGAGACTGAGTAGCATGGAACTCGACGAGTTAAGAGGTAACTCGACGAGTTGGGGTTGACTGGGAGTTGACCTTGAATTTGACTTTGACCAGGATGTTGACTTTGACCAAGGGTAAAATGGTCATTTTACCCTAAGAAGGATTATCAGATTTTTTACTAAGTATTAATGTGATATTGATAGTCGGGGAGTCGTTGGAGCAGCTATCAGATATTCCTCACCGCGAGTTTTTGCAGACAGCTTTGCGATGTGAGTTTTCTTCAGTAGGAACGGGTCTACGGCACCAAGGCCGGCCCGCAGTATGATTATGTTAGTAGCTAAGTGTGGGCGAGGCCCGTATCTCCCAGTTAGCTGAGTGTGGGCGTGGCTCGTATCTCATATCTTAGTTTGATTATGGATATATGCCTGATTGATAAAATTAGTTATACTTGATGTCTGTGTGATACTTGTATGTATGTCTAGTAGTTGAGCGTGGGTGGGGCCCGTATCTCATAGCAGCTGAGTGTGGGCGGGGCCCGTACCTCATAGTAGCCGAGTGTGGGCAGGGACCGTATTTCGTAGTAGCTGAGTGTGGGCGGGGACCGTATCTCAGAGTCAGCGGAGTATGGGCGGGGACCGTATCTCCCAGTTAGTGGAGTGTAGGCGGGGCCCGTATCTCCCATTTAGCGGAGTGTGGGCGGGGCCCGTATCTCCATGAGTGTGGGCGGGGACCGTGTCTCCTAGTTGCATGTTATGTGTATGGTATGTGGTAGTTTGGGGAGACTCACTAAGCTTCGTGCTTACAGTTTTCAGTTTTGGTTTCAGGTACTTCCGGTAGCAAGGGGAAGGGCTCGGGATGATTGCAGCGCACACACCATATGTTTCAGCCTGGTATGTTTATACTCTGATATTTTGATATACATTAATATGATGCTTGAGATATTATGATATAGGGATGGGATTTAGAACCGGAAAACCGGACCGGAACCGGAATCGGACCGGAACCGGAACCGTTAGAACCGGAATATGTAAAACCGGTCCAGGTCCCGGGTTTAAAGAACGGCTCTATCCGGGTTCCGGGTAATCCGGGTTTCGGGTCCGGGTAAACCGGGTTTAAGAACCGGAACCGGTTTTAAGGGCCAGAACCGGTTTCTATGGAAAGTTTAAAACATGCATATCTCATTCGTTTGAAGTCGGATTGGCATGATGTTTTTTCCATAGTATAGTTTATAGTTTTTACATGATTTTAGACTATTTTTTTTTGTCATTTTTGGGTTTATATTCATTGACTTATAGTCTCTCAATGTCGGGATATCAAAGCTGAAAATTTTATGTTTTTCCGCTTTTTTTTGTATTCTGTGATAGTTTTAAAACATGCATATCCCATTCGTTTAAAGTCGGATTGACATGAGGTTTTTTCCATAGTATAGTTTATAGTTTGTACATGATTTCAGACTATAATTTTGTCATTTTTGGGTTTATATTCATTGACTTATAGTCTCTCAAAGTTGGGATATCAAAGCTGGAAATTTTATGTTTTTCAGCTTTTTTTATATTCTGTGATAGTTTTAAAACATGCATATCTCATTCGTTTGAAGTCGGATTGGCATGAGGGTTTTTCCAAAGTGTAGTTTAAAGTTTGTAAATTATTTTAGACTATAATTTTGTTATTTTTGGGTGTTTATTCATTGACTTATAGTCTCTCAAAGTCGGGATATCAAAGTTGAAAATTTTATGTTTTTCAGCTTTCTTTGTATTTCGTGATAGATTTAAAACATGCATATTTAATTCGTTTGAAGTCGGAATAGCATGCGGTTTTTTCCAAAGTGTAGTATAGAGTTTGTACATGATTTTAGACTATAATTTTGTCATTTTTGGTTTCATATTCATTGATTTATAGTCTCCCAAAGTTGGGATATCAAAGCTGCGAATTTTTTTTTCTCAGTTTTATTTTTGTATTTTGTGGAATTTTAAAACATGCATTCGACCCACTTTACCCGGTTCCCCGGGTTTTTCGGTTTTAGACCCACTTTACCCGGTTCCATTCGACCCACTTTGATATTTCTAGGTTTTCCGGTTCTAGACCCACTTTACCCGGTACCTTACCTGGAACCGAACCGGAACCAGTTCCTATATACCGGTCCGGTTTCCGGTCCTAAACAATATCGTTAACCGGTTCCTGGGTTTTCCGGGTCCGAGTCTACCGTTCTGGGTTTGTACCCACTCTCATCCCTATTATGATATGTGTTTGGATAACTATGGTTTTATTAATAATTAAAAACGAAATTTTTGGTCTGTATTTTTGGGATGTTTCACTCCAGCTGCTCATGAAGGACAAACATCCCCTTCAATGCCTAGAAAGCTTCCTCGAACTTCAGTTTCTTCACGACAAGGATGCTAGCCCGCTTTCGAGTGTGAAAAGACACTTCATTAATCAGGTAGATTCATTCCATCAAGCAAGAACTAGCCCATTCAAGGCTCTCATCATTAAAAGCGTTTGCAAGCTCTGGACTTTTAGGAATGGAAGTCGTGGAAAAGGATCGTTGCAATTGAGGTAATGAGGCAGTGTATGTAAAAAGTGTAGGCAAAGCAGCCTCCTTACCAGTGTAACGACCCAATTTTTACGCCCAAAAATTTCGTTTAAAATAAATGGTTTGCAAAACATTTGTAGTAAAACATCATCCGATCATATCATCTCATAAAATATATCTTATGTCTGAAACCAAATCATAAAATAATAATAATAATGTCAGAGTACAATCCCAGAACATCTCATAGTGCGGAAAACCAATGTGTGTGTATGATGTGCCGCTACCGCGCCAGCTCCTTCCCCTTCGCTGAAGAGGTACCTGAAACAAAACTGTAAACTGCAAGCACGAAGCTTAGTGAGTTCCCCCATCGTACCACATACCATACAATCACATAACATACAGATACTGTCAGGAATATCTGGGTGCCCGACCTACCCCTTCGGTCCTTTCGACCGGATACTGCCCAGCATATCTGGGTGCTGGCCTCCCCTTCAGTCCTTTCGACCGGATATTGCCTAGCATATCTGGGTGCTGGCCTCCCCTTCGGTCCTTTCGACCGGATACTGGGGACTATTTCACCCCTCTACTACTACCACATAACATATATCACATAACCATAATCTGTCTAACATGACTGGGTATGACTACCCCTTTCGGCCCTATCGACCGGAAATCCTGGGGACTATCTCCCCTACTGCTACTAGCATATAACATCATATCATACTAGCACATAACATATCAGGTAGTAGCAAACCTAGATGATATCACAAAGACAATCATCCAACATACAACTCCTACTGGTGGGCCGGCATTGTGGCCGTAGACCCACCGCTACTGGAAGGTAACTCACCTCGAAAAGTAGCTGCTGGAAGTCTGCTCGCTAGACGTCTGACTGCTGCACCGGTAATCCTCCGGCTATAAATCCATAAACATCGATTAGTCACTCATAAATACCCTTAGGTCAAATGACTGACCTGCCCCTGGTCCAAGGTCAACTCCTCGGTCAAAGTCAACTTCCAGTTGACTGGACTCGCCGAGTCCTGGCACAGACTCGCCGAGTCCCTCTCCCACTATTCCCGTACTAACTCATCAAGTCCCTTTTCCCTACTCACTAAATCACCCTAACTCACTACTTGGGACGATTAGACCGGCTCGCGATACGACTCGCCGAGTCCGAGAACAACTCGCCGTGTCCCTACGAGCAGATCTCCTACTCGCTTCCAAATCCTCACCAGAGCATCCATCTTGAGGATTTGGGTTTCTGGGACTTTTGCTACTCGATAAATTGCTAATTCCGCGAGCAGTTACGAAGGGTTGGACCTTCTACACTTAAACCCCTCTTAACTCAGTAACTGTTCATATGACTCGCCGAGTTGGAAGAACACTCGTCGAGTCCCAGGCAATCTTCATAGGACTCGCCGAGTGGTTCATCCAACTCGTCGAGTCTAAGACCATCTTCATAGAACTCGCCGAGTGCGCTTTGGCACTCGCCGAGTCCCTTCAACCCTCCTTCCAAACAGACCAATTCTTAGGCATGCAACGGTTCCAAACCATAGATCTAAGCTCCTAGGGCATGCTTATCACGTAAAGTTGCAAACTTTACGTGCATGCATGGCCCTATGAGCTCCAAAAGGCAAATCCAAGCTCTTTATGAGGTCAAACACTCAATAGGGACCTCAATCACTTCATCCACAGAGACTTTACACTTCTAAGATGTCCCTAAGGTCCAGATCTGAAGTCCTTTCAGAACATGGAGCATAAACACATGGAGTTTGAGGTTTTAGGGCTTGAAAACCACAAATTTGGGACAAAAAGGGAATCTAATGAACTAGTGATCAAGGTAGGAACTTTTCTACCTGAATGGAAGCTTCCCACAGTGTAGATTTCGGATCTACTTTCCCTCCTTGCACTCTTCAACCTTCTCCTTCTTCTTCTAAGCTCCAAACTTCCTTCACAATGCCAAAATCACTCACAAGAACAATATGGGGGCTAGGGTTTCGCTCTACAGCTCTTCTGGAACTGTTAGGGACAAGGAAGGCCGAGTTAGAGTGTTTAAATTGGGTGCAAGCCCCTGGATTAGGGTTTTTGTCCAGACAGCAGCTACTCGCCGAGTCCGGGACCCGACTCGACGAGTCCACAACTTAAACCCCGTGCCCCTTCCCGCTTCTACTCGGCGAGTCGAGCCTTTGACTCGCCGAGTCCAAGGCCAGAATGCAAAATACTCAAAGATTTAAATAAAAGAATACGTACCAAGAACCAGGTGCTACAAATCTCCCCCACTTATTTTTGACTTCGTCCTCGAAGTCTGCTGCTTGCTCCTGAAACAGCTCGGGGTAATGCTCCATCATCTCATCCATCGGCTCCCATGTCCATTCCGAGCCCTTCCGGTGCTGCCATTTCACCTTTAACAGCTTAACCCTCTTGTTCCTCAGATCCTTCGACTTCCGGTCGAGGATCACCACATGCCGCTCGATGTAATTTAGGCTGTCATCAACCTGAATGTCCTCCAAGGGTACCACTGCTGAGTCGTCCACCAGGCACTTCCGCAGCTGGGAGACGTGGAAAGTGTTGTGGATCTGACTGAGCTCGGCTGGCAGATCCAACCGGTATGCCACCTTGCCCACCCGGGCTACCACCCTGAAGGGTCCAATGTATCTAGGGCCCAACTTGCCTCGCTTCCTGAATCGGATGACGCCCTTCCATGGCGACAACTTCAGGAGGACCATATCCCCGACCTGGAATTCCAGGTCTGACCGACGCTTATCAGCATAACTTTTCTGCCGACTCTGAGCAGTCTGAAGCCTGCTCCGGACCTGCTGAATCTTCTCTGTCGTCTTGAGCACTACTTCGGTGCTCCCCATGACTCTCTGGCCAACCTCACCCCAACATATCGGGGTCCTGCACCTCCTCCCGTATAACATCTCGAAGGGAGGACGGTCAATGCTCGCATGATAACTATTATTATACGAGAACTCCGCCAACGGGAGGTAGGTATCCCAACTACCTCCGAAATCTAAAACACATGCCCGCAGCATATCCTCCAGAGTCTGGATGGTCCGCTCGCTCTGGCCATCCGTCTGCGGGTGAAAAGCGGTGCTAAAATGCAGACGAGTACCCAGCTCGTCATGAAACTTCTTCCAAAACCTGGAAGTAAACCGCACATCTCTATCTGAAATCACCGAAACTGGCACTCCGTGCCGCGCCACCACCTCCCTGATATAGATATCGGCCAATTTCTCGGCCGAGATGCTCTCCTGAATCGGGATAAAGTGGGCGCTCTTGGTCAATCTTTCGACAATGACCCAGATTGAATCCATTCCCCGCGCGGTCCTGGGAAGCTTGGTGATAAAATCCATCGTGATGTCTTCCCATTTCCACAGCGGAATATCCAACGGCTGCATCTTGCCATGTGGTCTCTGATGCTCGGCCTTGACCTTCCTGCAGGTCAAGCACCGCTCCACGTACCATGCTACATCCCGCTTCATGCAGGGCCACCAATAGTCCAGACGAAGATCCCTATACATCTTCGTCGCCCCGGGATGAATGGAGAACCGGGATGTGTGCGCCTCCTCCATCAGGACCTGGCGCACGCCTCCATGATAAGGGACCCACACCCTACGGTGAAGAGTCAATAACCCTTGGCTATCATAGTCGAAAGAGGAAACCTGTCTCACAATCCGCTCACTCTTCCGATGTTCCTCCTTCATAGCCTCCTGCTGAGCCTCCCGGATCCGTTCCAGAAGCGGAGTCACCACTGTCATCCTCAGACAGATATCCCTGATCGGCGCTGCCTTGCGGCTAAGCGCATCGGCCACGACATTGGCCTTCCCCGGATGGTAAAGGATCTCACAATCATAATCCTTTACCACATCAAGCCACCGACGCTGTCTCATATTCAGATTTGGCTGATCCATGAGATACCTCAAACTCTTGTGGTCCGTGTAAATCGTACAACGAACCCCATAGAGGTAATGACGCCAAATCTTGAGGGCGAATACAACAGCCCCCAACTCCAAATCATGCGTCGGGTAATTCGCCTCGTGAGGCTTCAGCTGCCTCGACGCATAGGCGATGACATGCCCTCTCTGCATCAATACCGCGCCCAAACCTGCGATGGATGCATCGCAGTACACCACAAAATCCTCCATGCCCTCTGGCAGGGCTAAGATTGGCGCCTCGCACAATCTCTGTCTCAGTGCCTCGAACGCGGCCTGCTGCTCAGGCCCCCAACGATACACCACCGACTTCTTAGTCAGTCGGGTGAGCGGAACTGCTATCTTGGAGAAGTCCTGAATGAATCTCCGATAGTAGCTTGCCAATCCCAGAAAGCTCCGAATCTCAGATGGAGACCTCGGAACCTCCCAACTCATCACGGCCTCCACTTTGGCCGGATCTACCGAAATCCCGTTCTGGTTGATAAGGTGCCCAAGAAACTGCACCTCGCGCAACCAGAACTTACACTTGGAGAACTTAGCATACAAGTTCTCCCTCCTGAAAGTCTGCAGAACCTCCCGCAGATGCTCCTCATGCTGCTCTCGCGTCTTGGAGTAAACCAAGATATCGTCGATAAACACTATCACAGACCGGTCTAACATCGGTCTACATACGCGGTTCATGAGGTCCATGAACGTGGCAGGAGCATTGGTGAGCCCGAAAGGCATCACCGCAAACTCATAGTGGCCGTAACGCGTCCGAAACACAGTCTTCTGCACATCCTCCTCTCTGACCCTCATCTGGTGATACCCTGAATGCAAATCAATCTTGGAGAACCAAGATGCTCCCTGTAGCTGGTCAAAGAGGTCATCAATCCTCGGGAGTGGGTAGCGGTTCTTCACCGTTACCTTGTTCAGCTCCCGATAATCTATACACATCCGATGCGACCCGTCCTTCTTCTTTACGAACAGAATCGGGCCTCCCCAGGGTGAACTGCTCGGTCGAATGAAACCCTTGTCTAACAGCTCCTGCAGCTGCGTAGACAACTCCTGCATCTCGGGAGGAGCCAACCGATATGGTGCCTTGGCTATCGGAGCTGCACCAGGAACTAGGTCGATCCTGAACTCCACCTGTCGCTCCGGAGGTATCCCTGGCAACTCCTCGGGGAATACATCCGCGAATTCTCGTACTACGGGCACATCGCCCACCGTCGCCCTACCCGTCTCCTGGGTATCCATAACATACGTGACATAACCTGTGCAACCCTGCTGGAGGTAACGCCTAGCTCTCGCTGCTGAACATATAGCTGGTCCTCGCTGTGGCCTCTCGCCCTGAATCACCAGCTCTCCCCCACTTGTGGTCCTGATCCGCACCAACTGCTGCGCGCAGTCGATCACTGCCCCATTAGGGCTGAGCCAATCCATGCCTATAATCATCTTGTTCCCACGCAATGGAATGGGAACCAAGTCTACCAAGTAGCGCTCCTCAAATAACCTCAGCACACAATCTCGGAAGACCTCAGATGCTCGCACTGACCGGTCGTCCGCAATCTCGACCTCTATAGGGCAGTCCAACATGCCCGAAGACGCAGGAAACTTCTTGCTAAGCGCAAGAGAGACGAATGATCGAGTAGCGCCCGAATCAAACAACACCTGAACCGGGATGTCGTTCACATGGAACGATCCTAAACCGAGCACATATCAATAACATAGACACCATAAAAATAAATCAGAGGGAAAGAATCATACTCGTCACCACATCGGGTGCAGCGCGTGCCTCCTCGGTAGTCAGCTGAAATGCCTGACTCCTCACCACTGGAGCCTCTGCCTTGCCCTGCCGGCCATCGGTAATCCGCAGGGTCGCTGGAGCTGGCGCCCTCACTGGCGCTGCTGCTGTCAACAGGGGGCAATTGGCCTTCTTGTGGCCCCTCTGGTTGCAGTGGAAACACAGCAACTCTGACGTCTGTAACACAGGTGCAGGGGCGGTACAATCCCTGCTGAAGTGCCCCATCTTGCCGCACTTGTAGCAGCCCGGCGATCCCACTCTACATGCCCCCTCATGCGCCTTGCCGCATTTCCTACAGCGGCCTCGCCTCTGTTGGCCTTTCGGCCCAGCATCTGATCCCTTGGGCTTCTTTCCCGAAGCCCCCGTAACCTGCCCCTCTTCTGCCTTCCTCTTCCGGATATGCTCCAGATCAATCTCCCTCTCCCTTGCCCTGGCAATCATGGAATCCAGAGTAGGACAAGCTGAAAAGCTAACATGCTCACGAATGTCAGCTCGTAGCATATCATGATAGCGGGTCCTCCTCATGTCCTTGTCGCCCGTATACTGGGGCACCAGTAACGCCCTCTCCCGGAACTTGGCGGTGATCTCCGCCACAGTCTCCGTGGTCTGCCTCATATCCAAGAACTCCCTGGCTAACTGCTGGAGCTCCACTGCAGGTGCGAACTCCGCTCTGAAGCGTGTCACAAAGTCTGACCATGTCATAGCCTCAACAGCCGAGGCTCCCATAGAGTCACCAACCGACTCCCACCAATCCCTAGCCCGGTCCCTCAGACATCCTGCTGCAAATCGTACCTTCGACCCCTCAGGGCAGAAGCTGGTCAGCTGTGCAGACTCAATGTCTGCAATCCATCGTCTGGCAGCAATGGGGTCCTTCGCCCCATGGAAATCTGGCGCACCACTGCCCCTGAAGTCCTTAAAGGACATTATGCGAGATCCTGACTGGCCAGATGCCATGTCACTCCTGAACGCCCTGAGGCGGTCCTCCATCAGCTCAACTATCCCTTCCTTGATCGACCCGAAGATGATGGGGGTCGACTCAAGGATGCCTCTGGTGATCTCTGACGCGATGAACTCGCGTAGCCTCTCATCCACTGGTTCGGAACCTGAACCCGAACCCGATCCCTCTCCCGAATTGCCAACAGCTGGCCTCGAACGTAGTACCACCATTCTGCAATACATAACGACAACTGATAGTGGTACTGACACACCTTAGAGGGATTACATCTACTGCAAGGTTCCTGGTCTCGCCTCAACCTTTCTCAATTCAAGTACAGATCCTCTGCTTTCAGTAGTACGGGCCCATACTACCTTCCACATCTATCCGTACTTTCCTCAAGAACAGCCTCGATTCCACCAAGTCCCTTATACTACTACTGCTGATCTCATGCTACTCTCGTCCTAGGCTTGCCCTAGGTAATCGCCATCCCACTCTCTGCCATCAGCTGCATAAGAAGTCCCTGCTTCCTTCCCCTAACTAGCTCACGAATACTATTACATATTACTCAGACTAGATAATTCTTCGAATGAGAGGTCCCACCCTACAACGGTTGGACTCAAACAAGAGCTGCGAAATAGGGCTAGACCCAACCTTCTGAAATTATTTAGTCCTTGCAATATGTAACTTAACATATTCGTTTACTAGTTAGTGAAAGACAACTAGAACTCCTAAAAGCACATAGCAAGCAGCATTCGGGCATTGAGTACACATAATCAAGTATATACTACTCTGGCTATCATACTGACTGATCTGTACTAGCATACAATGCTAAGCTCATACTATCGGGCATAACCTAAACAGGCTACCCTACTACTGTCTACTTAGTACTAGCATGCAATTCTCATGAAGCTGGAACACTTAAAGCAGGCACATAAGGCATTATTCCTAGATCCTTAGTCCTATTCTACCATGCTGTTCTACTGAAACTGAAACTGATAATTATAACATAAACTTGTATGGGTACTTTGGGGAAAACTTACTTGAGCTCGGCCGGTCGCGCACATCACACACTTTGTTCTTTCTCGAAACTCTTTTACTTAGCCTTTAGAAAATCATTTATTTATAAAACTCTTTTAATCCCTTGATTTGAGTCCAGACACCCCGAAGGTGTGTCCGAATCCCTCAAACCAGGGCTCTGATACCAACTTGTAACGACCCAATTTTTACGCCCAAAAATTTCGTTTAAAATAAATGGTTTGCAAAACATTTGTAGTAAAACATCATCCAATCATCATCCGATCATATCATCTCATAAAATATATCTTATGTCTGAAACCAAATCATAAAATAATAATAATAATGTCAGAGTACAATCCCAGAACATCTCATAGTGCGGAAAACCAATGTGTGTGTGTATGATGTGCCGCTACCGCGCCAGCTCCTTCCCCTTCGCTGAAGAGGTACCTGAAACAAAACTGTAAACTGTAAGCACGAAGCTTAGTGAGTTCCCCCATCGTACCACATACCATACAATCACATAACATACAGATACTGTCAGGCATATCTGGGTGCCCGACCTACCCCTTCGGTCCTTTCGACCGGATACTGCCCAGCATATCTGGGTGCTGGCCTCCCCTTCGGTCCTTTCGACCGGATACTGCCTAGCATATCTGGGTGCTGGCCTCCCCTTCGGTCCTTTCGACCGGATACTGGGGACTATTTCACCCCTCTACTACTACCACATAACATATATCACATAACCATAATCTGTCTAACATGACTGGGTATGACTACCCCTTTCGGCCCTATCGACCGGAAATCCTGGGGACTATCTCCCCTACTGCTACTAGCATATAACATCATATCATACTAGCACATAACATATCAGGTAGTAGCAAACCTAGATGATATCACAAAGACAATCATCCAACATACAACTCCTACTGGTGGGTCGGCATTGTGGCCGTAGACCCACCGCTACTGGAAGGTAACTCACCTCGAAAAGTAGCTGCTGGAAGTCTGCTCGCTAGACGTCTGACTGCTGCACCGGTAATCCTCCGGCTATAAATCCATAAACATCGATTAGTCACTCATAAATACCCTTAGGTCAAATGACTGACCTGCCCCTGGTCCAAGGTCAACTCCTCGGTCAAAGTCAACTTCCAGTTGACTGGACTCGCCGAGTCCTGGCACAGACTCGACGAGTCCCTCTCCCACTATTCCCGTACTAACTCATCAAGTCCCTTTTCCCTACTCACTGAGTCACCCTAACTCACTACTTGGGACGATTAGACCGGCTCGCGATCCGACTCACCGAGTCCGAGAACAACTCGCCGAGTCCCTACGAGCAGATCTCCTACTCGCTTCCAAATCCTCACCAGAGCATCCATCTTGAGGATTTGGGTTTCTGGGACTTTTGCTACTCGATAAATTGATAATTCCGCGAGCAGTTACGAAGGGTTGGACCTTCTACACTTAAACCCCTCTTAACTCAGTAACTGTTCATATGACTCGCCGAGTTGGAAGAACACTCGTCGAGTCCCAGGCAATCTTCATAGGACTCACCGAGTGGTTCATCCAACTCGTCGAGTCTAAGACCATCTTCATAGAACTCGCCGAGTGCGCTTTGGCACTCGCCGAGTCCCTTCAACCCTCCTTCCAAACAGACCAATTCTTAGGCATGCAACGGTTCCAAACCATAGATCTAAGCTCCTAGGGCATGCTTATCACGTAAAGTTGCAAACTTTACGTGCATGCATGGCCCTATGAGCTCCAAAAGGCAAATCCAAGCTCTTTATGAGGTCAAACACTCAATAGGGACCTCAATCACTTCATCCACAAAGACTTTACACTTCTAAGATGTCCCTAAGGTCCAGATCTGAAGTCCTTTCAGAACATGGAGCATAAACACATGGAGTTTGAGGTTTTAGGGCCTGAAAACCACAAATTTGGGACAAAAAGGGAATCTAATGAACTAGTGATCAAGGTAGGAGCTTTTCTACCTGAATGGAAGCTTCCCACAGTGTAGATTTCGGATCTACTTTCCCTCCTTTCACTCTTCAACCTTCTACTTCTTCTTCTAAGCTCCAAACTTCCTTCACAATGCCAAAATCACTCACAAGAACAATATGGGGGCTAGGGTTTCGCTCTACAGCTCTTCTGGAAGTGTTAGGGACAAGGGAGGCCGAGTTAGAGTGTTTAAATAGGGTGCAAGCCCCTGGATTAGGGTTTTTGTCCAGACAGCGGCTACTCGCCGAGTCCGGGACCTGACTCGGCGAGTCCACAACTTAAACCCCGTGCCCCTTCCCGCTTCTACTCGGCGAGTCGAGCCTTTGACTCGCCGAGTCCAAGGCCAGAATGCAAAATACTCAAAGATTTAAATAAAAGAATACGTACCAAGAACCAGGTGCTACAACCAGGACAGGGAATAACTAAAATATAGACAGGAGAAGTAATATAATATAATAAAAAAAACATAGAAAAAAGAGAGAAGCAAAAATAAAATAGGAAAGCAATATCAAAAACATGTGATTTTGTTCTCAACTCTTCTATGAGGCGTCAATAGATAGTTCAGCTTGTGAGTATCCCCAAATAAGGCGTCAGCATCAAGAATTTGAAAAGGAGTAGCACTCGAATTAACTAGAACACCCTAATCCAGAAGAAGAGGCTCCATCGTCACAGATGTAGAATCGGTGTTTAACACATGCAAGACCCCAAATCCGGCTCCAAAAAGCTTTTGTTGGAAGGCAGAAGCTGCAAACAAAGTGGCAGGGGTTTGAATTTTTGAAGAAAGTTCGATAGATTCAATAATAGGGGTTTCCCCCGAAGTAGAATGGAGAGGAATCCCAAAGTTGGAAGTTTCAGCATCGGGAGAAGCCAATTTTTCTTCGGCATGGTTCAGTTCAGGATCAGTGGTAACCGGAAACTCATGGAGAGTAGTTGTTGCAGGTGGTTCCAAAGAAGGATCTGGATTCACAGGTTCAAACAAAGCTTGATGGCTTGACGATGATAGACCACGACTCTTTGTTGAACCACTTCAAGAGGTCCTTTGTCATTTGGGAGAAGTTAAGTCAGTCAGATTTTCAGGACGGCTCATTACTCCTTCCAAAGAAAGAGTTTTATCTGCTCCAATTTTCCTTTTGGAGGAGGGACCCTTTAACACAACCCTGACCTAAGAAGATGGGGTCTTTTCGATATCGTGCTCCACCTTCACAATTTTCTTGGTAAGAGAAGGCACCACAGGCACAGTGGTATCAATACCAGAGGGATTAGCAGTACAGTCCATAATAGACTCCGATTGAGTGGGGGAATTAGGGATGGTTGCTTCCTCTGTGACCAACGAAGAACCAGCCAAGCGCTTCCTGTGTAATCGTCTAACAGAGTAACCTCACTGCCCACTAGGGTTTCCATAGGTTTCTTTCCCAATTTGTTCCAATAAGCACTTATCCCCACCATACCTAGCATTATTTCTTCAGGATTGACCCATTTGACGAAAATACCTGATAAACAACTCACAATACCATGTTCTTCTAGAGACAATTCAGGAGAAGGACCAGCGGCCCTGTCGGTAGTAGCACCATAAAACATCCGCCTAGGGAAAGAAGAAGCACGCACAAAGAAAAACTCTTCCTTTCAATAGTTAATAGAAGTAGGAAGGTCGTCGCAGATTTCTACCAAGCCATGGCGAAGGGAGAAAGATACACGATCTCCATTGGACATAGTCACATAGAAATGACATAATAGAGTGATATAAGGCGGAACGTTTAGGGCAGAACACAACATCACAAAAAAATCGATTTTTCGAAAACAGTTGGGGCTAGCCTGAGCAATGTGCTGATGATAATAATCCAAGACTGTCATCAAGAAATCAAATGCCTAAAATCATAAACCTGACTTAAATAAAACACGGTAAACACTGACAAAACCTTCTGGAGTGTCAGTAATGGCATCCCCAGGCTCAGGAAATCGCGGGTTGAATTTAGGATCAATGTGATATTGTTTCATAATATCAGAAAGGATCTTAGGGGTAAGTTTGGATCTCATGATATGAATGCTCGAAATTTCTTTACTAGCCATAGGGAGTAAAGTGAAGAAACGAAAGTGAATAAAGGAGAAAGAAGAGTAATTTTTAAATTACAGATAGTGACGAAAAGTAATCAACCAATGGAAGTATTTATAGGGGTCCAAGCAGAGGTATATTTATGAGACAGACAAAGTGGCAGTTACACACTATAGCCCCTTCAAATAGAAAGAAATGTGGAGACGGTTCTAGGCAATGATGAACACTAGGGGCCGCCGAACCGTCATGTCAAAGTTTAATTCAGGTGTCTATCCCTATCCAGTTACAACGGTCACTTTACAAAGCTTTTTAAGGTTGAATTGTTACTTCTAGAAAAAAAGTAAAAATCCAAACTGGGGGGACTTAATAGGGTATAACCTAGCTTGAAGCTACGTGTATACCCTCACTATACCGAGCTAACTATATACCGAACCAAGTTTATACCGAACTAAGTATATATCGGACTAGGTATATACCAGACCAGGTATATACCTAATCACCCGTATACCGAACTAGGTAATCAAACCTAACCACAGGAAATAATGAACAAGGCACAAAATAATGTCACAATGGTATCACAATACATGGGAAATCAAAGAAAACAACATGTACAAAGATATGTGACTGATGAATCCTTCGACTAACAAGAAACAATTGTTAAACGGCTAGTAAGTACATACGAGTGTAGCTTTACGTCCATTAATGCAATAAAATGGAAAACATTCTTGCTACATGAAGAGGTCACAACCTCTTAACATCGACTATAAATAAGTGACGAAAATCACTCTACAAGGTACGTAAACAAATACATTGTTCTATTACGAACCACTCGATTTTCGACATACTTTCTTAAGGACTTTTCTAACTTTGTCATCGGAGCGTTGGTCTGGGATCCCCTCCCGGCCAATCATCTTACAAGTTGATCGATGTATCCATGTTAATTGATCTGTGAAGGAATCGATAACTCTCACAGACGATGAAAGGTGAACTTGGTGGCACATCAGTGTATAAAAACAACAAAGACTTATTTTGCAACAAAAAAACATTAAGGAATAAATGTGTACAAACTGAGAACTAAACATGGAGTAGCCACTCATAACCTAGAGTTAAAGGGCTTATTTTACACAAAAAACTATAAGGACTAAACCTGTACATAGCAAAACTATGTTACCTTATTAAGTCCTTTCCCATTTTTTAGAGTAGACCTAACTTTTTTTCAATTTGAACCAAAATTATAGACATAATATTGTCACAAAACCATTATATTTTCATATTTTGATGGTTTTATCTCATTATAGATTTTTTTAGAAAAACTCAAATCTTGTTCATTTATGACATTTATCAAGTTACCAACCTCTTACCCGGTTATCATGCCATGTAATTGGCCACATGACTACTGCCTAGACTTGTTGGCTGACGTGACATGTAGGCTTGAGTATAAGATATATATTGTAATTCCCGTAAGTTAAGGATAGACGTTTGAGATATTTTAGTTATAATTTTTCATTTTATTAAGTAATTAAAATCCCCGAATAAGATAATTATTCGTTATACGGACTACATAAATAGCTAGATAATATATGTACGTTTTGTGAACAAATATTTGAAGTATATAATATTTGTAGAAAATCTTATTATAAAATTTATTGTTGAAGCGATAAAATAAAGTGTAAATATAAAAAGATAATTTAGGATAAATAATCTTAACAAAAGTTGTAGTATCCGTAATAACGATCTTGTGAGTATAAAGAACACTTAAATTTGACTTTGTATGAGGAAATTATAATTTTTTGAAGTTTCACGTTCAGCTCTAAACAACAATGTGTGTCATAAAAAGTGAAATTGAGATTTATTACTTTTTAGCCAAAACAATGTAAACGAGAGTTGAAGTGCTCGTAAAAATGAATTCGTCGATATAAAGAACGTCAAAAACGGAGTATTTATGAAGAATTTATAAATTTCGAAAGATCTTTTACAATGTATTTCTTATAGACTGTAAAATGAAAACGGAGTTTTTATACAGAAGTTATGATTTAACAGTGATTCCAATCATGATATTGATTGAACTACTTAATGGAGTAATGTCTAGGCTAAATCTAGTGAGGTGTTTAAAGTGAATTTTCCAAATAGTACTCTGTATACCAAATGGATCGAACCTCAAATATGATCTTACGTGGTTATTCCTTATCAACTAGAACTTAAAGTATTCATTGGGATTATTGAGGAATCAGGGAAATAGTTATAAAGACCCGTATAAATACGAACGAATAATAAGATGTAGTAATATTCGTATTTAGGTTGTTTTAAAGGAAAAGATGAAGTATTAGCCGATGAGCTAACTTCCATGTGGATCTTCCACCTCAATAAGGTGAGTGCATAGTTACTTTCATGAACATGATTTTAATACAAGTATTTATTAAAATTATTAATTATATATTGAAATTATATATGTGAATTAAATGCTTATTATTTGGAATATGTGTTAGATGTATATTTGATGACATACACTGGGCAAACCAGATATGGTTATACATGTGTTAAGTATTGGTGATTTTAGGTTACAAAACAATTGTACTTACGGAATTTCACTTAACACTAAAGGGTACATGCAACCTAAAATGGGTATATGTGTTTTGCACATCTAATAGCAACATACTTATAAAAATACAAACTAAATCCCTATGAATCAAAATTCATGGTTAGGGATACATACCTTTTTGATGATTCCAATCAAGCTAATCAAAACCTTGTTGTCTCCTTAGAAAACCTAGCTCCAAAAGTATGCGCGCCTCTAATGTTTCACACCCACAACACAAGAAACCCTAAGATTGAGAGGAAAGATGGGAGAGAGGGAAGATTTTTGGATTTTTCTCTTGGAAAATGTCATACGAAAATGAAAGGGGTTAAGGCCCTATTTATAGCTGCTTGGAAACCCTGGAGACCCTAAATTTAAATATATAATAATAATATTTCAAATTTAGTAATTATCTAGTTTCCTAATTATCAAATGGAGGCTTCCAGAAACCCTAATAAAGTCATCTAAAATTGTCCACATGATGGATGGTTCTAGAATCCTTCTCATGTCCAACTTTTGAACAATTACAGCTTAGTCCTTGTACATTTAATTAATTCTAATTAACCAATAATTAATTCCAAATTAATTCTGCTTAATTCTTAATTAAATATTGATATTTCTAATTAATATATTAATCATATTATAATATATTAACAAACCATATATCTCTCTCTCCTATAATCAATCCAAGTTTCTTGGTTATGAGGGAAACACAAAAATGACTTTACTTTTATTCTTCAATATTATACCAATTTAGTTAGGACCTTAGACACCTTAATCCAACATTCTCCCACTTAGATAAATCACTAACTATAATTGCAAGTACAAGTCTGAATAACCAACAAGTAGTGTTTTCCAAAGACACTGTCAAACTCTGATTAGACGTTGATCCTAAGATAAGTGATCAGTTATCTCCTCATTCTTCCTAATATCATATGGACACGAGAGATGGATTAGAATCAATCTCATTATCCAAAATTTTGTTTCCTGGTTTCCCGATTTGTGATGACGTCATCAGACTACTAATTGAACACATCAATTTAGTCTCAGTTGGGCCAAACACTACAATGTCAACATCAAATCATTGAGGGGCCTAAAGATATCATTTTTCATGTTAAGGAAAAAGGAATGAATAAACTTTTACTATATAATCATACATTTTACTCACCAAATCATGCATGGAATCACACTTTATAAAACCCAGTTATGATATGCGTTGGAGTAAACCAATGTACAAACAATTTGTAAAACATGAATTATATATCTCTATTTTAAGAATAGAGGAGATTGTCGTCTTAGAATTACTCACGATTAAATCAATGAAGTAATATCTAAGCACTGGTTTAACCAATACTTAAAATCCCCATTTTCTAAGTGCTCATGAATTTTGCAGCAAACCCTATGCAATGTCCAATGCCTATGGAAAATCTACAAATGATTCATGATAGTATTAAATCAATACCTACTTCCAAAGTATGACTGACTGTGACATTTTGAATAAATTAATATTCTGGAAGTAAAACATGCAAAGTGAAACACAAGAATAAAATAATTGATAAACGGTATCACACACTTTGAACATAAATAAATCTCTATTTAATTAATCACCATTCAATTACAATTTATTATTTCTGCATTGTTTCAAAACATAAACTAACTACCAAAATCTAGAATCTAATATCACCTCTTAGCCTAATGCTCCTAGCATGCTCGAAGTGCTTGCCCTTTCTTAAACCCTTCGTGAGAGGATCTGCAGGATTCTCTTCTGATGACACACGATTCACCAAGAGTGCACCTTCTTCAACTTTATGTCTGATGTAGTGGTATTTTATCTCTATGTGCCTAGATCTTCCATGATACTTAGGTTCTTTGCTCAAAGCTACCACACCCTCATTGTCACCAAAAATCTACATTGGTTCTTCGATTGATGGAACAACTCCAAGATCACCAATAAACTTATTCAACCATATAGACTCCTTTGTTGCCTCACTTGTTGCGATGTACTCTGATTCACAATTAGAATTAGGCACCGTTTGTTGCTTGGAACTCTTCCAAGTTACATCTCCACCATTCGATTGAAAACCCCAGCCAGATAGAGAATAACTATTATCTCGATCTGTTTGAAAACGGGCGTCACTATATCCACTTAATTTAAGTTCATATTTTTCGCCAAAAACTAAGATCATATTTTTTGTTTTTTGCAAATAATTAAGAATATTTTTCACTGCATTCCAATGAGCTAAACTAGGATTCCCTTGATATCAGCAAACCATGCTCAAAGCGTAAGTCACATCAGGTCGAGTACATGTCATAACATACATGATCGATCTTATAGCCGAAGCATATGGGACTCGACTCATAGTATTTGTTTGCTTATCATTACTGGGACATTGAGCCTTGCTCAATTTTGTAGTATGATGCATGGGCAAGTCCACTCTCTTGTAATTCTCCATATTACAATGTTTCAATATTTTATCCAAGTATGTACTCCGGCTAAGTCCTAGTAAACATTTATTCATGTTCCTGTAGATTGTTATTCCAAGAATATACGTAGCCTCTCATATATCCTTGATAGCGAAACATTTTCCAAGCCAAGACTTAACTTCTTACATAGTTGGAACATTATTTCCTATTAGGAGTATGTCATCCACATACAAGACTAGAAAGGTCACTATACTCCCACTAGCTTTGACATACACGCAAAACTCATCCTCATTTGTATAAAATCTAAAATCTTTGACCTTTTCATGGAAGCAAAGATACCAACTATGAGATGCTTGTTTCAGTCCATAGATGGACTTTTCAAGCTTGCACGCCTTATTAGGGAGTTTTTCATGCTTAAAACCTTATGGTTGATCCATGTAAACATCCTCAGTCGGTTTCTCGTTAAGGAAAGAAATTTTTACATATATTTGCCATACTTCATATTCATAAGAAGTAGTCATGGAATACAATACCCTAATTGACTTAATCTTAGCAACTGGTGAAAAAGTATCATCATAGTCAATCCCTTGGGTTAGAGTAAAACCCTTTATAACTAGCCTTGCGTTGAAGGTCTGTACATTACCATCCATGTTTGTCTTCTTGTTGAATATCCATTTGCAGCCTATAGGCTTTAACCCAACTTCTTGATCAACCAAAGTCCACACCTGGTTATCATACAAGGATTGGATCTCGCTATCCATCTCCTCATTCCATTTAGCAGCCCCAGGGCCTGTCATCGCTTCCTTGTAATTAGTCGGCTCATCCAAATTTACCAATGTGTTATCACTGATAAAATTATCTTTGTCTGTTGTTATATGGAAACCCTAGAAATCAGGTGGTGCGCTAATTCTACTAGATCGACGAACAAATAACGAATTGTCAATATGCTCAGCAGGTTCAACCTCATGTTGAGAGCTAGTGTCATCGAAGGTTCCTTCATTGGATGCTCTTGAATTTATTCAAGATCAATCGTACTCCCACTAGCATCTTTTGAAATGAGCTCTCTTTCGCGAAAGACTCCCCTTTGAGCTACAAAACCAACATTGTCACCGGACCTGTAGAACAAGCATCCAAATGACTTTTATCGATAGCCAATGAAAATACATCTATCGGCTTTGGGTTCAAGTTTATCTTGGGTCTCGTGCCTAACGAGAACCTCACAACCCCAAACTTGATATGTGCGAGCGAGGGAGGTTTCCGTGTCCATATCTCATGAGTGGTTTGGCAACCTTCTTGGTAGGAACAAGATTTAGAATATGTGTTATTGTTTCTAATGCATATCCCCAGAACGATATAAGGAGGGAAGCTCGACTCATCATAGAATGAACCATATCTATCAAGGTTCGATTACACCTCTCAGACACACCATTAAGTTATGGTGTCCTAGGAGTTGTCAGTTGTGAAACAATTCCACATTCCTTTAGATAGTCGTTAAACTTGATACTAGTATATTCTCCACCTCTATCAGATCGGAGCATCTTTATCTTCTTTCCCAATTGATTCTCTACCTCATTCTTAAACTCTTTGAACTTTTCAAAAGTTTTTGATTTATGCTTGATTAAGTAGATATACCCATATCTACTAAAATCATCAGTAAACTTCAAGTAGTACCGATTAGCATCCCTTGTGACAGATCTGAAGGGACCACATACATCAGTATGGATGAGGGCCAACAAATATTCACCTCTTTCACAAGTACCAGTGAAAGATGATTTAGTCATCTTGCCCAACAAACAAGACTCGCATTCATCTTCTGATTTGAGGTCAAACGATTCCAACACTCCATCCTTTTGGAGTTGGGCGATACTTTTCTTGTTGATGTGACTAAGACGACAATGCCATAAGCATGATTTTCCTAAACTATTATAAGAATCAATGTTATAAACATTATTGCCAAATTTATTCACACAAACAATAGTTTCATACACTCCATCACAAGGTTAAGCTTCGAAAATAAATGCACCATTACGATAAACATTAATTGTACCATTATTATTATCAAAACTATAATGAAATCATTGTCTAAATAATGCATGAAAAGAAATTATGTTTCTGGCCATTTCTGGCGAATAGAAAAAATTGTTTAAACCAACCCTAACACTATCAAACACAAGCTCATAAGTCCCAATCCTAGTAACAGCCGAATTTTACCTATTCCCCATGATTAGGTTCAGCTTCCCATGCTCGACCTCCTCACTTTCCTTTAGTCTCAGAAGAGCCAGACACCTTGCCCTTAGCTTTCTTTGACTTCTTGTAGGTACTTGGGACAACTTCTTCTCAAATGGCCTTTCTGGTCACAGTGAAAGCACACAACTTTTAGGTCCGCAACAGGAGGGGTATCGAAGTTGGGCTTTCCCTTTGATCCACTGGACTCTCTAATGTGGGCTTTCCCTTTTAACTTGGTTTGGGAATGATCCTTTCTATTCATACCCTTTCCTTGTTGGATATCCATGACTGGGGCAGTTGCAACACTGTTAGAATGAGACTTCTTCATTCCTGCTTCAGCTATTTGCAATAGATTGTAAAGCTCAATCAACATGGTCTCGGTATTGTTCAAATGATAGGTCAATATGAACCGATCATAACTATTGGGCAAGGATTTGAGCACCATATCAATAGCAACCTCCTTATTAAAGTTCACATTGAGCTTTTCCAATCTTTCTACGTGCCTCTCCATTTTCTACACATGAGTGCACACAAATTCTCCATCGTTCAACTTGCATTCCATGAGGGCCTTGACGACTTCGTAACACTCTTGTCTAGCTTTCTTGAGAAACATTTTAGACAGAGTCTGGTTCATTTCATCAGGCTAATAGTCCTCATAAGTCTTCTGGAGCTCAGGTGCCATGGTTGCAATCATAATGCAAGCAACCTTTGTTGCGTCGTCAACATGTTGGTTATATTCAACCATTTCTTCAGGAGTAGCAGATTCTTTGTCAATTTCAGGAATTGGAGTGTCGAGAACATACTCTTTGTTATCATATATCAATGTCATCTTCAAATTTAGCAACAAGTCCGTGTAGTTCGGACCAGTGAGCTTGTCTTTTGAGAGGATAGACAAGAGAGTGAAGTTGTGAGTAGTTAGAGGAGGAGGAGGAAGTTCATCATTTCCAGACATCTAAAACAAGAGATAAGATTTTAGTTATTTGATTCATTTCCTTAATATTTTAACTCAAGTAAATAATCAAGCTAGGATCCATATATACAATTGAGAGGAAAGAGGGGAGAAATGGAAGATTTTCAGATTTTTCTCTTGGAAAAGGTCAACCGAAAATGCAAGGGGTTAAGGCCCTATTTATAGATGCTTTAAAACCCTGAAATCATAAATTTTAACATATAATAATCATAATATTTAAAATTTAGTAATTATCTAGTTTCCTAATTATCAAATGGAGGCTTTTGGAAACCCTAATAGGGTCCTCCAAAACTTTCCATATGATGGAAGGTTGTGGAATCTTTATGTTGTTTAACATTTGAGCAATTACAGCTTAGTCTTTGTACCTTTAATTAATTCTAATTAACCCATAATTAATTCCAAATTAATTATGATTAATTCTTAATTAAATATTGTTATTTTTAATTAATATATTAATCATATAATATACACTACTAGAAAAACAGCCTTTTACGACACGCAATACGTGTCGTAAAACGCTTAGACGACGCGCAAATGCGCGTCAATGAAGGCCCTGTCATAACGAGAGACGACACGCTTTTGCGCGTCGTAACCTTACGACGCACGTTTACGACGCACAATGCGTGTCAAGGAAGGCCCTGTCATAAAGAAGATGACACGCATTCGCGTGTCATAAAACGATTCACATTTACGACTTGCATTGCGTATCATTAAAGCGCATGTCATAAAGAAAGACGACACACATTTTTGCGTGTCATAAAGTTTAAATGTTTTAAAAAATATATATATTTTTTGTAAATTTACTAATTTTCAAATTACATCACACATTTAATGTCTCATAATATAAAATAAAATTTCATACACAAAAAATAAAATAGATTTCATAAATTATAATATGTCATACAAATAATCATTCAAATGTTAAACAAAAATAATACATTGCTAACATGGGTTATACATTCCTATAAAACTAACAACCCTCGGTGACCTTGATCTAGATCGAGGTCGACTTGGATCGATGGCGGCGATTCGGCGATTGGATTTTAGATACAGGACATTATTACTGACCTTGTGCAACAAGTGCATCTCATGCCCTATGTCCACTGGGAATGGATGGCAAGTAATGACCTAAACATTAGATGAAACAAAAAAAATAAAAAAATAAACTTTTATTACTCACACAATCAAGTTTAGCTACCTGATAGAGTTGTTATATAAATATGTTATTAACTAATTTGACCAGATCAACATAAGATATAACAAATAAATTGAACATACAATCCTATAATGGAAACAAATTAAAGTAGGATGTTTTAATAAAACTAATAAATAAAAGTGCATTGTTATTTCTTGCATTTAGCAAATCATTGTATTTGTATAAGATTAGAAGTTTACCCTCTGTGGTAATTCAAGAGCTGACCTTGATGAACTTGATGGATTTCCCTACAAAAGACAACAAAAATTCAAAATTATTTGTTACGAATGTGTCATTAAGCTAGAAAAAATCGCATGTCAAAAGGTACTCTAATCTATACACTATTAATTAAAATTAATGAATGTATTTCAACAAATAAGAAGTAGAATAACAACTTTGACCTCACTTTCTATATTGCTTTAATCTACAATATTCAGTACCTGTTTCAATTCAACCCTACTCAGCCTACTCTCCAGTAACAATAATTTATCAGACCACATATCCAACTCAGAAAACAATATCTACAAAGTCACAAGACAAAATGGAAAAGAACCACACCAGGGTGTAAACCGCATTATGTACAGATTGAACATCTAGAGCAATCACTTTGGTATCCCCACATATTAAAGAAACCTACAAGTTTTTTTTAACAAAATATTCCATAAACCAACATAATATTTTACATACAAAACACAAAGAAACTAGCCAGCCTTTATCTTGTCGCACCTCCTCTTTTTTAGCAGCAGTACTTTCTGCAACCTAAACACATAAAAATTAAATAAAAATATAATTTACCACTTTAACGTCTAGTAGGCTTCCCTTTAATTTGACCGTTTCCCAGAGAATAAATGTTTCGACTTCAATGTCGGAATGACTCTATCGCCCTCACCCTTTTTAGCAGCCTTATTCCTCTGGTGAACTGAACTCTTTCCCATTTTTTAACTCCTTCACCTTTTGAGCTGAAGCCTTATACCCTTCACCTGGAACCATTTCATGCACAGGTGGCCTTGACATTGACCTTGCCCTCAAAATTGACCTTAACTTTGACCTAATCTTCATCTTCTTATTCGACCCTTCATCATCATCCACATCCATTCCATCACCATGATCACTTAACCTCTCCCTCTTTCTACACCTTGACTCACTTCTCACCCTTTTCATTGCTTTTGATGGATCAAGACCTAATGATGACAGCTGTCTCCCCATTCTTTCTGATGTAAATTGTCTTTATCGAATTTTCTTGGAACAATTGGTCTGCTTTCTGCTGTGCTTTTCTTGATTCTATGTTCACGAATTAATATACTTTTCTTTTTCCTAATTTCATTCAGCTCTTTCTGTTGTTCTGGAGACAAATCCTCACCTTCCATTTCTTCATCTTCTCCATCTCCGTGTTCTTGAAGAAGCCCTTCTTCTTTCTCCAATTCCTCTAGTCTTTGTAGAGTATCCTAATCAATAAAATCATACACGTTATGCCCATCGAGTATTTCAGGCATGTTATCTTCCTTCCATTTATCATCAGCTAAAAGATAATGTTTCTTCAAAGTTGCAGAGTAAACACCCGCTCCATCATTTTCATTCTCATTATCCCTTTCGAGTTTCCTCTTCACCTTTTCAGCTTCCATGGCTTTAGCTTCAAGAACACTTTTAGGTATACAAACAAGTCTTTAACTTTCTTTGACTTCATTTTGAATTCAACTCTCTGATCCAATAACCTCTCACAAGCTGCGTTTTTTACCGCGATTACCCCTTCTTCAGTCAAAGTACTCATGGTCAACAACACCTGTTGACCATCTACAACAAAAATATTCATTGCTTCTAACTAACTTCTTATCATCTTCCGAAATCCCTTCCAAAGATTTCAAATCCGTCTTGTTAAAGACTACTATCAACACGGTCAATCCTCGTAGATAAATGTCTCTTGGTAGCCTAAACAACATAATAAACAACCCAAATTAATAACAAAAAAAATATAACTAAAACTTGTTTAAACTTTAAATAACAAAGTTTTTAAATAACTTACTGCAAGTGATGAGTAGACAGTGTCAAGTTGTTTAGCTACAGCACTTGTGGCATCAAATAAACTTCATTTTGTAGAAAACATCATATCAGGAGGTTTCCAACCCTGTTAATGATACCATATATGTTAGTTGAAGAAAAACTATGTACAAGTTAACTGTAAAAAAGTAAAAATATTAATATATGAGCTTATATTTACCTTCAACCAAACATATCCGTATCCAAAAACAACAACAATGATAATGACACCATATTTGTTAGCACCTACATGAGAAAAAAAACAATATATCAAGTATTAGGGAGTAACAAAAGAAACCAATTTCAACATGAATCATTTCATATTAAACCAGATAATGCACTTCAAATAAAATAAAATAAAAATCAACAAGCCTGATGAACCATTAGTGGTCACAATCAGGTCTATTTGATGCCATTAGAAACATTGGTATTATCCCTTTGGATGTATGCATCATTTATAGACTTTAAATGACCAAATGCATATTCAACGAATTGGCTTGCTTGTACAGGTTCTGAGCCAATAACTTTTCTCAAAGTAGATTCAAAACCATAATATACCTTTCATTAGTGCTGTCGGCTTTTGAATACCACCATAATACCCCAAAACTTTACAGTTATGCATTGACCGGGTCATGATGGTCAAACATTTTAAGACACGAAAACCTTCAGGTGTAATGACCAAGCTACTTGAAGACCCTGATATGCCTGTCAATGAAGGCAAATCATTAATGTTTATTGAAGTAATCTCATGCAGGAAATATAAAGCACTTTGTGGTGAGAACTCGTCATGAACTTAAATGAGTACCAAAAATAACACATATATTTATTTCAGAACAAAGGACTTGATTAAGCATAAACTAGTTCCACATATGACTGGTTTCATATGGGTTGTTATACTTTTACTCATAAGAATATAAACCAATGGAGATTAAAAAATGAAAAATAGGTTAACTTACATTCAGTGACCATAGCTGTTATATTTGTAACTTCTTCTATCAAGATCACTATGATTTCAGCAGGATGTGCAGTAGAACAGCCAATGATGATCTCATCAGGATTTTCAGACTCCTCCCCATATGCGACACCCAAAGCAGCTTCTGTGGAATTATCTAAATCTAATGGCTTCCAATTCTTGTATATTACAAAAAAATGTTTAAGAAATATATGAAAAGCCTTTTATATTTCTGCCTGCAAATTCAGACAAGTCAATGTTAGGTAATGTATGAAAAAAGTTCAATTTTAATCGATAAATAGTTTATGCAGTGATATCGCAATACCTTTCCAGAGACACTTTGATATCTCTCCCATAGTGAAGATAAAAATTGCCTCATCACCAATATCACTGAACAGAAAACAAAACTGGAAGTCTTAAAAACTATGCATGTACTCAAGAATTATAAGAAGAAAAAAAAACAAGCAAACTAGACTGCATTTCTACCCAAGAAGATATATTTTTTTGTTTATAGATGAAAAAAACAACTCTATTTAGGTCCTCACTTTTACTCAGAGTTCACTATTCAGTATATGCCTGAAAAATACCAGCTTCATCTCACCAAATCCACACCACACCAATACAAATAGGGGGGGTGAAGAAACCGAAACCCTAATTCACAGATTTCGATCAAACAAACTAAGCGACACTACACCCACCATATTCAAATCGATCAAATAAAGAGGAGTGAAAATCTGTAAATGCTTTACCAAAAACTTAAATGTGTAGATAGGATCGTCGATACTTATCTTGGTGGTGGACTGTGGCACGGCCGACGACGTCATACAAATCAGCGACTCCTATTGCTTTCGCCCAAGTGAGTCTCCAACGAACATCACCGCCCTCGACTTCGTTCACTGTCGCCACCCTCAACTAAATAAGATATCAGAGGCAAATAAGGTATCAGAGGCAAGGGATTCAACCAAAATAGGGTCGGTACGTAGTCTCCGAGACGGTGACGCTGATGAGTCGCAATCGCCGGTGAAGTGAGGCGAGCCTGATGAGGTCGCCGGCCGGTGAGATGAAGTGTTGCAGTCATACTCTAGCTCGATCTTCTGGAGAATGTTGACGTGAAAAAACCCTAGTTATCGTGTGGGGGGCTTTAGGGTTGTTTTGGGATGCTAAGGGTTTGGTTAGAGGTATCAGTAGAGGGAACAAGGGATACTGAGAGAGGATCGATTGAAAAGGGGTTTTAATTTTTTTGGACAAAATGTTTCTTACCAATTAACAAACCCTAAATGATTCTTAACAATTATATTGCCGGAAAGTAGGGTAGATCGGAAGAGGAGAGGATGAGGAACACTATATCTCCGGGTTTGCAGAGAGAAGGGAAGAAGAGAACGAAGGGAGATGTTGAAGCGGGGTATTTAAAAATTTTAGAATTTTAAGAGGATTTCCTCAAGAACACGCGTTTTGAGTAAAAAAAATAAAGCGACATTCACAGAGGACGCACATTTTTGATAAAGTGCCCTCCGTGTTTTTAAGTTTTTTTACATGAGACACTAATTTAAGGGCACGCAATAATGTGTGACCAAAATCCTTAAATTTTTTGAAGAAATGACACTTTTTTAATGTCAGTCTCTTTTGCGTAACATAAATCAATGAGTGTCGTGGTTTGCGCGTCCTAAAAGGGTCTTTTTCTTGTAGTGTTAACAAATCATATATATATATATATATATATATATATCAAGGTTGTAGAAAATGTTAGACGTTAGCTAGTCGGTGGACTGGGGTCTAGAGATTAATCGGCTAGGCGGGGATTAATCGGTGACCATTAATTATTCAAAAATTTATAAATCTAACTTTAATCGTAAGAATATAAATAAATAAGCATAAAAGTTTAATAATAAGTTTAACAAGCAAAACAATTTATCATCCAATTAATAAGAAAAGTTATTCAAATTTTAATATATCTTAAGAAAAGAAGTAAATTTGGGTATTTGTATATTTGAAAACATAGAAATTTTGAAAATTTTAGAGAAAAACTTAAATTTTTTTTTTAATTTTGTTATATATTAGTTGAATATTGAAATACTATAAACTTTTGAAATTTTGAAAATTTTGGTTTATTATTTAATATTTAAAAATTTGAAAATTTGGCCGATTAGGCCGCCTAGGACCGGTTAGGACCGCCTAGGACCGATTAGAGCCGTCTAGCTCCGACTTTTACCCCCTTTGACCAAAACCGATTAAGTCGACTGATTAACCTTAATCATATTCGGTTGAAGACCGTCTAGCGATTAATCCCCGATTAATCGGCCGTCTAGATCGATTTTTACAACACTAATATATATATATATATATATATATATATATATATATATATATATATATATATATATATATATATATATATATATATATATATATATCCTAGCCATTTCTTGGTTATGAGGGCAACCCAAAAGGACTTTACTTTTATTCTTCAACATTATACCAATTTAGTTAGGACCTTAGACACCTTAATCCAACATTAAGGTGTATATATGACATTATTACATAATAATATAAATAGAAGTATTATTACTAAAAAGATTAACATATATGAAATACTTAATACTATGTGTTGAATATATACACAAAATTAGGATACTGTTGTCTAAATAGATATGGTATAGGATGCTGATTACAGGGATCGTAGTCTAATCTAGTTTCTAAACTGAGACGTATAAAGGATGCTTAGATCTAATTAATTTGGATAATAGTATAGTTGTATACGATATTGCGATAGTATGGCATAAATAGGAAAACAATTTTAGATGTTGATTACAAGCATTATAGTCTTTCCTAGTGATGAAATAAGACTTATACATAATGCTTAGTTCAAGTTAAGAGCGTTTAGTTATACCATGTATTGTAAATATATTACATAGAAAAAAAATTGTGTTGATTACGGGTGTTGTAATATGGTGTTGTTATATACTAAGACCTAAAGGGGGTGCTTAGTTCAATTAAGATTGGACATTGGGTAACATTATATTAAGGTTGTGAGTGAGATTGAAATGGAGAATAGAACTTTGTTTGATGACACTGTTGTGATTTACTGTGGTACGTATTGCGTACTGGAGTACACTATTAGTATCCCCTCCTTTTATTTTTAGACAATTGAAAATGGTGAGTGTGTATCAGACCATCAGCAGGTATGTTCGAGTCATCCAACGGAGTATAGATGACTACCCCAACTTAACTGTCTTAAGGTGTTAATTAATCATAATGATCCAAAAGGATTGTGTGTTCATTCAATGTACTCTATCCCCCACATGGTTACCTTATTGACTAACACATGTTGTTAAGGAATCCCCGAAGCAGTATAGTCAACTCGTTGCTTATGGTGATCCTTCAGGATAGATCTTATAATATCACTGTTATAGGATCAGTATGTGAGGATCGACGAGATGGGTAACTAGGGGTGAAATGTCTTATAGATATTTATGGTGTTTTGTTGGATAACAGTTGGTTTTGTAGATTGTTGATTATGGATTAATATCATAATAACATTATGAGATTGAAAACCCTATCTATCTCACTATGTTTCCCAAATTGACCCATTCAATTTATATTCGTCACATGTAGTGGTGTTAAGACTGCTGGAGACGTGAATAGGATGTTGAGTAATTAAAGAGAATACATGCAATAATATTCAGGACCATTAGGTCTTTATGTTATAAGTATGTAGTGTATTGATTATGATATCATTAGAAGTTTATGATTTTGAAACAAACATTTGTACTCAAAAATATTTTAATATACTAGGATTTTCCACAAATAAAGTTGTCATGGTTTTTAAAGCGTAAAGAAAAAGATTTTTTTGGTTCTGAAAAATAGCGGATGTCACATTTACACTTCTCGCCAAAATAAAGGGAAAGAAAATGAAGGACCTTCTATTCGAACTCAAGCCACTTCGAACACATGACACACATCTTTACCACCATATACATTTCTCAATGCGCCAAGATGAAAGCGAAAAAATGATGTCCGTTAGAATCTAACTCGAGCCATATCAACCACAAGGTGGACGCCTTAACCACAAAACCACTTATAGTCTTTAAGTTGGAGCGTTACACATTAGGTATATATACTTCTTTCATGCGTAGCTTTTTATTTATACATATGAATATGTATAAATATGAATTTTTTGTGTAGAACAAGTGATTTTATACGCATTTTATATTATACATATATATATATATATATATATATATATATATATATATATATATATATATATATATATATATATATATATATATATATATATATATATATATATATATATATATACAAATAAAAGTACTATACCAACCTATATTCGTTAATATATGTATGAATATGTAATTATATATATTGATACGTAAAAATATATATTTATACAAAAAAAAAATATGTTGTATGTATAAAATACATATCTAAAACGTATTTGTGCATTTAATTTGTTGCGAGTTATGTATATATTTCTATGGTTTGAATTGTACAAAATATGTATCTAATGTGTTCTTTCGAATATATATATATATATATATATATATATATATATATATATATATATATATATATATAAACTTATTATTTACAAATTAATCTTTTTGTAACCAGAGTGTTGGATGAAAGTACAAGTGGTATCAAAATCTCTTTTCGTAAGATCGGACGTTAGTTGTAGTGTCTTTATATAAGAGATAGGGTTACCAACATTGGTGAGTTGGTTCAAGAGGTTTTACGGCGCGCATAATTTCAGATATGTTGGAAAAGGACTCAAGGTGAGTGTTGTTGAACTAATCTTCAATGTAGATGGCCAATGTGCTCTTGGTATCTTGGAAAATTTATTGAAGGCGTCTCTTGAGTTTGTGTGTAGTGTCCCCGAGTTTCATGATGGTTTTAATTAGCAGTTTCGCCAATAGCATGTTGTAGATCCACTGTTTGACAACATTACGTCATTACAAGTGGCCTCGTCGACGATGGTGGGACGGGGAGTTTCTTGATTGATATAGTCGAGAATGTTGTAGTCACATATGTGGATATCCAATTGTTCCATCCATAAGGCATATTGGTCATAGGTTTGGTCTAAGAGAAGGTGTTCAATGTTCTTGATGTTGTTGACAGTGAAAGCGGGATGAAAATAGGTTTTGACTGTTAAGGAGCAACCATAGTTGACGGCGAAAAAGAGAAAAATAAGGGGGTTAGGTCGATGCAAGAGAGAGAGAGAGAGAGAGAGAGAGAGAGAGAGAGAGAGAGAGAGAGAGAGAGAGAGAGAGAGAGAGAGAGAGAGAGAGATTATGGCTATGATATCATAAATATTATTTTGATTGTTTAACCCTTCTCTTTGATATTTCAGTAAATGCCTTAAAATAAAGATATACATAAATATAAATTATAGATGAATACAAAATTTACTATTCAAATTCTCTTTAGTAAACAACAATCAAGACGACTTAATGATTATGGCCATTGGTTTGGTTTTTTTAGCACGATCGAAGATTATATAAAAACAACTAGTAAAAAGTTAGAAAAAAAACATCTCAAAGTAAAAAAAAAAAAGTAATTTGAAGCCAACGAACATTCACTTTATGTTTCTTCCTTGTATGGAAGACTCATTCATTCATAGTAAATAATAATATCCACGGGGTGTTGACTGTTGGAGCAAGTGGGTTGCTGTATAGTGCCTATATTTTTTTGGGCCCATGTTTTTTTATTATATATATATATATATATATATATATATATATATATATATATATATATATATATATATATATATATATATATATATATATATATATATATATATTATAATAGCGACAATGACGATTTTTTTTCTTGTTCTCCATGGGCATTTGGTCGTAAATATCTATCGCACCTTGCACATTATCATTTTCACAATTACTACTTTTTACATAATTTGGTTATATATATATATATATATATATATATATATATATATATATATATATATATATATATATATATATATATATAATCAAGATAAAATATGTAACGTCCGAATCGCCAGGTAAAAACTTTCGCTGATTATTCATTTATTTAAGGACCGGACTTGAGTACGATGGGCGTACATAAGGTACGCACGTCGTATTCCGATGCATGCGCGAAGCGGGGTGTCCCTTGTGTACGCTGGGCGTACCCATGCGTACGCCTATATATATATATATATATATATATATATATATATATATATATATATATATATATATATATATATATATATATATAAAATCAAGATAAAATATGTAACGTCCGAATCGCCAGGTAAAAACTTTCGCTGATTATTCATTTATTTAAGGACCGGACTTGAGTACGATGGGCGTACATAAGGTACGCACGTCGTATTCCGATGCATGCGCGAAGCGGGGTGTCTCTTGTGTACGCTGGGCGTACCCATGCGTACGCAGGGCGTACGCAAGCCAGGGGCGAACCCTAATTTTTATGGTTTGCACCCTATTTAAGCTCATTAAGCCCCTCAAGTCCTTCACCTACTCAGCCTCCCTTTCCTTTTTTAGCTAACCTCGAAACCCTAATCCATTTTCCAAAGAGATTGAGCTTGGATGTGTGTTTTGGGTGTGTGTGGTGCTTAGTGAAAAAGAAGAAGACTAGTGGAGAAGCATTGGACAAGAGGAAGCTTGTAGATCCAGAAGTTATTCACCATTTCAAGCTTTTTAGAGGTAAAAAGCTCCTACCTTGATGACTCCACGTGTTAGTTCTAGTTTAGGGCTTATTTCTTCATAAAATGGTCCTTTATAGTGTTTCTTGATAGTATCAGCTACTCCAGAAGGTTATAATGATAGATCATAGGGGTTTTAGTGTCCCTTGAGCATAAAAATGGAGTCTTGATGGGTTAAGTTCAACCATGCAAGGTTGAAGGTGGTTTCATGAAGTTAGTGTAATAAAGTCCAAGATTTGACCCTTTTACGACATGCAAAAGCATAAAGTTAGCAACTTTATGGCTTAATACGTTTTAAAGAACCTAGATCTGAAGTTGGAGGTTAGGTCTTAGTTGATTAAGACCTCAAAAAGGAATTTAGCCATTTGGAGCGTACGCAGGCTGTACATTGAGTGTACGCGCTTGGGGCCCCATCGATGTACTGATAGTATGCTTAGTGTACTCATTAGTAGGGACTTGGGCTTTGTTTCGGGCTATTTTTTTGGGACTTAGGGACTTTGGACCCTTGTTAGTTCGTGAGTTGTTTAGTGTTGGGCCTTTAGACTTGGGCCCATCTTGGACATGGTATATCTTTTGGGCTTTGGGACTAAGTGTATTTGGGCCTTGGTGGGTTAGGCCCAATAAGACAAGGATTAAGTAGTCGTTTTCCCTTAAAGCTAGGATTTAGGGTTTCAACTCTCGGGATGGGTTATTGACCTAATTTCTAATTAGGGTTTTATTACTTGTGATTTAGAGTGAGAGGATTTCATGAGTTAGCAGCTCTAGTGTGTATTGATATCTTCAGTCTGAGGTGAGTTTCCTTCATTGTAGCCATGGGTCGAAGGCACCAATGTCGGCCCACTAGATTATGTTTGTAGTATGATGATTGTCTTCGTGACAATTACCTGTTTTGCTTGTGTCTGATTGATGTCTCTTAGACTCTTATTGTTATGATTATATGTGTAGTGGTAGGGGTGAAATAGACCTGATACCGGTTGAAAGATACCGAAGGGGGTGAAATAGACCCAATACCGGTTGAAAGATACCGAAGGGGGTGAATTAGACCCAGTACTGGTTGAAAGATACCGAAGGGGTGAAATAGACTCATTATGTTTTTTACTGTTATATATGTATGGTATAGGGTATTTTGGGGGAACTCATGAAGCTTTGTGCTTACGGTTTTCAATTTATGTTTCAAGTACTTCTAGCTCAAAAAGGAAGGGCTCGGCCTGATCGCACCACATCCACCTATGTTTTTCCGCATCTCGTGAATTTAGGATTTTGTACCATGATAATATTCTACTATGATATACTTTCGACTGTTTGATGTGATTATCATACGATTAGAATGAATTTAAAAATGAAAATTTTATTTGTATTTTTAGGATGTTACAAGTTGGTATCAGAGCCTTGGTTTGAGGGATTCGGGCATACTCTCGGGTGTGTCTGAACTCAAATAGAGGATTTGGTAGATTTTCCATAAAAAGAAACATTTTAAATAAGGGATTTTAATAAAAGGTGTGATACATGCAATCGTTCGAGCTCAAGTAAGTCTTCCCAAAATACCTATACATTTTATTTGTTTTATGCTATGATATGAGAATCACATTATAGATTAGGAATAAGGATCTGCTCAGGATTCATGATAGTATGCTAGGAGAGATGCCTTTATGTGCCTATTGTATGAGCTTACAGATTTGCATGCTAGTATGAAATCAGTTAACTGCTAGGATGACATATTTAGGTTATGTTCGGACATGAATTACTTGATGCTCCAATGTTGTGTGTTTTGTGCTTTTAGGAAATTTTATTAGTACCAGTTGACTATTGGATGAATGCGTTTGGTTACATATTATTGAGATTAGATAATTTTAGAAGGATAGGTTTAACTCTATTGTGCAGCTCTTGTTTGAGTCCAACCGTTGTAGTGCGGGACCTTTCATTCAAAGAAATATCTAGTACCGATAGTATTTAATTGTATTCATGTGGTAGTTGGATGGTATTAGTGGAAGTTCCTTCTACATCTGATAGCAGAGAGTGGTGAGGAAAGGAACCCCAGGAAGTCCCTGGAATATGTATTGGTGTGTAGGACTCCTTATAGTATGATGAGAGTATTAGATGGGAATGAGTGACTTGGAGGAGTCGAGGTAGTCCTTGAGGAAGGTGTAAATAGGTATGGAAGGTAATATTGGGCCCGTACTACTGGAAGCACAGGATTTATACACGAGACCAGGAAGACCACGATGAATCTAGGAAGCTCGAGCATGTGAACCTCTTCGTGTGTTTACTGATTGTTTATGTGGTTATGTTTCAGCATGGTGGTGACACGCAATGGAGCAGGGGATTCATGATATGGATCTGGTTTGGGCATGGGCACCGAACCAATTGATGAGGGATTACACGAGTTCATTGGGTCATAGTTTACTAGAGGCATCCTTGATGCGACCCCGGTGATGTTTCGGTCGATGAAGAAGGGTATCATGGAGCTGATGGAGGATCGCATTCGCATCTTCAGAGCTGATTTGGCTGCTAGCCAGTCTGGGGCCCACACTCTCTCCTTCAAGGATTTCAGGGATGTGGGGCACCAAAATTATTTGGGGTAAAGACCCCATTGCCGCCAGGCGTTCGCTAGCAGATATTGAGTGTGCCAAAATGATGAGTTTCTACCCCGAGGGGTCGAAGGTGAGGTTCGTTGTAGGATGTCTGAGGGAGCGAACTCAAGATTGGTGGGAAGAGGTTGGCTATACCTTGGGAGCCCCAAACATTGAGGCCATGACATGGTCGGATTTTATGACCCAGTTCCGAGCGGAGTTTGCACCAGTTGTTGAGGTGTAACGGGTAGCTAGGGAGTTTTTGGATATGAGACAGACGACTGAGACCGTGACAGATATCACTGCCAAATTCCGAGAGAGAGCTTTATTGGTACCCCAGTACACGGCAGATGAGGAAATGAGGAAGACCCGGTACCATGACATGCTGAGACCTGATATCAGGGAGTTTGTTAGTTTTTCCTCCTGCCCGACTCTGGACGACATGATATCTAGTGCCCAAGAATGGTAGATTGATTTGGATTACATAGGGAAGAGGAAGGCAGAGCATGGGAAGATAACTAGGGTTTCAGCGAAGAAACCCAAGGGCTCCGATTCTAGATCTAAGGGCCAGTAGGGACGGAGCCGTTGTGGAAAGTGCGGCAAGACGCATGATGAAGTCTACAGAGCAGGTGGTTCGGGCTGCTACAAGTGCGGCAAGGGGCATGTCACACCCCAAAACCGAGAACGGCGGAATACGTTCTGGGGTGGAGGACGTCATGTACAGTATCATAACAAAGCATAATAGTAAAGACAAGCAACAACATCCATTGCATTAAGATAATAATTGTATACAATCGTGTTCGGTACAAATGTTAGACACCAAAAATACAATCAAAATAAAGTGGAGTCTTATGTGTGCTCCGTCTTCTCAAAAGCTGCATCCGTACCTGTCTACTGATGACTGAGAATACAAGTTATTTTGAAAACGTTTATCAGCATAAAGCTGGTGAGTTCATAAGTATTTAGTGTCATTTCCTGTATAAAAATGTTCATAATTATACATTGTAAAAGAAAGTTTCGGTGTTCGAAAATAGTATGAGCCCTAGAAAACCCTATGTTTTCCAGCAAAAGTAGTCTTCACCAAGACCCAATGGTTTGTTTGTTCCTTTGATAATGTACAAGTTTTCCCAGTAGTTAATAGTTTGAAAATATAGTTTGACTTTATCCATGTATAGTAATGAGAAAAATGTTTTACCCCAACAGTATCACTGTCGGCCATATGTAATGAAATGCAGAGTCCAGGTAGTATTAAATGTACAATACTCCTCAGGGAGTCCGTTGCCTTTAATTTTTAAAGTATTAATTAAAGGTTTGAATGTGAACTCGTACGTAACCATGCTGATTGACGATCGAATCCCTTTGACCCTCCGAGTCATATGTAAATGTGACATTTTGTCACCCCTGGGCCTAGACGGCTCGGACTGTAGCTAGCAGTCGGGATGTGGGAGTGTCTGTCCCGTATAGATCTATACACATAATGCCCGCTCTCCCTCCAGGAGACTCTGGTTACGCGGTGATAGCACAAAGATGTGTCGTATCGAGA